>NC_025998.2:28960128-29327957 GCF_000442705.2 Elaeis guineensis | reverse complement strand
AAGGGATCCTAGTTACTACTCCCCTGTAAAGAATCTTGATGAGTTATCGTTGGGCCTTAGTCCCTTCATAATCTATGCTTGGGAAAGACAAGAGGAGTAGTCATTAGGATCAATAAGAAAAATTCTAGGTAGAATTCCCTAATCTAGATCTAGTGGATTAAAAAACTCTAGATCCTTAGTCTTATTGTCTTTAGCAAACAACTTTCGACTTTTGATTTTCGTTAAAGCTCGCTTGAGCATAGATTTGAAAATCATTTTTAAACCAAGTCTCTGTGGGATCGATCCGTACTCGCTGGTCGTGCTACTCTGCACACCGTGCGCTTGCGATTTTATTTATAAATTTTAAGATTTGCACATCACTCCTTCACTCCTCTATGCAATCCTTAGCCGAACTAAAAATTCAAGTCGATCAATCAGTAATCGTAATCAGTAGAGAGAAGAAAGGAAAGCTGCTTAGTCAGCCTGAGAGTAATCCAGAGGGATAATACCTGGCTACAAATTTTAATGTCCCTATAATTTTTTATGAACAATCGATTATGACTCTCGAAAATAAAATAGTCCTAGAACAATTCTGTACAACCAAAATGATCAATATAAAT
Source organism: Elaeis guineensis (assembly GCF_000442705.2). NCBI lineage: Eukaryota > Viridiplantae > Streptophyta > Magnoliopsida > Arecales > Arecaceae > Elaeis > Elaeis guineensis. The sequence continues at coordinate 29,327,358 of NC_025998.2, read as the reverse complement.
AATTTGACTAAGACAAAAATATCTAAAAAAAAATTCAAATGGTGGGATGAACCAATTCCATCATCATCCTATTTACCTATGGTCCCATTCTCAAGTGTCCTAGAATCATCCATTCCTTATAATAGAAAAGAAAGATAAATTGATGAAATAAAATTAATTGAGACTTCTCAAAGATCACAAATGAATAACATAATAGAGGAAGTTATATCCATAATTCTCTCTCAGGATTTTTTAGATCCCTGTTTAGCTCACTTCGAGGTGGACGATTTTGATGTTGATGGGTATATCACAAAAATAAATGATCTAGTCGATATGCTCTATCCTAAAACCATCCTATATTGGATCAAAAAATATGAGCCATCACCTAACCCTCCAATAGCTCTCTTGTTAGAATCACCATCTACTCTAGAATTGAAGCCACTTCCTGATGCACCTACTGACACCCTTCTAGTGATCCCTAATCAGGAAGCCCAACTTGTAGGTATTCTAAAATTACATAAAAAAGCTGTTAGATGGGATATCTTCAAAATAAGGAACAATGATATTGAGATTTTTAGGACTAATTTCTCTATTTTTAGCATTACTTTCAAGGATTATCTCCAAAATCTTTCTATGATATTAAAATAATATATGGAGACAGATTTAATGATAATTTGAAAAAAGTATCATGCTATAGATTGAGAAGAGATGATGTCGAAACATGTCATACCTGAGATAGGGATTAGAGTAGATCAGGTTCTAATTGAAGAAACTTTTAAACTACCAACCCTAATCTTAGTTCAACAAACACAATCCCTTCCTGATCATTAAAAAAATTATGAGAATATTGTTAGTCTCTGGCATTGCGTGCTTATCCAGTATATTCTATTGGTCCGGACTAATCATCGTAGAATACTTTACAGATATTTTTCTACCATGATGACAAGACTTCCTGATTGGCTCTGTCCTTTTGACTCTTTGAGGGATGTACCCAAGTTAGTTATAAGTGGGACTTTCTCATAGCGTCCGGTTGAAGACATCAAACTTAGTATTTGTTGGAAGGCAACCTAGCTTATAATTTTTTTTTTAATTTTTATTTCATAGGAATCTCTGAGAAAGATAATTAGCCAAGTTGGATCTTTATAGTCGAGTGGATAAGTGATGCTAATAGCCAAGTTGGGGGGAGAGCCATGTTCATACCAGTTGAAATCAGGAACACACCACACCCAACAATGAAGGATCTCTTAACAATAAATACACACATTAAACTCAGATAGTATCCTTTCCTGTTATGTTATAATTCTCTTCTTCTATTGGAGATAATGAAAATTAAGTTGGATGGAGAATAGCTAATTTAATTAAGTCCTCAAGTATGGTCAGAAATAATTAGCTTTATGTATCTAAATTTTATCTCAATTTAAAGTTAATCAGGCATTCTAATCAATAAGTGATTGACGATCTAGATAATTTTAGAGATATTGAAGAAAAATTATTAAAAATACCTAATAAATGATAAGATTTAGATCAAAATAAATTTTGAAGTAATTCTAGAACCCTCTTCTTGCTTATCTTGATGAAGAATCTGCTTCATGGGGGTATGGATGTAAATATTAAAGTATGCAAAAAGTCTATCTTAATAAAATAGATTTTTAGTATTTCTCACTGAGTAATCGGGCCTCTTCGCCTAAGTAAGCATTGTTGTTCGCATCAAAAGATGAGAATGTAAAGAAATATCTTGTAGAGTCAGTTTTAACTCATAGCTTTTTTGACTCAAGTCAGTAACTCTGAGGGATATTTTAAATCTAATGTCCTAAAACCAATTTGTTTGGAAGTCGTTGGCTTAAAACTCGCTACAAGAGTCAATTAGAAAGCTTAAGGGGTTAGGACATTGTACTGACTGTACATAAAAATATTTTTTCAAAAAAAATAAAAAAAAGAGAATAAGAGAAATAAACTACAAAAAGATACTACACTAAATCCATAGTAAGTTTGAGGACTTAAAGAGTAAAGTAAAAAATTGGTGAAAGAAAATTTTTAAAAATTTCTATGGTTAATACTCAACCACTAATTGGGTCGATTGATAATCCAATGAAGTACCTCTTTAATGGTCTAGTCGATAACCACTACAGCTAGGAATGCCTAAGATAACTTTCAATTTAAAGATAATTTGGTGTACAATGCTAATATATCTATTTTAATTGAGGATGAGTAAAGTTCAAGTTGGAGAGTGTGATGAACACTTGAATTAAGTCACTAGAGATACATAATTCTATTTAATTATACTTTATTTATTAAAAATTTGATACTCTCTATTCTATTTTATAGATAATTAAGAGTTTGGGTTTATACGATTCAAATTGGACTCAAATCGGATCAGATTTGAGTGAACTAGATAACCAGCTTCCATTTCAGTGTGAACGTGACTTAAAGATCAAAGATCAAGAAGCAACCTTTTTAATCAAGGATTTAGATTAGAAGATAAATAAAACCAAATGTGAACATGACTTAAATCTCAAAGGCTCAGATTAAAAGATTACTCTTTATGAAGATCCAAGTGTGAATGTGACTTATTGATCAATGGAGGAGAAGCAATATAAAGATCCAAGGATCTTTATTCACGCTCCCACCTCTCTTTTCATGAAACTCTAGCCTCCTCTCTATAAATACACCCCAACCCTCCTTTAGCAATCCATCAGTCTCCTTGTGGGGATCATCTCCTCCTCTCCTCCATCAAAGCCCCTCCCTTTCTCTCTTTCTATCAAGCCAATGCCTAAGTTTTTTTCCAAACTGCTACCTCTATCTCTCCTTCTTTCTTCTCCATAGGTCTAGGGGAGGTACTAATCCTAGCATGCCTTCCATCAAATCTAGGAGAGGTCCTAATCCTAGTGCCACTATCTTTTTTTTTCATATTTTCATACTACCATCTACCTTTCTTCCTTGGAGTTCCTGTACCAAACCTTCTAGCCATCCTACCGCTGTTTGTACAGAGGAAGATGAAAGAATTTAAGGAAGCACATTACGATCGGATGCAGCTAGAAGATCAACTTGGTTTAGTTGTCTTGTATCATAATTTTATTTCTTTTTCTTTATGTATTCTTCTTTATTTGGTTAATGAAAAATAATTTTATTATAATTTCTATGCTTCTTTCTTAGTTTCTTACAATTTATTATTCTTTTCTTTTATATTTTTGAAATAATCAACTAAGATTCCTGTGGATACGATCTCGACTCACGCTATCTACATAGTAGTGAATAGGGTTAATTTTGGTGTGCTACGACATGCATCACCGACCCCAATCAAGGAACTCAAACAACCTCTTTTCTCTCCGACAAGAAGAGGATGAGTTGCTACGTGAGTATATCGCATGCTCTAATACTGCTATGCTCAAGGTACATGATCTCGATCAGTCAGTGACAATGTCAGCACTCAAGCAAGGCTCACGGAATGAGCACTTCGCCTTCTCTCTCAATAAGAAGTTTCTAAGGGACTATGCCAACCTGCTGGCCTGAGCTTGGAAGTATGCCTAAGCAAAGAAAGCTTGGGAGCTCTACAGGCAGATGGAAGGAAAGAAGATCTCTGGTAAGAAGAAGAGTTGGGAGGAAGCTCAGGAGCTCCATTGGCAGGTGGAAGGAAAGAAAATCTCTGGCAAGAAGAAGAGTTAGGAGGATCCCCGATGGCTCAGACTGAGAGGGAATCTCCTCGATCGTGAAAGAGTTATCATCTAAGAAGTCTTTCATGATGATTCAATAGCTACACTCTTCTGTCCATCCTACGATCGTAGATCTTGATGGAGATCGAAGGCCAAGGATATCTGTGGTGACCTAGACCGATGAAGTCTCCCTTAGATAGGAGGAACCAAAAAAGGTATTGTTACTTTCACCGCAACTATGACCATGACATCGAGGAGTGCCACCAACTCAAAGACGAGATTGAAGCTTTGATTCACAGAGGCTACCTCCGTAAGTATAAATGGGAGCGGCAAGATCGAGCTTTCGACGAGGAGAACAACAATAATCGATCGATGGTCAGCGTTATCAATGCCATCTCCACCCTAGCTGGAGGTGTGGGGGGCAAGATATGAAATCAGAGAGAAAAAGAATGGTGCTCTGAGGGGCATCACTCTTCTCCTTAACTCTTAAGGAAAGTTAATGGCATCATCATCCCTCTGTTGATGATAGCTAGCCATAATGTAAATATGATTTCTGTCTACAATAACAACTTATCTGAACTCTATTTATAATGTTGTCTGAAGGATAAAATTATCAGCTGACCATAAAATGAGAGGTTGGAGCAAAGGCCACATCAAACGATGCTTGGACCCAACAATGATATCTTCAAAAGAAACCTTGAAAGGCTCGTGTGGTGCATGATGATCCAATCGGATAATTAGATTCTCTATTTGTCTCCATATGTGGATGAAGCCTCGAGCCCCCACAAGGCTCGGCATCCAAAAGAGAGCGAGAAGCTCCTTAAGGTTCCCATGATGTGGAGGTCTTGCCGCTGAGAAGCTCAATGTGGCCCACTATAGCCAAGAAGACCCATTGTAGCAATCAACGTGGCTCGTTGTAGCCACGAATGGCCAACCGTAGCCATATAACCTACTGTAGCCAATCGAGGCAAGTCCTCAAAAAATTTATCGTGGCCCACTATAGCCACAAATGGCTCACTAGCCCACTGAAGCCAATTGAGGCAAGTCTTTAGAAAATTTAACATAGCCCACTATAGCCAATAGAGATCAATCCCTTGAAGATCTCACACTACCATCAGAAGTCGGTGATGACTACAGTAGGAGAGTCAACTCATCTTAAAAAAATAAGAGAAGTACTAGATTATATACCAAAAGGAGCCTCGATAAAAGAAATGCTTTATTCAGAAGGTTCATGCTCATTCCAAAGAAACCCGTTATATTTCAATCGAGCGAAGCTCATTACAACAAAAAAAAAAGAAGGGGCCGACTGATGCCCTCGGAGCATGAGCCAGACCTCAGGACGGCATGATCCCTGATAGAGAGCATGAGACTCCCCAATTGACAACACTCACCCACCTCCCTAAAAGGGCATCGATGATGGCATGGGGGTTGCCCTTTCAGAATCCCACTTACCTTCATGATGCATCTCCAAGGAAGGTCGAAAAGCAGCCTTGGGTGAAAGAAAAAACAAGCCCTCTAGAAAGGTCCAAGATTTGACTATAGAGGATAAGACATCAAAGAGCCCAAATGGCCACCTTCGCAACCCCTCAACCAGAGCAGCGAGACTTTCCAATACCTCGCATGCCAAAGCAGGATGCCCATTGAAGCATACCCTTAGAGCATCCAGCCACTGATCAAAGGGAGGAGAAGATCTTTCGAGCCAGAGGAAAGCACCAATGATACCGAACAAGATAACTCCACCACAATATTGAGAAAGACAATCAAGGTGATACCAACCCTAGACAGTAGAACTCCTATTTATAGAAGGGGCGAAGGGGCAGGTCCAGGCAAATTCAAATGCCTCCCTGACTATCTGATAGATATCACTACCTTAAAGGTCTCAGAGGTTGCAGAAAGCAAATATCAAAATTAAATGTGAGCCCCGTCAGACCTCCAGACTGTACGGCTTCCTGTCGTATAATTGAGGTGAATCATCTTCTCTGATTCGTGAAAGCAATGCAATGCCAGTCTGCATTCGATGCTTGGCATGGTGCGAGCTTGAGATTTTCAAAAATCCATTCATCACATGCAGATGAAGTAGAAGCTTTGGACAATGTTAAGGAAGATTTTGACTCAAACACAAAATCAATCCGACCAACTTATCCGAGTCATTTGAGCCCTTGATCGAGGTAAAGAGCCGACCACACCAACATCACATAGAAGCGAAAGTTTCAAATAAGAGTTATATATAGTGAAATACATATTTTGCATTAATTAAAATTTTTATTTTAGAGCTTCACCAATGTGAAGGCACCAAGGGCAAGTGCAAAGAGATGAAGATCTAAAATCTTTATCCGAAGAGAACACCTCGACCTCTTCATCACTATTGCCGGGGCAAAGATACGTTAGATCTGTTAGATGAATATCCTAGAAGTCAATTATTGACTAACATATTTTTTATTCTATGATATAAATTTATACTTAAACTATTGATTTGATCGATAAAGAGCAATTTTTTTTTCTATTCAAGTGTTATGTGTCCTTGAATCATCTTTGAAATTGATGTTACGATATATATTCTCAACTGTTAAGAATTAGAGACATGTATGATCGATTCCTAAATTACTCTTGATTATAGGATAGTCATGGAGATGATAATTGATCCAAATAGATCGATGCATGATTTGCTTCCTTCGGGATAAGTGAGTCTCTAGTCTATGATGTAGAGACACTGAGTAGTAAGTATAGATAGTTGTTAGAGAATAACTAGTATTGAGCGTGACCATACGAGATATTATATAGATTTTTATTCAATCATCGATGATCATTTCGATACTGTAGTTGTGTGACTGATTGTTTGACCTGCGGTATCACAATTGCTCACAGTAAGATTGCTGTAGTTTGACTACACATAAGTATTGACTCAATTATGAGATTTTGTAGTGGATGTTGGCTTCAATTGACTAAGCTATAGGAGTAAACTGTGCATCTAGATGAGATCTATCGATCTTGATAGAGAGGAGTAGTCTTATGAGATTTAAGAAGCTGAGTCCATAAGTCTATGGCCATAGCAGTACGATTAATGAAAAAAATTTATTTAAAATCACTATTGAATTTGAGCTGATCGGATCTATCATATAATTGATGATGAGATTTGACGATTTATCCATGATCTGTTATTTAGTTGGGACTCACGATAGAGGGACTATATCATATATTAACTATACTTAGAGATTCTATTTTGGTTCTGCTAAGTTATCACTACATATTGCTAGATATCACTGATGGATTGTGAGAGTTCAATAAGATCATTCTGGATCAATGATCTTTGTCGAGTTAGAGTGAGACTGTTTTGTCTCACTGAAAGAAATTTCAATGATACCTATAATAACGATCATAGTATGTCTCACTATCAGATATAATTGAACCTATGAGGTCACACATTAAAGAGATAAGACCTGGATTGAAAAAAATTAGACTTATAAAGCATCAATTTATATAGATTTAGAGAAATCTTTTTGAGTTCATATTAATCTAGCTAGCCCCTAGGTGAACCCAATTCTTCTTGCAGTTGGTTTGCTTATATGATAAGCATTAGTCAATTTCTACACTTGATTTGAACTTAATTAAATTTGATTCATTGAGCTCCAATGGTTGGATACTCAATTAATGGCTTGGATTAAATCAAGAAAAGTTTCTTGATTAAAAATTCATCTTGATTTGATCAAGATCCCTTGATCTAAATTTTTGGAAACATATGTGCTGATTTGAGTTCATTTAATTGGGTCCCATATGATTGGATGCGTAGCATTGAGTGTGGGTGTGGGTCAAGGATAGGTGGCACCCCTTTTACTTGATCCAAGAGATTTTAAGTTAGGACTTCTATTATGATTAGAAGGAGGGATCCTAATTTGATTAGGATACTCTTATATTGTCTATTTGAAGGATCCTAACCCTACCTCTCTTTATATCTCATATTCTCTCATCCTTGCTGCCATCCTTATTATGCCCAACGCCTCCCCTCCTCTTCCTTTCTCTAGCCTATGCCCACTCTCTCTCTAGGCATCCTCTCTTTGAATTTTAGGGAGAGGTGGGCGGCAACTATTTTATTGGTGTCAAGAGTTGGTGCCAAGATTAGTTGGTATTCCATCTTCAATCTTCCAATTGGTTGGGAGGTTGTTGTTACTTCTTGATTAGTTCTTAGTTTGTTCAAGAATCAAGAAAGAAAGATCAAGCAAGGGTTGATTCATTCTAATATTAAGAAAAAGAAGACCAAGGGTTGATCCCAATCTAGGCTTAGTTCAAGCCTATTCAAACTTTGAGTTCAAGTGAGTTATATCAAGTGAAGCCTATCCAAATCGATCCCGTGGATATCCATAGAAGTAGGACACTTATGCTGTTGATTCAGAACCTACTGAACCCTAAGATCCTAAGATTGAATTGGATTCAACCCCAGTTACAAATTTGAGGTAAAAGAAAAGCAATTCAGGTATGTAACTTGATCACAAATTTTTATTCTCTTCTACTAAAATCAGTTTATATTAATTTCAGCATATGAACTCGATCCATAGGTGCTTTCATATGATAAATATATGCTTAGATTAAAATTATTTTAATTTAATTTTTTATTATATTTTATATTTAAAATTATTTTGAAATCCACATACACTAGCATCTGTTGAAATTCTAACAGTGGTATTAGAAACATATATTCATATATATGAAAGTAGCATAAAAATTTTAAAAATTATTTTTAAAATTTTGATTTTGGTTCATACATGCGATGTATGTATTTATGTTCAAATCTGAAAAATATTTTAGTTTTAATTTTTATTCATATATACGATATATGAAAGTATGCATAGGTTAGAAATTAAATTTCTGCGATCTGAATTTTTTATCTATATAATATATGATGTCATATTTAGATTTAAAAATAATTTTTAAAAAATTTAAAATTTTTTATATATATGATATATAATTGCATGTATATTTTAAAAATATTTCGAGAATCAAAAACTTACTTTTTATGTAATAAATTTAGATTTAAAAATTATTTTTATAATCTAAAATTTGTGTGTGCATGAATCATTGGGCATGAATAGTTTTGCATTAGAATTGCATCTTAGATTATGATAAAATCATATTGGATCGAAATTGATGTAGCTATTGATCAAATCGAGTCAAATATTAATTTGAGTTAGATCAATTGAGCTTCTGATTCTGTAAGTATTGTAGATTGAGTCGGTTAAACCTCATATGTAAAATCGAGTCAACCTAAGGACCTAATTCGACTTTTTGGATCAATACCTAAGCTGACTAATTGAAATCAATAAGCCATTTGGTGTCTAAAACAAATCTCGATCGATAATTTTTAATTGAGAGGCTACTCATCTAGATAATTTTATCTACGATAAGTTAATGGAGTACCTTCCCATCGATCTCACTTACCTGGCCAATTAAATGATTGAGTTCATCAGTTGCTAAGATGTTTTGATTTAGCCCATGCCAGTTAGATCAGTCATGTGATGACTGATTAGATGAGATCTGACCTAAATCTCTCCAATCAATATTAAGTCTTATGGTCTTCCACCATGATAGAAGTATGGGTGTGGTACTAGCATTGATTGTTTTCAACTGGTTACGATAGGTCAGTTACATTGAAAACATGCAACTACTCTATTAGTAAAGAGTTGCTCTAGGGTGAAGATGGGATTAGGCCCAATATGTGTTATCTGAGGGACTCAATGACAACTTCATACCTGCTTGTAAATGGTAGATCTGGCTTAACTAAGGAGTAGGGCAATATATATTATCTAAGCTCACATGACTTAGAGATCAAGTTATTGTAATATACTTAGAAAAGTATTTGGATAAAGAATTACCTACGCATCGATGTGCGTGTCATCAATAACTATTAAGTGAGGTGCACAACATCGGTGGGACCGCAGTACCTACTAAAAATCTTGCATTGATCGCGTCGGATTTTTATTTTTCATCTGGAGAGTATCGAAATCTAAAAAATAAATGAAAGCCTATTTGCATCTAAAAGTCTCTAAAGTAAATATAAATTGAAATATAAATATCTAACTAGAATCTCTACTCTCACAAATAAATAATGTTGGCTTTTAACTCACTAACCTACATCTTTGAAACCAATCATCTGACTAGCACAAATTTTAAGAACTAGCTCAAAAACCTTAGAATAGTCCTGATATTCAAGAAGATTAGATATGTACTCGATCAGAATGCCCCATCTTTACCAGCCCATCCTACAGCAGAGTAAAAAGCTGCTCTGGATAAGTGGACAGATGATGACCTTAAAGTAAAGTGCTATATGCTGGCTTCCATGTCAAATAAGTTGTAGAGCTAGCATGAGCATATACCCACTGTCCGTGCCATGATCACTCACCTGCAAGAGCTGTACGGCGAGCAGAGTCGGATCGCATATTTTGAATTGTCAAAGTGGTTATTCAACATGAAGATGCGCGAGGGGCAATTGTCCACGATCATTGTATGGCAATGATTAAGGACCTTAAAGAGCTTGAGAAGCTCGAATTTACTATACAAAGGGAGTTAAAGGTGGATTTGATCCTCCGATCCCTAATCAGTTCGTTTGGATAGTTTATCATAAACTACCATATGAATAAATTGGATTATAATTTATCCGAATTGATCAACATACTAGTCACTACTGAGGGTACCTTGAAAAGTTCAAGGAGCTCTATTCTTGCTGTTGAGCGAGCACCTTCCAAGAAAAAATCTCTAAAAAAAAATAAGCCTGCAAAGAAGCAGAAGAAGGAGAGCAAACCTAAGAAAGACACTTTGAAAAAGGCTATGGAGAAGGAAAAATATTTCCACTGCAACTTCGATGGACATTGGAGGAGAAACTGTCCCTCTTAACTGATGAACCTAAACGAGTAAGTAGTGAGTGTTGTAGGCCACAAGAGACCCAGAGAAATGTTTAACCATAAATACCTGTGACACCATAGGCTTGGCCATATTGGAGAGGACAGGATAAATAGACTGAAAAGGGATGAGATCCTTGACTTGGTTAAATCTGAGTCAATTTCAGTCTGTGAATCATACCTTCAAGAAAAAATAACTAAGTTATCCTTTATGGGATAAGAAAAAAGGGTCATTGAGTTACTAGTCTTGGTACATGCCGATGTGTGTGGCCCATTTGATGTACAGACCGAGGATAATTATACCTACTTCATTATCTTTACTGATGATCTATCATGGTACGGATATGTATTTCTTATAAAATACAAGTCTGAAGCTTTTAAAAGGTTTAGCAAATTCACACATAAGGTAGAGAAACAAACAGGTAAACCCATCAAAGTCCTTCTATCTAATCGAGGAGGAGAATACTTAAGTACTAAATTTTTGAGATATTTTAAGAAAAATGGCATAGTCTCTCAATGGACTCCTCCTGATACGTCTCAACTCAACAGGATATCTAAAAAAAAAATAGGATTCTATTAGATATGGTCCGATCTATGTTAAGCTTCATTGATTTACTCATATCTCTTTGAGGATATACCTTACTTACTGCGATGCATATTTTAAATATGATTTCTTCTAAATCTATTCTTACCACACCATATGAGATATGACAAGGTAAGAAGTCAAGTCTGAATTACCTTAAGACTTGGAGATATCCCACCTATATCAAAAAACAGAAAGCTGACAAGTTAGAGGATAGATCTGTTATAGCTCGATTTATAAAATATCTCAAAGAATCGATAGGATACTATTTCTACTTTTCACATGATCACAATATGATTGTAAGTCATAATACCATATTTCTAGAAAAATAGTTTATAAAAAATGGTGGTTGTGAGAGGTTAATTAAGCTCGACGAGAACATCTTTGAAGAACAACGAGCTATAGATCCTCAGAAATCTATCCATGATGAGCCAATAGTTAATGTTCCACCTCCACCTCATCCATCAGGTAGAATCTTCCATCCTCCTGAAAGATATATGGGTATATTGAAAGAGGATGTAAAGAAAAAATTTCTTGTGGGAGATGAGGATCATGGTGATGATCGTAGTACTTTTGATGAGATGATGTCTGACATCGATTTCGAAAAATAGTTAGATATAATAATGTCAGAAATTAACTCAATGCACTTGAATCAAATATGGACCTTAGTGGATTCACCAAAGAAAATTATTTTCATTGGATGTAAATAGATCTATAAAAGAAAAATAGGTGCTGATGATAAGGTAAAGACCTAAAGGCAAGGCTGATGGTGAAGAATTATAGTCAGCGCAAAGGTATTAACTATCATAGCATTTTTTTCATCTGTAGCCATGCTGAAATCCATCCGCACATTGCTTACTTTGCTACTTATAATGATTATGAAATCTAATAGATGGATGTAAAAACTACTTTTCTGAATGGATATCTTGAAGAAAATATCTATATGAAGTAGCCTCTGAATTTCACATCCGGTGATAGTGATCACCGAGTTTGCAAGCTTCAAAGATTAATCTATGGACTAAAGCAGGCTTCTCGAAGCTGGAAGTTTCATTTCGATGATGCGATCAAATCATTTAGTTTCATCAAAAATGAAGAGGAACCTATGTTTATAAAAGAATTAGTGGAAGCATGTTTATTTTTTCGTACGGTACGTGGATGATATCCTTCTTATTGAGAATGATATTCTCATACTGATCTTGATCAAAACTTAGTTGTCTAAAAAATTCTTCATGAAAGATCTAGGGGAAGCATCCTATATCTTGAGATAAAAATCTATAGAGATAGATCTACAAGGATGCTTGGCCTGTCACAAAAGCTATACATAGAAAAAGTACTGAAGTGATTTAGCATGAAAAACTTCAAAAGAGATTTGCTACCCCTTAGGTATGGTATTCGACTCTCCAAGATGATGTGTCCTATCACTTATGAGAAAATTGAGTGCATGAGTAGGATCCCTTATGCTTCGATGATAGGGAGCCTTATATATGTCATGCTATGTTCTCGACCTTATATTATCCTTACTGTAGTGTCACAAGCAGGTATCAGTCGAATCAAGACGAGCAGCATTGGATAGCTGTGAAGAACATCCTTAAATACTTACGAAGTACTAAGGATTTGTTCTAGATATTTGGATGAGCACCTGAATTATGGATTGAGGATTATACATATTCAAACTTTATGTCAGATCTTGATGATAGAAAGTCTACATCGAAAAATATATTCATTGGCAATGGTGGTGCAGTCAGCTGAAAGTATTTCAAGCAGAGCATCATCACAAATTCATCCACAAAGGTCGAGTATGTCATCACTTCGGATGCTGCAAAAGAAGGCTTCTGATTTAAAAAGTTTACCATAAAACTTGGTGTAATGACATCAAATGTCATACCACTGTATTATGACGACAATGGATCCATAGCACTTGCTAAGGAGCTCTGATCTCATAAAAAATTCAAGCACATTGAATGATGATTTTATATCATACGTGACAACCTCGAGAAGCAATATATCAAGGTAGAAAGAGTAGACTCTATGGATAACATGGCAGATCCACTAATAAAGCAATTAAGCCAGCCCAAAATAAAAGCTCACCTTGAGAAGATGGGACTTAGATTAATGGCTAGTTAGCTTTAGTCTAAGTGAGAGATTGTTAGATGTATATCTTAGAAATCAATTATTGGTTGATATATTTTTTATTCTATAACATAAATTTATACTTAAACTATTGATTTGATCAATAAAGGATAAATTTTTCTTTTTTCATTCAAGTGTTATGTATTCTTGAATCATCCTTGGAATTGAAGTTATGATATATATTCTCAACTATTGAGAATTAGAGGCATGTACGATCGATTCCTAAATTACTTTTGATCATATGATAGTCATGGAGATGATGATCGATCCAAATAGACTGACATACGGTTTACTTTCTTCAGAGTAGATGAGTCACTAATCTACGATATAGAGACATTGAGTGGCAAGTGTGGATAGTTGTTAGAAAATAACTAGTACTGAGCATGACCATATGAGAGATCACATAAATTTTTATTCAATTATCAGTGATCATCTCGATGCTGTAGTTATGTGACTGATCCTTTGACCTGTGGTGTTATACTTGCTCATAGTAAGGCTGCTATTGTTTGAATATACATAAGCATTGACTCAATTATGAGTTTTTATAGTGGATGTTGACTTCAGTTGGTTGAGTTATGGGAGTAAGCTGTACATCTGATGGGATCTATCGATTTTGATAGAGAGGAATAGTCCTATAAGATTTGAGAAGCTGAGTCTACAAGTCTATGATCATAACAATATAATTAACGAAAAAAATTTTTATTTGAAATCGTTATTGGACTTGAACTGATCGGATCTATCATATGATTAATGATGAGGTTTGACGATTTATCCATGACCTACCATCTAGTCGAAACTTATGATAGAGAGACGATATTGCACATTAACTACATCTAGAGGTTTTATTTTGGTTCTGCTGGGTTGCCACTACATATTGTTAGAGATCATCGATGGATCATGAGAGCTCAATAGGATCATCTGGATCAATAATTCTTATCAAGTTAGAGTGAAATTATTCTGACTTACTGAAAGAAGTTTCAATGATACCTATGATAGAGATCATAGTATGTCTCACTACTAGATAGAATTAAATCTATGAGGTCATACATTAAAGGGATAAGACCTAGATGGATTAAAATTAGACTTATGAAGCATCAATTTATATGGATTTAGAGAAATCATATTGGATTCATGTTAACCTTGCTAGCACCTGAGTAAACCCAATTCCTCTTATAGTTGGTTTGTTTATATGATAAGCATTAGTCAATTTCTACACTTGATTTGAACCTAATTGAATTTGATTCATTGGGCTCCAATGGTTGGATGCTCAATTTATGGCTTGGATTAAATCAAGAAAGAGTTTCTTGATTGAAATTTTATCTTGATTTGATCAAGATCCCTTGATCTAAATTTTTGAAAATATATGGGCTGATTTGAGTTCATTTAATTGTGTCCCATATGATGGGATGCCTAGCATTAGGTGTGGATGTGGATCAAAGATGGGTGACATCCCTTTTACTTGATCCAAGAGGTTTTAAGTTAGAACTTTTAATATGATTAGGAGGGATCCTAATTTAATTAGGACACGCTTATGTTGTCTATTTAAAAGATCTTAGCCCTACCTCTCTTTATATCTCATATTCTCTCATCCTTGCCGCCACCCTTAATGTGCCCAACGCCTCTCCTCCTCTTCCTCTCTCTAGCCCATGCTCTCTCTCTAGACATCCTCTCTTTGGATCTTAGGGAGAGGTGGGCGGCAACTATTTTATTGGTGTCAAGAGTTGGCACTAAGATTAGTTGGTGTTCCATCTTCAATCTTCTAATTGGTTGGGAGGTTGTTGTTACTTCTTCTTGATTAGTTCTTGATTTGTTCAAGAATCAAGAATGAAAGATCAAGCAAGGATTGGTTCATTCTAAGATCAAGAAAAAGGGGATCAAGGGTTGATCTTAATCCAGACTTGGTTCAAGCCTATTTAGACTTTGAGTTTAAGTGAGTTGTATCAAGAGGAGCCTATTCAGATTGGCCCTGTGGATATTCGTAGAGGCAGAATACTTATACTATTGATTTAAAATCTGCTTAACCTCGAGATCTAGGGATTGAATTGGATTCAACCTCAGTTATAGGTTTGAGATAAAAGAAAAGTGATTCAGGTATGTAACTTGATCACAGATTTTTATTTCTTTCTATTAAAATCAGTTTATGTTAATTTCAATGGATAAACTAGATCCATAGGTGCTTTCACATGATGAATGCATATTTAGATTAAAATTATTTTAATCTAATTTTTTGTTGCATTTTGGATTTAAAATTATTTTGAAATTCATATGCACTAGTACCTTTAGCAATTCCAATAAGATCTAGCTTCAGAACCATCTTCTTCAGATGAGCCTTGTAGTCCTCAAAGCCCTGAATGAACCCTACTGAAGATGTCTTGACGAGCTCATCCTTGAAGTCCATCAAGGCTTCAAACTACTCAATGCATCGGGAGCCTAGCCTCGATAGGAATCTCCATCGCAGTCTCGATGAACCTTTGATTGCCCCTAGATAAATAAGGGTCTGTCCCGAACCTCACCAACCCTTCGAGGGGAGGTGGAGCCCAGTTCAATGATGGAGGGTTTCGAATGATCCCGATATAATGACATGAGGCCTCGGTGCTGCAGTTGACCCAATCCCCATTGTGGACTGCCACGAATCAGAGATAGAGAGTTCTGACTGGACACTCCTCGTCCTCTTGGATAAGGACTCCCCACTTGAGGAGCTTGCTTTCTTTTTCACAGTCGACTTAACAGTGGACGGCAATGGCTTCATGATGACCAGGCAAAGAGAAAAGAGAACTTCTCACTGAAAACTACAGTGACAAAAGAGCAACTGACAGTCAGACGGCAAGAGGCCCTACCGGATGGGTGGTCTATTTATACAGGCTAGCCTAATGGGCTGGAGACATGTCGGAGGCCCATCCAAAATTGGGCTAGATTGGCAGGGTGAGTGGGCTAGGCAGATTTTGCTCAAGCCAATTCTTGCTTCATTTATTCATTGACCCTACTAAATTATTATAATCTCTTGATCCATTCAAGATGCGGATCCAACCTTGGAAGCATCAGATTGCACCACTTGGCTAGTCTTGAAGTGGCGGACCATGCAACCCTTCATCGTACCCTTATCTGATCAAATTGCATGGGACAACTTAAGAAGCATGCTTTAGGACTTACCATGACTTACCATATGGCAAGTCTTGGTTAAATCCAGCAGTCTTCGGATCTCCTCTCTCGAGAGCGCCATCTTATAGCTCCTTGAGTTCCATACCTAATAAAGACAAGATGAGTCGCAAAATGACACATCCTTAAATTTTCGAAAATCTTTCCCCAAGGTAGTAATGGAAATGCTACCAAGAAGGAATTAGGTCGGTGGTTCAGCTACTAAGGCAATTACTCTCTTTGCTCAAAGTCTAAAAGCCACTTCGAACTTGAAAGTGGAGGGCATATATTATGGGAGAGACCTACCGACCAAAATCAATCCTCCGCAAAGGTGTGCCCAAGATGATGAGGTGAGGTCACACCCATTATGAACTCAGACACCACCCGGCTAGTTGTGTAGCTGGAGCCTACACCTGACATCTATGACTAACAATCTTAATATGAAGAATGGGAGAGATTCGTCCTACGACAAAGGTCAGGACGTGATCTAATAACCTACAGAGTTAGGCTGAACAAATACAGTTTTCGACTAGCGGCCTATGGGCTCAACTTTCAAATAAAAGAGGTATGAATGGGACCTCTAGGGTAAGAAAGCTCGTTCTGCATTTGCAATCATTTCTCTCCACTATTTTCAAAGCTCCGACTAACTTTGGCATCGGAGGATCTCCCACTAGAACACCCCCGATGAGTGTAGACTTCTTTTGTAGATATCTTTTGGCATCATAGATCTCGACCAACGTCCGACTCCAGTCATGTCAGCATCCTATCGGAGCCCTGTAGCAATAGTAGTCATCATACACATATATACGCATGTGTGTGTGAGATAGCATGAGAGATTAATCTAGCATTAAAATTTAATGGAAGAGAGGACTAAGAGGTCAAAATCAATTATTTTAGACTAGCATCATAGAACTGACCAATGCACCTAAAAGAAGATAAACAACTGAATCAGCTCAGTGTCACATAAGAGGCGTTATCCAGATGACTAGCGATGGAAACCAAAAACAAGACATCTCACTGCATCATTTATCTATAAACTTCATAAGTTAGCAACACTAATCGACATTTTTAATGCAAGCAAAAAAATTATACTTGTTCACACAATTTGTCAAACGATCGATGGACCATGAAAGACTCATGATACACCAAATGTAAGATCAAGTCAAGCCATGCCAACCCTCGGCCAGGCCATTGAATAGAGGACACGAAGAGAAAAGAAGGCCTAGAGATGGCTAGAAAGCAAGGAGAGAAACGAAAAGGACTTCAAACATCGATTGGAAGACTCGCTAGGGAGATCCGGACTCGAGAGAGTTCTCTCAATTTTCCTGGTTCATCTCATTCTCAAGCCCAGGAAGTAGCAATCTACACTGGGCTGGAAGTTTTAGGATCATGACTAGGCCTAAGTTCATGTATTCAAGGTTGGCCCGAATTCAAAAGCTCACTTAAGTATGACCTATTTTGAATAAAATTTTAATAAACATGATTTATTTTTTTAGTAAAAATAGATGTATTGTGGCCAATCTTCTGATGCATCTGTCGCTGGAGAAGAGCACCAGCAAAAGAAGTTCGTACTGATCAAAATTATGTCCAGCAGGGATCCTCCGATGCTTAAGTCAGTGGAAAGTGATGAACAGTAGATAAATTTTTAAAAAGATAGAGTATCGGCCCAAAAGTGTCTTACCAAATGCTGTTCATTTATCTCTTTTTTAAATGAGTTGTTGGTAACCATTTGTAATGGTTAGACATGTGGGTCTCGCTTATTTCAGCACTATGTGATCATGGAATAGACGGTTATACCCATCACTGATCATGTTATATGGTCATTATGCACTTTTTGTGCTGACAATTTCTAGTATATCGACACTACATTGGTAGTCCGAATGTATCGACTATATGTCGGTAATTGTAGAAGCCTGAATGACTATCGATCGGTAACTCTGATATATCAATGGTCATTGGTCTGAAATCGGTTTCATCACCAAGAAGGTTGAAAATAGCCAACTATTGGTCAGGCTACCAATTTATAGTTGGTGGTCTGTGTCTATCAAGCCGATTGAAAGTCAGGATATGTTGTAATTGAGATGAAACTTATTCTGTGATGTAGTTTTGATGGTTCATCATCCATAATTGATAGATATCTGATCGATCGATTGTAAATCAGAAAAACAAACTAAATTACCCTAACAGTTGCCTTCCACTTTCAAGTCCAAGATAGCCTACATGTGGATTGGCACGTGGTCTGATATGTTGGATGAAGGAAGCTATTATGTACTATCTCGAGCTCCAATTCCACTGCAGATATTAATGAATTTTTTGAAAAATGAAGAGTCTCTAGCTGCCTCATTGTTTCAATAACTGTGAGATCATCATTGGGATGTCGATTTGAAAAGTTGGTTTGGCATCCGAAGAATCCGATCGATTTGATTCTGACTAGTCAATTTCGGCCACATGTCTAGATGTCATTGGCTTTAAGCCGTTCATATAGATAGAGGTGAGGTGGCATGATCAGATGGTAGGTATGTCGAACCATCCGATCGATGGTCGATTCTAATGTAGCCACATATTGAAATCTGGAGCAATCTTAATTTGAACAATTTCATCCTGATCGTTGAAGGGTCTTATATATACAATGTCACTTTCATTTGGATTTTTCATTTCTGCACTTATCTTCTCCTGCAACAGAGGGCTCCGTCTTGGGTTTAGATAGCTTCAGGGTTTTTGGAAGTCCTCTTTGTATTCTTCACATCATCCCCTAGTTCCAGGTTGAGTTTTCTTTTTCCTTCTTCCTTTTTTTTTATCTAACTTATTTTTTTCTTTTCAGTTGGCACATGACATGCATGCTTTGGAGAGTAGATATCAAAAAATTATCAAGCTCTATCGAGCATGGGTGGACAAAACTGCAGCCGCAACTGCCAAAAAAGTTGCTACCGTCGAACAGCTCCAAGTAGCAACCAAACGAGAGAGGGCAGCAGTAGAGCGGGAGAAAGAGCTTCAGGAGGAGATCTCCCATTTAAAGGCTGAACTAGAGTCGACCAGAACCGAATTAGAGTTGGTTCAGCAGAATATCAAGTCCCTGGAGTCTCGAATCAAGAGTAAAAAGCACTCGATCAATTGACTTCGAAGGAAGTGCGACGGCTGTATCGAGGAGCTAGAGAATGAATGGGGATGGCATCAGACCACGGAGGAGAAGTTGGCACTGGTCGATGCAAAGTTGGCTTCTGCTAAGGAGGAAGCACAGTTGGTGAAAGAAGCTTTGAGTCGGGCCATCGAGGATTTCAGAGAATCATAAGACTTTCAAAATGAAGTCCTTGAAGGTGGATATGTCTCTTACTGTGTTGAATATGAAGACGGTAGGGATGTAGTTAAAAGACTGTATCCAGATTTGGATCTGAGCAGCATCATCGCCCCTAGTTTGGGAGAGGAGGCTGCAGAAGAGCCTATCGAAGAGACTATGCCAACTGATGGAGTTGCACCGGTTGCACCAAAATCTACTTCAACCATTGTCGAAGCTGTACCGGAGTCAGCAGCTGCTGAGGGTCACGAAATCGAAGCCATGGTGATTACCAACATAGCTGAAAAAGAAACTGATTGGTGACCGATGTAATATCTTCTTTTTTTTTTGTAATCAAATAATAGTCCAATTTTTGTAATCCTTTTTTCAATGAATGAAAAAAAAAATTTCTAAGTATGAAATCCCTTTTCAATCTTGATGTGTTCTTGATATCGTCGAATATCAGTCGAATCACTGATTATGAGTCGATGTGTTGAGTGTCGATCGGTAGTTGTAGTAAGATTTGCCTGCTAGTCGGGTATCAACCGAGTCAATCAGTAGTTGTAGTAAGATTTGCCTACTAGTCAGGTATCAACAGACTTAGCTTTAGATAATTTTTTTTATATATATTTGATAGATGGTAGGAAGCCGAATATCCTTCGATTAATCAGAGTCAAGTCGGTATACTTTCTACTCGATCGGAGTCGAGTCAACATAATATTTCACTTAGCTAAAGCCAAATCAGCATGAGTAGTCATTCGACTAGAATCGATTTCTACAGTGAAAAATCAAGATATTGTCAATATAAGCTGACCGACTATTTATCGGTCTGATGATATTTTTGCAGATAACTTGTAGATAACTGAAGATTTCAAGAAGATCTAAAATCCTGATATTTCATTCCAAATATGTCGTATATGTGAACAATTTTATTGATAGTATATTTTTAGATTATCAGCATTTCAAGTCCAAGAAATAGTCGCTCCATCGAGAGTTTCTAGTCGATACGCATCCGGATGAAGTATTTCGATCACTTTGTAAGGTCCTTTCCAGTTTGGAGATAATTTTTTTTGATCTAGAGGCTTTGAAACTTCTTCCTTCCTTAAGATCAGGTCTCTTAGATGGAAGACCTTCGGCTTAACATTTGCATTGTAGTATCGAGCTCCTCTCTACCAATATGCCGCCATCCAAACTTGAGCTTGTTGTCGAACTTCTGAAAGTAAGTCTAGGTCAGCTCTCCGACATTCAAAATTACTCGGCTTATTATATTATTCGATTTTTACTGATGGCAATCAATCTCGAGTGGCATTACTACCTCTATTCCGTAGGCCAAGTTGAATGATGATTTTTCTGTCGATATGTAAGGAGTTGTCCAATATGCCCATAAGATCAGATATAATTCTTTCATCCAGAGATCTTTAACTTCATTCAATCTGATCTTAAGATCATGTAGAATTATTCGATTTATCACTTCTACTTCATTGTTAGATTATGATGGCCGACTGAGGTGAGCTTGTGCATAATATAAAATTTTGTACAAAACTCTTTGAAATTTTGATTGTTAAATTATT
Organism: Elaeis guineensis; assembly: GCF_000442705.2. NCBI lineage: Eukaryota > Viridiplantae > Streptophyta > Magnoliopsida > Arecales > Arecaceae > Elaeis > Elaeis guineensis. The sequence continues at coordinate 29,306,152 of NC_025998.2, read as the reverse complement.
GATCGTTGTCGATGATAATAGTATGTGGTAAACCAAATCTATATACGATAGATTTCTAAATGAAGTCTTCCATCTTACTTTTAGTAATTTATACTAAGGATTCAGCTTTCATCTATTTGGTAAAATAATCAATGGCGATCACTATAAATTTTTTCTAATCAGACGTCGAAGGGAAGGGACCGAGTATGTCGATTTTTCACTGCATGAAGGGTCATAGTGCAATCATTGATGTCAGCTGGCTGGTCGGTTGATATTGTATGTTAGCATACTTTTAACATGGTTCATATCTTCAGATAAGTTCAGTTGCATCCTTCTTTATAGTGGGCCAATAATATCCTTATCACAAGACTTTATAAGCTAATGATTTATCCTCTAAGTGATTTTCATAAATTTCTTCATGAACTTCTTGGAGTGCATAGTCAGTGTCTATAGGTTTTCAGTACTTTAGTAAGAAAAGAAAGAACGATCTTTTATAAAGTTGTCAATTCATCAAAATATATTGTAAAGCCATCCACCTTAGTTGTTTGGCCTCGAAGGATCTCCAGATAAAATTTTATCAGTCAAGTATTGGATGATCGGATCCATCCAACTTAATTCATTATTGATTTGTAGCACTTCTTCAACTTTATCAATACTTGGTTGTTCAAGATATTCAATGAATATTCGATCGAGTAAGCTGAATAAAGTAGTTGCAAGTCGAGAAAGTGCATCAGCTCGAGCATTCTCTGCTCTTGAGATGTAAGAGATCTTGAAATATTTTAAAGTTGATGTAAGATCTTTCACCTTCTGAAGATACTTCATCATAATAGGGTCTCGAGCTTCAAATTCATCCTTAATCTGTCCGATGATCAGTTGTGAGTTGGTAAAGATCTTCAAGTTATTTATGTCAAGTTTTTTGGTATTTTCAAACCGACTAAAAGAGCTTCATAATCGACTTAGTTATTTAAAGTTTTAAAATTAAACCAAAGGACATACTCAGTCACGATCTCTTCGAAATTGAGAAGGATGAGACCGACTCCACTGCCTTGTGCGTCGGATGCTCCATAAATATATAGTACCCACACCGATACTAAGTTAGTCTCAAAAATTTTAATTTGCTTCAATTTGCCGTCGAGTTCGTCCTTAGGGTTATCATCAGATACAGTGCACTCAGCGATAAAGTCAGCTAAAACTTACACCTTCATTGATGTTGGAAAATATGTCCCAAAAACCAATTATCAATCTGTTTATGGTTGAACAACCTTGTATTGTAATTGATTTGTTAATAAATAAAATATATGTTTGGCATTTTCATCATAAGTTTTCACCTTCTAATGAACTCCATTGTTGTGATGAAGTCCTTAGAACTATTTAGGTTCGATAAAGAGAGGATTTATTGATTAGTCCTTAAAACTGTTCATGACTAAATGATAGGCTGTTAATAAGGACGACAGCTTCTATCGAACATAGATCATTGTAGGCCATATGGGTTGGTTGTCTTCTTAATCAAGGAGTGTAGAAATACTGGTATGACATACAGGTGAGATGTAAGGGTACATCATCATTGAACGTGACCAACTCCAGAGTATTCTGCTGTCGAGAATGTCTCTGATAGGATATAGGTATAAGTATCCCTTAGACCTGAGATCGCCTCAGTGACTTGCAAGCAACTCACTGTGCTTTGGACTGGACTAACTAAATTTTTAATTCAGTGATGGAAGGCTTCTGGGCACAGTCAAGTACTTACAAAGTTGGAGTGTGAAAAAGATGGGATTGACCACTCCAAAAGTTGGAGAAGAATGAGTCACTGTATTTTAATTTAGCAAAACCTTGGCCAGGGTAATCCATCAGATGGATTTGATATTTTGAAATATAATGTGGACAACCTGATCAGAGTTGACAGTTGAACTCTGAGGTGTCTTATAAGCATTTTAGTCAAAGAGATGAATTATATGAAAACTATATCCGCATGGATTCTAAGGATGTTGTTCTACACATTCGACCTATACAGCCGTTGGATACCATTGCTAGATGATCACTTCGATTGGTATAAAAATTTATTCTTATACTATTGACTTAGGTTTGGACCTATGAGGTCACACACATTAGAGTTCAGGATCCGATCGGATAGTTGATCAACGATTAAGAATCGTTCTAGGCTTAAACGATCGATACGATTGACATTTAACCTAGTGCAAGTGTTGCAGGAAGATCGATTAGCAATTCGATTACTAATTAACTTAATTTGATTAAGCCAAAGGGTTGAAATTCAGTCTAATTGAATATAATTTAATTAGATTTGGTTTGAGCTTGATTGGATCAAGTCCAATTGGTTTATTGGATAAGTCAAGTGCAAGAAAAAACTAGTCCTAGTCCAATTAGGACTTGGATCAACCTAATTTTTAATTTGATTAAAAAATTAAATTAAATTTAAATCTAATTTAATCTGATTAAATTAGATTCTTAATTAGATTAAGATCTATTTTAATTAGATTAATTTGATTTTAGTTTGATTTGGTTTGAGAAACCAAATTTGAACAAGTCATAGATTGAATCCTAGTAAGACTAGGATTCCACCTTACGCCACCTTAGCCCCCCATGCCCACTCTCTCTTATTTTGTGCGATAAAACCTTCTCTCTCAGGCCTTCACGCACATCCAAAGCTTTTCACTCTTTCTTTCTTACATGGAATGTGGTTGTGGACCAAGTCAAAGCAGGAATTTGTTTGGATTTCAAATTCTATGAGATAGAATTTTAGGAAACCAAAACTCTTTCCTTATGGCACTGATTTTATCTAAATTTTTTTTGAAATTTTTATGACTTTTATGGTACATATTGTGCACCCTTTTCTGATGGTCCATGGCAAAAAAAGAAGGAGGGGGCACCCAAGAGTTGGGCACCCCTTGTCTTGCCCTGTTTGGATTTTTCTTGACTAGGTATTTGACCTAGACAAGAATTCTTCATATCTCTTTATTTAAAATAAATTTCTTCTTGATATTTTTATGAATTATATATAATTGAGAGGCCTTTGGGGTGTGTGAAAATCAAGAAGAAAGAGTGTTGGGGCAAGGATATATAATAGACACAAAATTATGTGTCTGGGTTAAGCAAAGAGAAGAAGAAGAGGGTCTTCTTCTAGGATTGCTGAGTTCACCTCTTTCCTTTCTTCATCTGTAAGTTTTCTGAGAGTGCCTCACATCTACAACTCTTTCTCCTACTTCTCATCTTTGGAAGAGTTCAAATCAAGAAGAAGGAGGCATTTGATCGACCATCGAAGAAGGATCAGCATGGTACTAGTATACTGTGCTGATTTTCTGAACCAGGACTTCTAATCGTGATCCGTGGGCTCGTATGGATGACTCCTAGAGGTTGGATGCATATGTGGCTTACAATATCATCCTCAATCTCAAATCAGTAAAGTTAGAACGTCTAACTTGCAAGGTAATAGATCTGATCTATTATATTTTACATACATTAGATGTAGCATAGAAACATGTTGATATGATCAACATGTAGTTCTTGCTCTTTATATTTTAATTTTTAATTTAATACTATATAATAATCATGTAATAAAATTTTAGATCTAAGAATTCTCTAATTTTATAAGATAAATTTTGATTTATTTTAGTCTTTCGCTGCCTGATCTTGAAAAAATTTTAAGATCTAACCCTGAAATCCTAGATCTGATTTCTTTAATTGGTATCAGAGCCTAGGTTGTTTATTACATGATTATTTATACGTGCTTAGATTATTTCTTAGATTATATCTAATTTATAATCTGATTGTTAAATATAAAATTATAATTTTTAGATCAATCACGAATTGTAGGTTGTCCTGCTGTAAAATTTATCCCTTACAGTGCAAAGATTGTTCTAGTTCGTGTAGATCTATCTTTAATCATAAATTTGTTAGATATGATCTAAATTAAATTTATGATTTATTTAATTTAAAAAATATTTAAATCTAAAATAAAATCTTTTTATTATTAATTTTTGTGTAAAGAACCATCATATATTTGTCTGAAAAATTTGTGCAGTTTAAAGTTAAAATTGTTTCAATTACATGAACCTGTTTAGATTAGATCTAAAGTAGTTTTATGTTTATTTCTTGCATTTTGATTATGAATCAAACATGCAACTTAGTTGGTAAAAACTATATTGTAAAAATATTTTACAAATATAAAAATTATTTTCGAAAAGCCGAACCCCAACCCTCAGCCCAAAACTTAATTGAGAATTAAGAAGTTGTTTGATTAGGTTCTAGGATTGTGAATTGAAGAACCTAAGACACAAACCATAACACATTGGGTTAATGGGTTAGTGGGAATTAGGTCCATTAATTGGTTAAACCTAAGGTTAGATTAAAGATGGACTTAATTAGAGAATTGATTAAATCTAATTAATTATTATCTTAGATTAGGTCAAGAATTCTCTAGATCAATTACAATAGTTGTAGTTAGTCAAGTCCATATCTTTAATGAGAACCAAATGAACTTGATTCTTGGCTAAGCAGTCTAGCATGAACTGTTAGGTTGATTTAATTGAAACTAATTAAACCAGTTGGTATCTAAGATAAATCAGACCGATGGTTTTTAATTGGCAGCCCACTTACCTGGCTATTTCTGATGGTGTCTAAGGCAAGCTTTGGCAGACCCTCCTACCGATCGAACTTACCTGACCTCTTGGTGAAATTATGTTTTGATCGGATCACTTGACTATTCGAGCTGACCCATGTCAGCTAGGTAAATCAATGTGACTATTTAAGTGCTCCTAGACCAGCCCTTTTAAATGGTCTCCCTTAAGCTGACTTGGTGAAGCCAGTTGGAGGATCATGATAAGCTGGTTCATCTGACCTCTTCCTCTAAATCAATTAAATCTTCTAAAATTATTAGGTCCTTAAAATGAAATAGTTATGATGATAACTAGATCATAGCCTCCCATTAAGTGGATGATAATAGATCCATCAGTTGGATAATCATTGGAGGTCCAAAGGCCTAGTGCTTATCGACTGATGGAATTGTCATTCATAATATAATTTTTTGACTGCATCTTTCTAAATGGTGGTTAGGTTAGCCAACCAAAGTTAGGTCTAATCATTCATTGGCTAGATGGGCCAAGTATGGTCATGTTAATGGTTGGACCTAACCAGACTTTTTCAGTGGAGGCCAAAGCCTACTGATTAGGGACTAGGGCAAAATTAAAATTATTAAAAATTATTTAAAGAAATAATTGGTTATGAACCTATCCTTAAATGTACATGAATTGGCTAACCAAAGTTGGGCTTGTGTGCAGTGTAAGTGGATTCTAGTACCCACTAAGAAATTAGGGTAATTTCTCAAATTGAAGGTAGAGGCTATCAATTCGAATAAAATAGTGAAAAAAATCTTTTGATTAAAGTCTAAATCTTTAGATTTAATGAATTAATTATTAATTAGGTTATAATTTTTCTTTGTGCAGATATGGTCACTTCTCTATCGCTCCGATCATTGTTGGACAATAAAATTTTGGTGGGACCCAACTTCGGTAGCTAATACCGAAAGTTGAAGATAGTCCTAGAGCATGAACGGATCCTATATGTGATAACGGATCTTGTACTTGAGGAGCCAGCTGTCAATGCACGTAGAACAGTCAGAGACACTTATTAGAAGTAGCTTAATGACTGGACCACGGTGCGCTACATCATGCTGGCTGCCATGAGCAACGAGTTCAGTCGCAGATTTGAGACGGCTCCACTAAAAGACATGCTTCAAGTGTTTGAGGATACCTTGGGCACACCCAATGACGTGGAGAGGCACAAGACTATTTGTACCATTTTCAATGCCAAAATACGGGATGGTGCCTCTGTCACTGATCATGTATTGTACATGATCGAGTTGATGGAGCATTTATGCAAGCTCGGCTTTCCCTTGCAAGAGCAGCTTGGGAAAGATGCAATACTGAACTCGCTGTCCAAGTCTTATCTCTCATTCCTCACTCATTATAGAATGACAAAGTCTGAAGTAAACTACCACGGGTTACTGGGGTTGCTTCAGAACATTGAGAAGGATCACCAACTCCACAAGGACTCAATGAATTTAGTGGGAGGTTCGTCTTCTAGTTCTCGACCTTTTAAGAAAGGAAAGAAGAACAAGAAGAAGAAAGTGAAGAAGGTGTAAGTTTAGACTGGGACATCAGTGCAGGGTCAAACCAGAAAGATCAAGCCCGATAAGAGTCAAGCTGAATGTTTCTTTTGCAAGAAGCAGGGGCACTAAAAGAGGAACTGTCCTTAGTACATTACCTCTCTGGACTCGAATAGGCAGAGAAAGAAGCAAGCGGTTGCTGGGCAAGGTATTTATATGATAACTCCTTGCAATTTCTCTATTTGTGATATAACTGACTGGGTATTGGATATCGATAGCCTTTACCATATTTATAATTCGTTGCAGGGGTTGCAGGTCAGTAGAAGATTCAAGCAAGGCGAGAGGTTCCTGAATGTTGGAGATGGAAGATTAGTTCCAATTCTAGCATTAGGAATTTTGAAACTTGTATTTGAGTCCCATACCATTGTTCTTAATGATTGTCATTTTTGTCTCAGTTTTTTTTTAAATATTATTTCTGTAGGCCTTCTGGCCAAAAATGATTATGAAATTTTAATAAAGAAATAAGTTTGTAATATCATTATGAATGATGTTACTATTTTTTATAGACATTTGAACAATGGTATGTATATGTTATCACAACCTGTTAACGTAGTCTATTCTACTGGCAAGCACCCTAGATTAGATAGTGTATCAGATATCTACTTATGGCACTATAGGCTAGGTCATATAAACAAGAACAAGATAAATAGGTTGACTCAAGAGGGAATCCTCGAAGTCAGTGATTATGAATCACTTCCAACCTGTGAGTCCTGTCTTCTTGATAAAATGATCAAGTCACCTTTTACTGAAAAAAGTGAGAGAACTATTGAGCTCTTGGGCCTAGTACATACTGATGTATGCGGGCCCATGAGCATAAGTGCTAGAAATAGATATTTCTACTTCATCACTTTTACGGATGATCTATCCAGATATGGATATGTCTATCTGATGAAACATAAGTCAGATTCATTTGAAATGTTCAAACGATTCCAAAGTGAAGTAGAAAAATAAACTGAAAAGAGTATTAAAACTGTTCGATCAGATCGAAGAGAAGAATACCTTTCTGCTGAGTTTTTCATATATCTAGGAGAGAATGGGATTCTCTCCCAATGGACTCCTCCAAGAACACCACAGCATAATAGTGTGTCTGAAAGGAGAAATTAGACTCTGTTAGACATGGTCCGATCCATGATGCATTTTGCCTGCTTGTCGATATTCTTCTAGGGATATGCACTCGAATCGGCCTGTTATCTATTAAATAGGGTTTCAAGTAAGTCTGTAATTAAGACTCCATATGAGATATGGACAGGACGTAAGCCAACACTTTCACACCTTAGGATTTGGGGGTGCCCGACCTATGTCAAACGGTTAGTTACAGATAAACTTGGACCTAGATCTGACAAATGCACATTCATAGGATACCCCAAAAAGATCAAAGGATATTTTTTCTACCATGCTAATGAATAAAAGGTGTTCGTCAGCCTTAAGGCAACCTTTTTAGAAAAGGAGTTCCTTGATGAAGGAACAATTGCCTCTAAGGTTGAACTTAATGAAGTTCAACAGGTAGAAGGACTGACACTAATAGCTGAACCTGAGTCAGATTTGATTAAATCAGATCCAGAGCCCAATGTACCTGCACCATTAAGGCGATCCAGTAGAGTACCGCGTCAGTCGGACAGATACTATGATTTTTTGGTCCGAGACGGTGATCCCATCAAACTCGATGAGAATGATAAGGATCCGATCACCTATATGGATACAATGCAGAGATCTGATTCCAAGAAATAGCTTGAAGCCATAAAATCCAAAATAGAGTCCATGAAGGTCAACGATGTATGGACATTGGTTGACCCACCTGAAGGGGTCAAACCCATTGGGTGTAAATGGGTCTTCAAAAGGAAGTGGGGCGCAGATGGAAAGGTGGAGACCTATAAAGTTCGTCTGGTTGCCAAGGGATATCGTCAACATTATGGTATTGACTATAACGAGACGTTCTCCCCTATGGCAATGCTCAAATCCATTCGGATAATGCTTGCAATAGCTGCCCATCTGGATTATGAGATCTGACAGATGGATGTAAAGACAGCTTTCCTGAATGGAGAGCTGATCGAAGAGGTGTATATGATACAACCTGAGGGATTTACATCCACAGATGAGTTCAAGGTGTGCAAGCTTCAAAGATCCATTTATGGATTGAAGCAAGCTTCTTGAAGTTGGAACATGCATTTTGATAAGGTAATCAAAACATATGGCTTCGTTAAGAATGGAGAAGAGCCCTGCATCTATAAATGGGCAAATGGTTCAGTTGTGTTATTTCTTATCTTGTATGTGGATGACATTCTCTTAATCGGGAATGACATCCCCGCACTACAGGGAATAAAAGTTTGGTTGTCATCATAGTTTTTCATGAAGGATTTGGGTGAAGCATCCTACATCCTAGGGATGAAGATCTATAGGGATAGATCTAAAAAGATACTTGGATTATCCCAGTCCACGTACATAGATACTGTGTTGAAGAGGTTCAGCATAGAGAATTTTAAGAAGGACTATCTACCGATAGGCTATGAAATTTTTCTCTCTAAGAAGGATTATCTGACAACTCCTGAAGAGAAAGAGCATATGAGTAGAGTCCCATATGCTTCGACTGTGGGATCTATCATATACACCATGATATGTACAAGGTCAGATGTGGCATACTCACTAGGAGTAGTGAGTAGATACCAATCTGATCCTGGAGAAAATCACTGAAAAGTGGTTAAAGCCATCCTTAAGTATTTGAGAATATTAAGGATCAATGGTTGATTTATGGCGAGTCAGATCTGAAACTTGTGGGGTTCGCAGACTCCAATTTTTAATCTGACCATGATGACAGCAGAAGCATGTCGGGTTATATCTTTACTCTGAATGGTGGAGCTATCTGCTGAAAGAGTTTCAAGCAGCATACTGTGACAGACTCTATTTGTGAGGTGGAGTACATCGTAGCATCGGATGCCGCGAAGGAAGCGTGTGGCTAAGAAAATTCATCATCGAACTCGGAGTAGCACTCTCCTTCGATGGTTCGATCCTGCTCTATTGCGACAGCACTGGTACCATTGCTCAGGTGAAGGAATCCAAAGCACACCAGCAGACGAAGCACATTTTGCGCCGCTTCCACCTGGTTCGAAAGATCGCAGATCGAGGTGACGTCGACCTTCAGAAGATCGACGGAAAGGAGAACCTGGCCAACCCCTTTACTAAAGCCCTGGTGATAAAGGAGTTCAACAATCACAAGTCAAAGATGGGTATTAGATACTGTGCCGAGTGGCTTTAGGACAAGTGGGAGTTGTTAGAAAATATGTCCCAAAAGTCAATTGTCAACTTGTTGATAGTTGAGCAACCTTGTATTGTAATTGATTTGTTAATAAATAAAATATATTTTTGATATTTTTATCATAAGTTTTCATCTTCTAATGAACTCCGTTGTTGTGATGAAGTTCTTAGGACTATTTAGGTTCGATAAAGAGAGGATTTATCGATTAGTCCTTAAAACTATTCACGACCAAATGATAGGCTATTAATAAGGATGACAGCTTCTATCGAGCATAGGTCGCTGTAAGTCATATGGATTGGTTGTCCTCTTAACCAAAGAGTGTGGAGACACTGGTATGGCATACAGGTGAGATGTAAGGGTATATAGTCATTGAACGTGACCAACTCCAGAGCATTCTGCTGTTGAGAATGTCTCTGATGGGATATAGGTATAAGTGTCCCTTAGACCTGAGATCGCCTCAGTGACTTGCAAGCAACTCACTGTGCTTTGGTACTGGACTAACTGAATTTCTAATTCAATGACGAAAGACTTTTAGGCACAGTCAAGTACTTGCAAAGTCGAAGTGTGATCAAGATGGGATTGACCACTCCAAGAGTTGGAGAAGAATGAGTCACTGTATTTCAATTTAGCAAAATCTTGGCCAAGATAATCCATCAGATGGATTTGATATTTTAAAATACAATGTGGACAACCTGATCAGAGTTGACAGTTGAACTCTGAGGTATCCTATGAGTATTTTGGTCAAGGAGATGAATTATATGAAAACTATATCCACATGGGTTCTAAGGATGTTGTTCTACACATTCGACCTATCCAACCATCGGATACCATTGCTAGATGGTCACTTCGATTGGTACAAAAATTTATTCTTATGCTACCGACTTAGGTTCAAACCTATGAGGTCACACATATTAGAGTTCAAGATCCGATCGGATGGTTAATCAACGATTAAGAATCGTTCTAGGGTTAAACAATCAATACGATTGACATTTAACCTAGTGCAAGTATTGTAGGAAGATCGATTAGCAATTCAATTACTAATTAGCTTAATTTGATTAAGCCAAAGGGCTGAGATTAAGTATAATTGAATATAATTTAATTAGATTTGGTTTGGGCTTGATTGGATCAAGTCTAATTGATTTATTGGATAAGCCAAGTGCAAGAAAAAACTAGTCCTAGTTCAATTAGGACTTGGATCAACTTAATTTTTAATTCGATTAAAAAATTAAATCAAATTTAAATATTATTTAATCTAATTAAATTAAATTCTTAATTGGGTTAAGATCTATTTTAATTGGGTTGATTTGATTTTGATTTGATTTGGTTTGAGAAACCAAATTTGAACAAGTCATAGATTGAATCCTAGTAAGACTAGGATTCCACCTTGCGCCACCTTAGCCCCCCATGCCCACTCTCTTTTATTTTGTGCGACAAAATCTTCTCTCTCAAGCCTTCACGCACGCCCAAAGATTTTTACTTTTTCTCTCTTACATGGAATGTGGTTGTGGACCAAGTCAATGTTAGATGTGTGCCCTAGATGCCAGATTGGCTGACACATTCCTGTACAAATCTAAGGGTAAATTTATAATTTTGACTATAAATCAATAAATAAATTATTCTTCTATCACATTGTGTACATTGTATCTGTGATACATCCTTTGAGTTAGTAGGAATGCCAATTCATATTTTCAAGAGTTAAAAATTTAAAGCATGAATTTACATAACTAACTCATAAACAGCTCCTGACCATAGGATCATCACGAGGATGGTGATCGATCCGAAAGGTTGGTGTACGATCGCTTCCTTAGGGTAGATGTGTCTTGAGTCTATGGTGTGAAGACACTGAAGTGAGAGTACAGATATTCGTTGAGAATGAGAGTACTGAGCGTGACCATATCGAGCAGTCATAAAGAAGTCTACCTTCTCGTCGATGACTAGCTCGATGTTGCAGTTGTGTGTCTAGTTTTTTGATCTGAGGTACATCGACGGTTCACCTTAAGTGTGTTATAGTTTGACTACACCATAACTTGGTCTCCTAGCCATTCAGAACTCTGAGGTGTATGTTGGTTGTAGCACATTCATTGTAGGAACTAGGTCGCACCAAGATGAGATCTATTAACCTCGATAGATGAGAGGAGTAGTCCTATGATGATCGAAAGATCGAGTCCTTAAGCCCATGGCCACGGCAAAGTAAAATAATGGAAAATAATTTTCTATTAGGGTTTCACATCGAACTCGGATTGATCGATTGATTCATATGACTGATGTTGGGTTTGACGAGTTCACCTTAACCCTAATTCAGTCGGGACTCATGATAGAGGAACTCAATCACACAGGTAGCTGCATCGAGAGGTTTGTCTTCAATTCTGATGGATTGCCACCATATACTGTTAGGTGTCACTGATGGATTTTGGGAGCAATTAGAATGATCTTGATGATCGATCATTCTAATTGTCTGAATCAGAAGAGTTCTGGTCCATCGAAAGGAGTTTCGATGATGTCGATGATGAGATCACGACATATCTCATTACCATACAGAATTGAATCTAACTGGATCACACTAACAAGGGTTAGGATCTGGATGTGATCAATTGGGCTAGCCCAATTGATTTGGATTAGATCCAATTAGGTTCAAGAAAATCATGCTAGCACACGATTGAGCCTAACTTTCTCCTCGTGTAATCTTTTCTATCTCGATTGAGCCAAATGTATTTTGACTCATCCAGAAACCTTGAGAAGATTTCTCTCAGTCTGACTGGAGCTAGTCCAGCTCAGAAAAGGCTTATCTTAATTCATGAGATGAATTAAAGACAACACCTGCTAATTCTGACACCTGCCATTTTCATTTTAGGACATCTGTCAAATGTTGACATATGGGTCTTAAACTGAAGGCCACCTGACAAGAGGTTATTGGAGATTTTTTGTGGAGTGTCCACCTACCAAAAATAAGCACCAAAGTGGGTGCCACAATTGGACAAGGCTTGCGCCCCAAGTGGATAAAGATCAAGAGGAGTCTTGATCAACATAAACTCTTGGGCGCCATCTCCCTTGTGCTTATCCAATGTTGGTGCCAACATAGGAGAGAGGGTGGGGGTTCTTATCTGATGTGATCAGATGACATCACTCCACTAATCAAAATTTTTTTAGATTAAATAAAATTTTTAATTGATCGAATGATGTGGCACTGCGCAGCGCAGCAGGGTCTATATAAACCCTGTCTGTGCCTAGGGTTTAAGTGATTCTGCTCCTACCCAGCAAAAGCCAGCCACCCTCCTCTTCTCCACATCCTCCCTGGTGCTCCCTCTCCCCTCTTCATGCCCAAGAGGTTGGGCATCCATCTGGTGAAGGATCAAAGCGTGGTGATGCATTGAACAAAGGGCTGCAGGAGTTTTTCGACAAGCTGCTGCTCCAACTTCAGGAAGGCTTTTGAAGATCTTCCTAATCAGATTGAGTTTTAATTTTTGGAGTAAAGAGTTATGAGGAGAAGATAATCTAGGTCCTGTCTGAGTGATACTGGTAGAGGCAGGCAATTGCGTGGCTAAATCAGAACCTCAGGCTTGCTGCGATCATCTACAGGGTAATCAGATTACCCTTGAGTATTTTATGTTTCCTCATACTTTTAGATTTATTTTAGAATTAATATCAAATAATAAAATTAGATCTAGAGATTTAGATCTAAAATAAATATAAATAATTTTTTTTTAAAATTATTCGCTCCAGATTTGATGAAATCTGGAAGATCCTAAAGAAAAAAGGCAGTTTTTTCCTTCAAGTGGTATCAGAGCCAGGTTGATGGCTCAGTTTCAGATCTAATTTAGATCTAATTTTAATTTTAATTTATCTGATATTAAAAAATTTTAATATCACATCAGATATGATAGATCTGAAATCAAAATATTTAAAATTAAATCTGAAAAGATCTAACATGCATGAGATGCATGACTACACTAGGAATAGTTTGATCTATGAATAGTCTTGTAAGTTTATATTTTAATGAGATTAAAATATAATTTAGATCTAATTTATTCTTATTTTTGATGATATAAATATTATATTCAGATCAAAAATAGAAAATAAAAATTTAGATAATACATAAGATTGATCTGTTGCATGCCTAGACTAGTTGTAGAATTGTTCTAGTAACTGTCTAGAATAAATTTTATGTTGAATAAGTCAATTTAAATTTTATTTTTCAGATGTTACATTGATGTATTAAATCTGAATGCATGTTAATTAGATCAATTTTTGATACATGAGATGTATGCAAAGCATGTATTAGTTAGATCTTAAATTGTATATGTGATATGTAAATTTAGATCTAACTAGTTTTGTAGTTAAATTTATATTTCTGATTAAGGTGTTCCTTATGGCCGTCCGGTCATAAGAACAAAGTAGGGTTTAAAGACCTCTCCTCTCATTCAATGGGTGTTCTTATGAGTGTAGGGGTGCTGTGCATTCATCCTTAATTAGAAATCAAAACTTACTTTTCTGCAAAACCTAGATCCTGAAACTCTAGATTTATTTTACATGTTTTGTTTATTAACCAAGACTTAATTAATGAATTAAGCTTATGAAATTAAATTAGATCTAAAATTGAGAATTTCAGATCTAAGTCATTTTCATAAAATTGGGTTCGGACTTGGGTAGCTCAATTAGGTCTAGCGGTTGATCAAACCGAATCAAAAGTTGGTTAGGTGGGATCATGAAAGCTAATAATTGATCAGCCTAATAGGATTAAGTCTAGGTCAAGGTCGAATCACATTCATATGTGACTCGATCAAGTTAAGACCTAATTTGGCTCAGTGGTTAGAGCTTAGATTGTAGGCTAACCCAATTAGTTCTGCTTCGATAATTTGGTGTCTAAAGTAAGTTGGGCAGATGCGACCGACTGATTTTTAATTGGGAGCTACTCGACTCGAATGCGTTCTTTCGAGTTAATGGCATATCCTTCCATCGGTCTCACTTATCTGGCCATATGTGTCGACCCAGTTCTGATTTGAGGTGGCTAACAATTCGAGCTAACCCATGCCACTAGGTTAGTCATAATTGTTATGACTATGTCAAGCCAAATTTAATGAGACTTAAATCAAATCTTCCTAAAAAATATTAAGTCTAAGGTCTTCCACCATTGTGGATGTGCGGGCCTTTCTGGGGTTGATTGTTCTCGCTGGATACAGTGGCTCAGTTGCACCGGAAAGATGCAATCATGTCCATTAGGCATTGGATGCTACGAATTAAAGGATGGGTTGGCTCAATATTTCGGATACGGTGAGGGACCCAATCAGGAATCTAGTTCGTGCAAATGGTGGGTTTGACTTAACTAAGGATTGGAGCAATATTTCGGGCACGGTGAGCTTCATGAATTAGAGACCAAGTTTTGGATGTACCATGATTAGAGAATCATTGACAAGAGTTGTCCACTCATCGGTTGACCCATCACCAATAACTTTAGGTGAGGTGATGAGCCAGTCGGTGAGACCGCACCACCCACTAAAATCACTAATATGAAGATTTTCACATCTCTACCTAGGGAGTGTAGGGATCTGAGAAAATAGTGGAGCCTAATTTTTTAAAAATAAAACTCCTAAATAAATTGGTTAAGTCTGATTATAAAATCTAACTAGAAACTGTTGACTCTCTACAGGAAACATGTCTGCGTCCAACCCCCTAACCAAAATACTAGACACCCACAGATTGACTGGACCCAATTTTAAGGACTAGTTAAGGAACTATAGAATTATTCTGGATTCCAAAAAATTGATCCATGTCTTGGACCAGGACCCACCTGCTATGCCAGTACGTCGACTGCTGAACAGAGAGCGTCTCTAAAAAAGTGGACGGATAATGAGAACAAAGTAAGGTACTACATGTTGGGTGCAATATCTGATGACTTACAGCACCAACATGAGAATATTATGACTACCGCCAAATATTGGCTTACCTACAAGAGTTGTTTGGTGAACAAAGTCGTGCAGCCAAGTATCAAGTCTGTCAAAGACTTTTAAGGCTAAAATGCGTGATGGGCAGTCAGTCCAAGTCATTGTTTGACAATGATCAAGGATCTTGAGAGCTTGAGAAGCTCGGTGTCATCTTAGACAAGAATTTTCAGACTGATGTGATCCTTCAGTCTTTGTCTGATGCATATGGTCAGTTCATCATGAACTTTCATATGCATAAGATGCAGTGTACCTTGGCCGAGTTAATGAACATGCTGGTTACGGCTAAGCTTTCTATGAAGGGTTCAAAAGGCTCAGTTCTTACTGTGGAGCGACTTCTTCCAAGAGAAAGTCTTTTGGAAATAAAAAAAATCTGCGAAGAAGCAGAAGGTGGATGGGAGAAGAAGAAGACAGAATCGAAGAAGAAGGCTGCTGAAAAGGAAAAATATTTCCACTACCAATCAACGGCATTGGAAGCAAAACTGTCCTCAGTACCTGGCCACCCTGAAGAACAAGAAGGATGGTCCTTCTGGAGGTATGCTCATTTTAGAATCTAATCTTACGGTTTCTTCTGCATACAGTTGGGTGCTTGACTCTAGTTCTAGTGCTCATTTGTGCACTTCTATGCAGGGTCTTGAGGAGAGCAGGAGGCTGAGGGATGGAGAGATGATCCACGCATCAGAAATGGAGCAAGAGTTGCTGCTGTGGCCGTGAGAACCTATCCTCTGCGATTATCGTTAGGATTAGATTTATTTCTTAGAGATTGTTATTATGTGCCTGCAGCAAGCAGAAATTTGATTTTTGTTTCATGTTTAGCACAAGAAGGCTATGTGATTAGCTTTCATAAGAACCATTGTAACATATTTTATGAAAATAATAAAATTACAAATGATTTTCTTATTAACGCCTCTATCAACTACATATTGATGTATCTGTATTTAATATCGAGCAAAATGTGAATGCCATAGGAATTAAAAGGCCTAGAGATAGTCTTCTAAGTTTGTTGTCAAAGTGTGTTGAAGGCTTCTTCTAAGTTTCGAACATGATTAGAAGTTTTAAATTTTTTTACCAGCATATCATCAATGTAAACCTCCATATTGTGTCCAATTTGTATCTTGAACAGTCTACTGACTAGCCGTTGGTAAGTAGCTCTGATATTTTTAAACTGAATGGCATCACTTTGTAGCAGTGGATGCCTTTGTCGGTTATGAAGGCAGTATGCTCCTCATTTTCAAGTACCATTCAAATTTAGTTGTAGCCCATGAAGGCATTCATAATGCTTAAAAATCGATGTCCCAACGTCGCATCAACTAGTTGATCGATCTTTAGTAAAAAAAAATTGTCCTTCGGACAAGCTTCATTTAAATTGGTATAGTCGGTGCAGATTCTCCATTTTTCAATAGTTTTTTTTACCATCACTATATTAGCGAGCCAATCTAGATAATTAGCTTCTCTTATGAAGCCAGCCACAAGGAGCTTGTCAACTTTTCGTCAATGATCATTTGCCTTTCAGCAACAAAAGATCATTTCTTTTGCCTTACTGGTCTAACTTTAGATCAATGTTCAACCGATGAGTTATTATCTCCGGAGGAAATCCAAGCATATTGGTTGCCGATCAAGCAAAAATGTCAGCATTTGCTCTTAGCAGGTTCACCAGCTGTTGTTGCTTCGGATCCGATAATTGTGATCCAATTGTACCATCTTTTTAGGATCATCTTCTTTTAATGGGATAGAAACTAGTTGCTTGGTTGGTTCACCCTTTTATTTATTTTCTATCTGGTCCAATTTGTCAACCGACAAAGAGTCTTCAAATTACCTATTCTTTGTAGAGACCATGAAGCAACGTCGGATAAGTTATTGATCCCACACATTTTTTTAACTATATTTTTGTCAGAAATTGGATCAATAAATGATATATTGATACTATCACTCTCAAGGCATTAAGTCTTGATTGTCCAAGTATGGCATTGTAAGTCAAAGAAACTCGATCGACCATAAATATCAAGAGAACGGTACTTTATTATGGATCTATTTCCATAGTTAGTGGGAAAGTAATTTTCTCCTCTATAGTAACTGCATCTTCGGTAAAACTAACTAATAGCATTGAGACTCTTCTGAGTCGATCAGTCGATAGTCGCATTCAGAAAAAAATTGAGTAAAAAAGAATATTGATGAAACTTTCATTATCAATTAAGATTCTATTTACATCATAATTTGCTATCATCATCGAGACGACGACAGCATCATCATGGGGAGTCTGTATTATCCGAACATCATCTTTCGAAAAAGAGATTACATTGTCAAGTCATCGTTTCTTTGCCAACTCTTCTTCGAAAGTTACTCCCTAATCCTTCGGTCGTCTAGAAATCATGTTGATCACTCCTGTCGTTGGCCGATTATTAATCGTTTTCTCAATTTGTGGCTGAGGCTATTAGTCGGTGGGAGGTTCAGTCGAGCGATCTCGTTGGAATCTCCTGAGGTAGCCACGTCAGATTAAAGCCTCTATTTCATCTCTGAGCTGAATACATTGTTCGATATCATAACCGTGATCATGATGAAACTGATAATACTTCTCCTTGTCTTGACTTTCGATGGTTTTTCATCGGTGGGGGATGTCGAAGATACTCCTTTCCTTCGATCTTCATTAGGATCTACGCATGGAGAGTAGAAAGAAGAGTATAGGAGTCATACCTGCTGTCATAATTATTCAGCCTTGGACTCTGTCGATGGGGTGAAGCTCCTTTATTGATTGTTGACCGACTTGGTTTGATTGGAGCTTCATCTTTCTTTTACTTCTTTTTTTGATCTTTTCTTTCTGTCTGACATCGGTTAGAAGCGCCTTGGTCTATGCAAATATACTTGTATGCTGCTCTAGAAGTTCAGCATAGGTCGAAGGAGTTTTTATTCAGAGAATAAGTAAATCTGGATTCTCTCAGACCTCTCTTCATAACCAAGATGGCCATATCTTCATTGAGATCTTTAACCTCAAATATGGCCATATTAAAATGAGACATAAAGTCTCTCAATGTTTCGGTCTCACCTTACTTGATAGAGAAGAGACTGTCTGATGTTTACGGCATCTTTCAGCTAGTGCTAAAATGGACCACGAAGAATATTCTAGCTGTTTAAAAAAACTTATACTCTCCGGCTAGAGCCAGAATACTAAGCTCGAGTAGCCTTCCGAATGGTTGTCAGAAAGTCATGTATAGAAGGGCGTCGGTCATCCCCTGGATCATTATGAGAGCCTTGTAACTCTCTAGATGATCAATTGGGTCAGTGGAGCCATCATATGGCTCTATCTACGGCATCTTGAATCGAGACGGGATCGGCTCATCCAAGATATGCTGAGAGAGAGGTTGAGCAATGTGGAAGCTGAGGTCATTGGAGGACTTCCGACCTTTCATTTGGAGTTGGATGAGTTGATGATCGATCTCTTTAAATTTGTGCTCATAGTCATTGAGCCACCATTGCTGAAAAAATCTAAGGATAGAATCTCCTGAAGAACTTGGGGATGGAGAAATAGAAGGTGCACATGGCCTCTTCTCCTTCTTGATGCTATGTACACCAGAAGGAGAGAAGATCGCCACGAATGGTGAGCGACATGATGAGAATACTGAGATAATGGTGGCTCGATACGATGAAAATGTCAAGACAGTCGTTGTCCTGAAAATGAGAAAGTGATTATCGTGGAGGACGATAGCTGTGCTGGATGGCACTGAATGTGCCACTGGCTCCTCCACCAGCGGCTGCTGCTGCTGTGTTTGTTGTTGTTGGAGGTTGTGTACCACCTCTGTCAGCACCTTCATTTGCTACATTGAAGCAGTAATTTAAAGTCCATAGTTACTACAAGATGCGAAGAACTGGGCTCTGCCATTGAAGTGGAGGAGGGAGGTCTTCCCGACGGAAAGATTGTCTTGCAGATCTGGTGGAGTTGTTCTGAGCTTTGATTTTTATCATGATTTCATGTTATTCTCTCCCTACCTGGTGCGTCAATCTGTTGCAGCCAATCTCCTGTTGCACCCATCGCTGGAGAAAGCACCTGCAAAAGAAGTCCGCACTGACCAAAATTATATCCGAAGGAGATCCTTCGATACTTAAGTCAGTGGAGAGTGGTGAATAGGAGATAAATTTTTAAAGAGATAGAGTATCAGTCCAGAAGTATTTATCAAACACTGTTCATTTATCTCTTTTTATAGATGAGTTGTTGGTAACCGTTTGTAACAGTTAGACACATAGGTCTCATTTATTTCAGCACTATGTGATTATGGGATGGATGGTTATATCCACTACTGATCATGTTATATAGCCATTATGCACTTTTTGTGCTAGCGATTTCTGGTATACCGACTTTATGTTGATAGTCCGAATGTGTCGACTGTATGTCGGTAATTATAGAATCCAAATAACCATCGATCGGTAATTCTGATATGCCAATGGTCATCGGTTTAAAGTCGGTTAAGTCGTCAGGAAGGTTGAAAATAGCCGACTATTGGTTGGGCTACCATTTATAGTCGATGGTCCGTACCTATCAGACCAATTGAAAGTCGGGTGATGTTGTAATTGAGGCAGAACTTGTTCTGTGATGTAGTTTTGATAGTTCATCGTCCATAATCGATAGATATTCGATCAGCCGATTGTGAATCGGAGAACAAATTGAATTACCCCAACATAATGATTCATACAAATTTTGTGTAAATACATCAAAAAAATTAAAAAAAAATATCTTGAAAAGACCGAAGAATTAATCTCAAATTAGTCTACAAAATTTGCTTGAGTACTTTGTAACAAAAATCACAATTTAATCAGCTACAGTATTGACTTTTTGAAAGATGTACTGAATAGAAATATCTCTACATCCAATTAGTATGATATTGTTATCTCGTAAGATATGAGAGAGATAACTACTGCATACTCCAATATATCTATGACACCACTGTGATGTTTGATGCATATAATCATCATACTGATTGGCATATCACAGCCATTCATCAAGTTCCTCCCGGTCACGAGCCTCTCTTGTGTTAATTGCTATATTAAAATACAACCTCCAAACGGCCGTTATCATTATCGGTGACCTACTCATTAGCTAATTTCGTCATTATCTCTCGGCGCGTCCAACAATCTAAACAAAATAAATAGGGAAAAAACAATTAACCTATACCGTGCAGGTCACGTCTTTACAGCTCAGAGCACGCCCCGGGTTTGGCATTACTTTTCTTTGTGGTTACGGCGTCCAACCCTATTGGTCGCACCCGTCGGCAATCTCAGCTATAAATAAGACCCCTCCGCGTTCCCCTTCCACCCAATTTCTTCTCGGTTGGTAGGAAAGAGTCCCAGGCCAATCTCTCAGGGTATATCCTTCATCTTTTCTCTATCTTTTCTGATTTTTGGTGTTAATCAAGGTTTTTTTCTTGGTTTATTTCCTCTACATCGATAGTTCTACCAGCGAATTCTATTTCTTTTTAGGTTTTTGATTAGATCTGAAAAAATTCCAGATTATATGATCTGGTTCGCTTCATAGCTCTCGGTTTTTTATTTGTTCTCTTTCCATCCTTTGACCTTGACCGATCTACTCATCGGCTCGACCATCTGCCGATCTATCGGCCCTTTCGTCTCTCTCGTTGTTAGAACTTCCTCTGATCCTTCGTTTTTTCACTTCTCTTCTATAACAGATGCAGATCTTCGTCAAGACCCTCACCGGCAAGACCATCACTTTGGAGGTCGAGTCGTCGGACACGATCGACAACGTCAAGGCCAAGATCCAGGATAAAGAGGGCATCCCCCCGGACCAGCAGCGTCTGATCTTCGCCGGCAAGCAGCTGGAAGACGGCCGCACCCTCGCCGATTATAACATTCAAAAGGAGTCCACCCTCCACCTTGTCCTCCGTCTCCGTGGAGGCATGCAGATCTTCGTCAAGACCCTCACCGGCAAGACCATCACCTTGGAGGTCGAGAGCTCGGACACGATCGACAACGTCAAGGCCAAGATTCAAGATAAGGAAGGTATTCCGCCGGACCAGCAGCGTCTGATCTTCGCCGGAAAGCAACTTGAGGACGGTCGCACCCTCGCCGATTATAACATCCAAAAAGAGTCTACTCTTCATCTGGTGCTCCGCCTCCGTGGAGGGATGCAGATCTTTGTGAAGACCCTCACGGGAAAGACGATCACCCTCGAGGTGGAGAGCTCGGATACCATTGATAATGTCAAGGCGAAGATCCAGGATAAGGAGGGGATTCCGCCGGACCAGCAGAGGCTGATATTCGCCGGGAAGCAGCTTGAGGACGGCAGGACCCTTGCCGACTATAATATTCAGAAGGAGTCCACCCTCCATCTGGTGCTCCGTCTTCGCGGTGGGATGTGAATCCCCGGCCTTTGATCTGGTGGTCCTTTTATAAGTGTGTTCCATGGTGTCGGTGTCCGTAAGTGTCGTCTAATGTGTTGCCCGTTTAAGTCATTGTCGTACGCCGGCCTAATGTGGTCGCGCCTTCTATCGTCTCCTCGTTGTCTTTCTCAGAAGATATATGCTGCAAAGTTTGAAAATAACAATATTACTGTTTAGTGTCTATAACCTTTTCTTTTTTTTTCTTTTTTTTTTTGGTTTTACTGGATCTTTTCTCAATACTCAATAGGCCTAAAATATTTTTGGGTTTCAAAAGTTTCAGCCAGCCTGATGGGCCTGGAGGCATGTACGGAGGCCCACCCAAAATTGGGTTAGAGTGGCAGGGTTAGTGGGCCAGTTGTTATTCACTGATCCTCTACTAAATTTGTGATGGCTTGGTCCGAGTAAAGAATTCCAGCCCATAAAGCCCAAAAAAAAAAAAAAAACAGAGTAAAGAATTCCAGCCCACCAAAGCCCAAACCAAAAAAAAAAAACAGAGAAAAAGACTTCCTTTGGGAGTCTTCTTCCTCCGTTCATCGGCTTCCAATCGGAGTCGGAAAAGAGCTCCATCCGGCTCTATTTAAGGAGCAGATCCCTCCTCTCTCCCTTCCACCAAAGATTCGAGATCCAGTCGGCGGCAATCGTCGGAAAACAACCGTGGAGATCCGTCCCTATGCCCATTCAATTGTTCGTCGGAAAAGCCTCGCCGGCGTCAGAGGTAAGTCTTCCCCTTCCTCTCTTCTCCTCTTTCCTTCCCATGTCTGTGTGCACGCTCACCACGACCGGAGTCGTCGGATTTTATTGGGAAGAAACTTTATTTTTGTCGTTTTTCTTCGATTTTCCGACGCCGATGGTCACCGCCGACCACCGGTTTGGTCCCTCCGGGCCATGGGATCGTCGGCCTTGTCGTCGGCCACCATCATGCCGGCTGCGGCCCTTGATCAGCCGCGCAAAGGAGGGGACCACCTCGTCCCCTGTTTCGATCAAAGCAAGCCCGAGAAGAAGAAAAGAAGAAGAAGAAGGAAAAGAAAAGAAAAAAAAAAAAAAAGAAAAGAAAAAGAAAGAAGAAGGAAAGGAAAAGAAAAGAAAAAGAAAAAGAAAAAAAGAAAAAAAAATAATAATAATATAATAATAATAAATAGGATTTTCTCTCCTCTCTTCTGTGAAGAAAAAAAAAAGAGAAAGAAAGAAAAGAAGAAAGAAAAAATAAAATAAATTAATATGAGAAAGAGAGTTTCTCTCTCTTTCCTCTCTTTCTTCAGCCTGAACTAGTATTTTCTCTCTCTAGAATTAGACTTTTTCTCTCCACTTTCTCTCTCTAAAATTTCTTTCTAGATTATTTCTCTCTCTTAAGATTTCTACAATTTTGAGAAGAATAATGATGAATTTAAATGATCCTCGTGATGGATTTTTGATCTGTGATCGTCGGACGGTACATCGATATCCACTTTGATCAGATCAGGTATTTTTAGATTTTATTTCTCATGATTTTATTGAATTGTCCACATGATAATTTCAGCATGATTTGATCTGATCGATCGGATTTGTTGAATCATATTGTCTGAAAAATTCAAGATGAGTTTTTTCTCTCTATAATTTTCTCTCTCTAAAATTTTTTCTCTCTAAAATATTATCTCTCTTGATTGATTCTCTCTCTAAAAAGATTAATGAATAAAATTTTTTTTTAATAGTCCTGATCTGATTCTAATGAAGAACTCTGATCCATGATTGTCAGACAGCGTACTGGCACCCACTTTAATCAGACCATGAATCTTTAGATTTGATCATCCATGATTTCGATCTAGTCATGACTTGATTTGATAATGTTGATTTCACCAATCGAGATATTGGACCAATCGTAATGTTGGATTGTGTCACCTGATCAATTCGAATTGTATCTCATGAATTCTCTCTCCTCTAATTGTCTCTCTCTACTTGATTTTATGAAATCGATAAAGAAATCTCGGTCCTATCACTTCGAATCCGATTTGATCTGATAGTCAAATTTTGGATCGTTTAGGTCCTAATTAGATTTTGATTAGACAAAATTAAATGATCGGATCCAATCTAAACCGTTGAAATATGATATTCGTATTCTTTCTAATTATTGAAATTGATTCTGTATAGGATTGTGGATGTTTGATCATGGGATATCGTGATATGAACTACGAATAAAATTTTTGGAAGAAAATTTATAGAATTATGTGGATTTATTGGAATGCGTTCGAGATAAGTAATGTTTCATTTTTTTCTAGATTTATCGATAAATTATAATATATTTTTCTGACATGATTTGTGAAACGATGCATGAATTGGATGAATGGTATTTTGTTATGAAAATATCTTATTTGAAATGTTATGATGAAGCATGATTGAACATATTGATTCCATGATGCATTATATTGATTGATTTCGATACTATATAATTATATATTTTATTATCAAAATTAAAATATGAAACATGATTTATGAAGAATTCTGATATCAGAACAATATGAATTGACAACCTGACTATGTAAAGGACCCCGCCAATGGGGACATATACGTTGGCAATTGATTTATCCTGAGGGTTTACGTCGTCAGAGAGACCAGCGACAAACTACCAGAGAGACCAGCAGTTCCGAAGCACTTTGCTGCCAGATGATTCGCAGCTCACCGTAAGAAGATACGCGATGTTATGATCCTGTCACAGAGAAAATATGATCATAGCTCATGGTTGATGAAAAGAATTGAAGAACGAAAGAAATTAAAATCTGGAAAGAAACTTGAATTTTCAAAAAAGAAATGAATTTGGCATGAATTATGTTGCATAATTGAAATTGATTTCGAATTGATGAACTCTATATGCTTATTTTCTATAAATGATTATTTACTTAAATACTTGATGAAATCTGTTGAAAATGATCATTGCTTACTGGGCTGTCTAGCTCATTACCTCCTATTTTACTGTTTTTACAGATGTTGAGAAATTAAAATGATACAAGATATGAATGGAAGAGTGATCAGAAGCAGAATTTTCATATTTTTAATTTTAGATTGAAAGTCTTATTGAATTTGATGTAAGGCCTATGAATCATTGTTGAATTTATTGAGATATTAAAGAAGAAATTTAGGTCGTTATGTTTTAAATTTAAACTATTGTCTAATTATTCCACTGTTGTTTTAGGATAGCATGATAAGATGCCTTGCATGCTTATGGAAAGAGTTTTCTATGAGTATGTGACGGTTGCTATGACCCTCGATTCACAATCTCGAGTCGGGGGCGTGACAATTAAAGTGGTATCAGAGCATAAGTGGATGAATTATGAAACATAGAATCAGATATAGAATGGATGTAAGTGGATAGACACTAGAGACATTATAGTGTAGATCTTTGATGATTATAGTGGGAGAAATATTTATAAATTTTGATTAAACATTGAGATTATGTATAAAAGGATCGCAAGAGATTATGACATATAGAATTTGAAATATATGGATGATCTATTGATCATGATATGATTAGTTAGATCTTAATCGAAAGTAATCACAAAAGGATTGATATAAAATTTTATTGTGCATTATGGTTATTAATTTGATCATTGGTTATTCAAGTGAATCGTAAGTTCAAATTCGATGTGAGAATAATACTATGATATTACTTCTAGTTGAGAAGTTGACTATTATTGGTAAGATAAAAATTGATAATAAAATGTTGTTCCAAAATAGGCTAAATTTTTTTTTTTATGATGCTTGATTGGAATATTTATCGAAAGTGAACTTGGTATGTGGATCATATATAAAGTGGCATATTAGGATGAATGCATATTTGGAGATATTGCAAAGAAGCCTATTTCTATTGATGAAATCGATTATGAGGTTGTAGAATATTCATCGTACTGGAATCTTTAATCATCATCCTTAGATCTAGATAATAGATCAGTTGTTAATGAAAAATTGATATCTTTAGATTAAGACAAAAGATCTGATTTATATTTATTTAGATTAAGGGATCCATGTGAATTTACAATTTAAAAATTTTGGATTTAGGAATTGATATGGAGTTCCTTTGCTTTTGTTAATGAGGTCCTAATTGAATCTACTATTAAATGGAGATTTAATTTTTTGAAGCTTGTATGATTGTTATGAAAAAATATTTGATAGATATTGAAGATCCTGATGATAGAAATTTTAGAAAATAAAATAATTCTTATATATTCTGATTATGTCCAAATTTGGTGGAGCATCGAAGGATTTTTTTCTTCATTAATTTGACTTATAAGGATTTTTGGTTTGAAAATTATCGAATTGAATTGATATGAGAATTAAGATTTGATTCATATTGATTATAGTAAATCTATATGATGGTTTAAATATGATATTGGACTCAAGGGTTAATCAAGATTATTGTATACCAGTAGAAGTATGAATGAGAATCAGAAGTTAATCTTTGGCTTCAATTAAAATTTAAAGTTTTGAATTTTTTTCGATTGATAAGGTAAAGAAATAATTTGATCAAAATTTTTTTTGGTGAAGCTAAGAAATTTTGATTGTTAGATCAGAGTGCGCAGCGGAAGCATGGTAATCTGGATTACTTTGAGTAAGTCAAGAATGTTGACCCTTTGAGTTAAAGAATTATGATAGATGATATGGTTTGATACAAAAAAATTATTGATATTAGAAAGAATAATATTTTAAAATTTTGAATTATTTTAGATATCCTAATGTGATTTTTAAAAGTAGTGCTTCCACCTACTATGCTACAAAAATATTTAGCATCCTAATTTTAGGATGAGTGGATCCTTGATTTTTGATTTTAGATTTAGAATATTTTGAGATAATTTTTTTTTTATCCTAGAATTAAATTTTATATTTTCTATTTATTAGGAAGAATTTGAGATTGTTATCGAATAATGATTTCGATCTTACATTATTATACTCAAATATTTATCTCCAGGGTATAATAAAATTTGAAGTTTGGACTCTTTTGATCATTATTGTTTCTCTGACTGAATAGAAAAAATTGAGATTATCTATTGATATTGATGATTATTCTACAAAAGATGGATTGGAGTTATTTATAATTTAATTTGATAATGAATCGATTAATTAAGAGTTGTTAATATTTAGATAAAGAAAATTGATATACTTATTTAGAATAGAGACATTGATTTTGATTATAAGAAAAATATAGTTTTGATTTAGATCAATGTTTGAGTTATTGATTTTTATTATGGAATGACTTAATGATAAAATTTGCTTCAAGAATTAGAATATTTAAGAGTTTGAGGATTTGAGTAAGAAAATTTCGATGACCAGAAATAGTGATATTGATTCAATCAACAATGGTGATATTGATCTTTATGAAATGACTTAATGATGAAGTTGTATCGAGAATTAAAATATCAAAAGTTCGAGAATGAGATTGAAATGATAAATCTTCAATTTTTGAAAGTATGAATAAGAGAAAATATTTTTGAATTTTGATTGATTGGGATGTCATCATATGATTCACATAAGTATGTTTTTCCTATCTTATGATGGGTTGAAATTAAGAGTAGATAATATTTAAAAAAAAATGAATGATGATGATGAATGAGTTCTTATGCAAGAATAGAGACATTGATTTTCTTCTGCCTACAAGAGATGGATTTAATTTTAATTTGAGTCGTGAATATTGAACATGATTTTTATAAGAAATGAGATCATAATTTCAAAATCTTGAAACATTGAAAATCTTTGAGATGTTGATCTTGATAAATAAGAAAATGAATGGTTCCGTTCCAGATCAATATTTGATGTATTGACTTTTCCTTATAAAATGATTTAAGAATAAATTTTATATCAAGAATTAGAATATTGAAATACTTGTGGATGAGATTCAAGTAAGAAACTATGAAGACTCAAGCAAGAAAAATTTTGAGGATGAAATTTCTTTTAGAGGGGAAGAATGTGATGGCCCGGTCCGAGTAAAGAATCCCAGCCCACCAAAACCCAAAAAAAAAAAAAACAGAGGAGAAGACTCCCAAAGAGTCTTCTTCCTCCGTTCACTGGCTCTCAATCGGAGTCGGAAAAGAGCTCCCTCCGGCTCTATTTAAGGAGGAGATCCCTCCTCTCTCCCTTCCACCAAAGACCCGAGATCCAGTCGGCGGCAATCGTCGGAAAACCACCGCAGAGACCCGTCTCTGTGCCCGTCCAATTGCTCGCCGGAAAAGCCTAGCCGGCGTCGGAGGTAAGCCTCCTCCCTTCCTCTCTTCTCCTTTTCCTTCCCATGCCTGTGTGCACGCTCGCCGACGACTGGAGTCGTCAGATTTTGTTGCGAAAGAAACCTTTATTTTTATCATTTTTCTTCGATTTTTCGACGCCGGTGGTCACCGCCGACCATCTGTTTGGTCCCTCCGGCCATGGGATCGTCGGCCCTTGTCGTCGCTACCGTCATGCCGGCTGTGGCCCTTGGTCGTCGAGCAAAGGAGGGGACTACCTCGTCCCCTGTTTCAGTCAAAGCAAGTCCGGGAAGAAGAAAAGAAGAAGAAGAAGAAGGAAAAGAAAAGAAAAAGAAAAGAAAAAGAAAAGAAGAAGGAAAAGAAAAGAAAAAGAAAAAGAGAAAAAAAAGAAGAAAAAAATAAAATAATAATAATAATATAATAATAATAAATAGGATTTTCTCTCCTCTCTCTTCCGTGAAGAAAAAAAAAGAGAAAGAAAGAAAAAAGAAAGAAAAAATAAAATAAATTAATATGAGAAAGAGAGTTTCTCTCTCTTCCCTCTCTTTCTTCAGTCTGAACTAGTATTTTCTCTCTCTAAATTTAGATTTTTCTCTTTACTTTCTCTCTCTAAATTCTCTCTCTAGATTATTTCTCTCTTCTAAGATTTTTAGAATTTTGAGAAGAATGATGATGAATTTAAATGATCCTTGTGATGGATTTTTGATCTGTGATCATCGGATGGTACACCGACATCCACTTTGATCAGATCTGGTATTTTTAGATTTTATTTCTCATGATTTTATTGAATTGTCCACATGATAATTTCAACATGATTTGATCTGATCGATCAAATTTGTTGAATCATATTGTCTGAAGAATTCAAGATGAGTTTTCTCTCTTTAGAATTTTCTCTCTCTAGAATATTCTCTCTCTAAAATATTCTCTCTCTTGATTGATTCTCTCTCTAAAAAGGTTAATGAATGAAAAAAAATTTTTAATAGTCCTGATCTGATTCTAATGAAGAATCCTGATCCATGGTTGTCAGACAGCGTATTGGCATCCACCTTAATCAGACCATGAATCTTTAGATTTGATCATCCATGATTTCGATCTAGCCATGACTTGATTTGATCATGTTGATTTCACCAATCGAGATATTGGACCAATCGTAATGTTGGATTATGTACCTGATCAATTCGAATTGTACCTCATGAATTCTCTCTCCTCTAATTGTCTCTCTCTACTTGATTTTATGAAATCTATGAAGAATTCTCGATCCTATCACTTCGAATCTGATTTGATCTGATAGTCAAACTTTGGATCGTTTAGGTCCTAATTAGATTTTGATTAGATAAAATTAGATGATCGGACCCAATCTAAACTGTTGAAATAATATATTCGTATTCTTTTTAATTATTGAAATTGATTCTGTATAGGATTGTGGATGTTTGATCATGGGATATCGCAATATGATCTACGAATAAAATTTTTGGAAAAAAATTTATTGAATTATGTGGATTTATTGAAATACGTTCGAGATAAGTAATATTTTATTTTTTCTAGATTTATCGATAAATTATAATATATTTTTCTGACATGATTTGTAAAATGATGCATGAATTGGATGAATGGTATTTTGTTATGAAAATATCTTATTTGAAATGTTATGATGAAGCATGATTGAACATATTGATTCCATGATATATTATATTGATTGATTTCGATACTACATGATTATATATTTTATTATCAAAATTAGAATATGAAATATGATTTATGAAGAATTTTGATATAAGAACAATATGAATTGACAACTTGACTATGTAAAGGATCCCGCCAATGGGGGTATATACGTTGGCAATTGATTTATCCTGAGGGTTTACGTCGTCAGAGAGACCAGCGACAAACTACCAGAGAGACCAGCAGTTCCGAAGAACTTTGCTGCCAGATGATTCGCAGCTCACCGTAAGAAGATACGCGATGTTATGATCCTGTCACAGAGAAAATATGATCATAGCTCATGGTTGATGAAAAGAATTGAAGAACGAAAGAAATTAAAATCTGGAAAGAAACTTGAATTTTCAAAAAAGAAATGAATTTGGCATGAATTATGTTGCATAATTGAAATTGATTTCGAATTGATGAACTCTATATGCTTATTTTCTATAAATGATTATTTACTTAAATACTTGATGAAATCTGTTGAAAAGTGATCATTGCTTACTGGGCTATCTAGCTCATTACCTCTTATTTTATTATTTTTATAGATGTTGAGGAATTAAGATGATACAAGATATGAATGGAAGAGTGATCAGAAGCAGAATCTCCATATTTTTAATTTTAAGTTGAAAGTCTTATTGAATTTGATGTAAGGCCTATGAATCATTGTTGAATTTATTAAGATATTAAAGAAAAATTTAGGTCGTTATATTTTAGATTTAAACTATTGTCTAATTATTCTGCTGTTGTTTTAGGATAGCATGATAAGATGCCTTGCATGCTTATGGAAAGAGTTTTTTATGAGTATGTGGCGGTTGCCATGACCCTCGATTCACAATCTCGGGTCGGGGGCGTGACAATTAAAGTGGTATCAGAGCATAAGTGGATGAATTATGAAACATAGAATCAGATATAGAATGGGTGTAAGTGGATAGACATTAGGGACATTATAGTGTAGATCTTTGATGATTGTAGTGAGAGAAATATTTATAAATTTTGATTAAACATTGAGATTATGTATAAAAGATCGCAAGAGATTATGACATATAGAATTTGAAATATGATGGATGATCTATTGATCATGATATGATTAGTTAGATCTTGATCGAAAGTAATCACAAAAGGATTGATATAAAATTTTATTGTGCATTATAGTTATTAATTTGATCATTGGTTATTCAAGTGAATCATAAGTTTAAATTCGATGTGAGAATAATACTATGATATTACTTCTAGTTGAGAAGTTGACTATTATTGGCAAGATAAAGATTTGATAATAAAATATTATTTTAGAATAGACTAAAAAAGTTTTTTTTATGATGCTTGATTGGAATATTTATTGAAAGTGAACTTGGTATGTGGATCATATATAAAGTGGCATATTAGGATGAATGTATATTTGGAGATATTGCAAAGAAGCCTATTTCTTATTGATGAAATCGATTATGAGGTTGTAGAATATTCATCGTACTGGAATCTTTAATCATCATCTTTAGATCTAGATAATAGATCAGGTTGTTAATGAAAAATTGATATCTTTAGATTAAGACAAAAGATCTGATTTATATTTATTTTAGATTAAGGGATCCATGTGAATTTACAAGTTAGAAATTTTGGATTTAGAATTGATATGGAGTTCCTTTGTTTTTGTTAATGAGGTCCCTAATTGAATCTATCATTAAATAGAGATTTGATTTTTTGAAGCTTGTATGATTGTTATGAAAGGATATTTGATAGATATTAAAGATCCTGATGATAGAAATTTTAGAAAATAAAATAATGATTGAAAATTCTTATATATTCTGATTATGTCCAAATTTGGTGGAGCATCGAAGGATTTTTTTCTTCATTAATTTGACTTATAAGAATTTTTGGTTTGAAAATTATCGAATTGAATTGATATGAGAATTAAGATTTGATTCATATTGATTATAGTAAATCTATATGATGGTTTAAATATGATATTGGACTCAAGGGTTAATCAAGATTATTGTATACCAGTAGAAGTATGAATGAGAATCAGAAGTTAATCTTTGGCTTCAATTAAAATTTAAAATTTTGAATTTTTTTTTTCTATTGATAAGGTAAAGAAATAATTTGATCAAAATTTTTTTTGGTGAAGCTAAGAAATTTTGATTGTTAGATCAGAGTGCGCAGCGGAAGCATGGTAATCTGGATTACTTTGAGTAAGTCAGGAATGTTGACCCTTTGAGTTAAAGAATTATGATAGATGATATGGTTTGATACAAAAATTATTGATATTAGAAAAGATAATATTTTAAAATTTTAAATTATTTTAGATATCCTAATGTGATTTTTAAAAGTAGTGCTTCCACCTACTATGCTACAAAAATATTTAGCATCCTGATTTTAGGATGAGTGGACCCTTGATTTTTGATTTTAGATTTAGAATATTTTGTGATAAAATTTTTTTATGCTAGAATTGAATTTTATAATTCTCTATTTATTAGGAAGAATTTGAGATTGTTTATCGAATAATGATTTCGATCTCAGATTATTATACTCAAATATTTATCTCCAGGATATAATAAAATTTAAAATTTGGACTCTTTTGATCATTATTATTTCTCTGACTGAATAGAAAAAATTAAGGTTATCTATTGATATTGACGATTATTCTACAAAAGATGGATTGGAGTTATTTATAATTTAATTTGATAATAAATCGATTAATTAAGAGTTGTTAATGTTTAGATAAAGAAAATTGATATACTTACTTAGAATAGAGACATTGATTTTGATTATAAGAAAAATATAGTTTTGATTTAGATCAATGTTTGAGTTATTGATTTTTATTATGGAATGACTTAATGATAAAATTTGCTTCAAGAATTAGAATATTTAAGAGTTTGAGGGTTTGAGTAAGAAAATTTCGATGATCAGAAATAGTGATATTGATTCAATCAATAATGGTGATATTGATCTTTATGAAATGACTTAATGATGAAGTTGTATCAAGAATTAAAATATCAAAAGTTCGAGAATGAGATTGAAATGATAAATCTTCAATTTTTGAAAGTACGAATAAGAGAAAGTATTTTTGAATTTTGATTGATTGGGATGTCATCATATGATTCACATAAGTATATTTTTCCTATCTTATGATGGGTTGAAATTAAGAGTGGATAATATTTAAAAAAAAAATGAATGATGATGATGAATGAAGTTCTTATGCAAGAATAGAGACATTGATTTTCTTCTACCTACAAGAGATGGATTTAATTTTAATTTGAGTCGTGAGATATTGAACATGATTTTTATAAGAAATGAGATCATAATTTTAAATCTTGAAACATTAAAAATCTTTGAGATGTTGATCTTGATAAATAAGAAAATGAATGGTTTCGTTCCAGATCAATATTTGATGTATTGACTTTTCCTTATAAAATGATTTAAAAATAAATTTTATATCAAGAATTAGAATATTGAAATATTTGTGGATGAGATTCAAGTAAGAAACTATGAAGACTCAAGCAAGAAAAATTTCGAGGATGAAATTTTTTTAGAGGGAAAGAATGTGATGGCCCGGTCCGAGTAAAGAATCCCAGCCCACCAAAGCCCAAACAAAAAAAAAATAGAGGAGAAGACTCCGGGAGTCTTCTTCCTCCATTCACCGGCTCCCAATCGGAGTCGGAAAAGAGCTCCCTCCGGCTCTATTTAAGGAGAAGATCCCTCCTCTCTCCCTTCACCAAAGATCGAGATCCATCGCGGCAATCGTCAGAAAACCACCGCAGAGACCCATCCCTGTGCCTGTCCAATTGCTCATCGAAAAACCTCGATGGCATCGGAGGTAAGCCTCCTCCCCTTCCTCTCTTCTCTCCTTTTCTTCCCAAGCCTGTGTGCACGCTCGCCGGCGACCGGAGTCGCCGGATTTTGTTGCAGAAGAAACCTTTATTTTTGCCATTTTTCTTTGATTTTTCGACGCCGGTGGTCACCGCGACCACCGGTTTGGTCCCTCCGGGCCATGGGATCGTCGGCCCTTGTCACCGACCACCGCCATGCCGGTGCGGTCTTGGTTGGCCGAGCAAAGGAGGGGACCACCTCATCCCTTGTTTCGATCAAAGCAAGCTCGGGAAGAAGAAAAGAAGAAGAAGAAGGAAAAGAAAAGAAAAAGAAAAAGAAAAAGAAAAGAAAAAGAAAAGAAGAAGGAAAAGAAAAGAAAAAGAAAAAGAAAAAGAGAAAAAAAAAAAATTAAATAATAATAATATAATAATAAATAGGATTTTCTTTCCTCTCTTTCCGTGAAGAAAAAAAAAGAGAAAGAAAGAAAAAAAAAAAATAAATAAATTAATATGAGAAAGAGAGTTTCTCTCTCTTCCCTCTCTTTTTCAGCCTGAACTAGTATTTTCTCTCTCTAGAATTAGACTTTCTCTCTCTACTTTCTCTCTCTAGAATTCTCTCTCTAGATTATTTTCTCTTCTAAAATTTTTAAATTTTGAGAAGAATGATGATGAATTTAAATGATCCTCATGATGAATTTTTGATCTTGTGATCGTCAGACGGTACACCGACATCCACTTTGATCAGATCAGATATTTTTAGATTTTATTTCTCATGATTTTATTGAATTATCTACATGATAATTTCAGCATGATTTGATCTGATCGATCAGATTTGTTGATTCATATTGTCTGAAAAATTCAAGATGAGTTTTCTCTCTCTAGAATTTTTTCTCTTTAAAATATTTTCTCTCTTGATTGATTCTCTCTCTAAAAAGGTTAGTGAATGAAGAAATTTCTTTTAATAGTCCTAATCTGATTCTAATGAAGAATCCTGATCCATGGTTGTTAGACAGCGTACTGGCACCCACCTTAATCAGACCATAAATCTTTAGATTTGATCATCCATGATTTCGATCTAGCCATGACTTGATTTGATCATGTTGATTTTACCAATCGAGATATTGGACCAATCGTAATGTTGGATTGTGTCACCTGATCAATTCGAATTGTATCTCATGAATTCTCTCTCCTCTAATTATCTCTCTCTACTTGATTTTATGAAATCGATGAAGAAACCTCGGTCCTATCACTTCGAATATGATTTGATCTGATAGTCAAACTTTGGATCGTTTAGGTCCTAATTAGATTTTGATAAGATAAAATTAGATGATCGGACCCAATCTAAATCGTTGAAATATGGTATTCGTATTCTTTCTAATTATTGAAATTGATTCTGTATAGGATTGTGGATGTTTGATCATGGGATATCGCGATATGATCTACAAACAAAATTTTTTGAAGAAAATTTATAAAATTATATGGATTTATTGAAATGCGTCGAGATAAGTAATGTTTCATTTTTTCTAGATTTATCGATAAATTATAATATATTTTTCTGACATGATTTGTAAAATGATGCATGAATTGGATGAATGGTATTTTGTTATGAAAATATCTTATTTGAAATATTATGATGAAGCATGATTGAACATATTGATTCCATGATGCATTATATTGATTGATTTCGATACTACATGATTATATATTTTATTATCAAAATTAGAATATGAAACATGATTTACGAAGAATTCTGATATAAGAACAATATGAATTGACAACCTGACTATGTAAAGGACCCCGCCAATGGGACATATACGTTGGCAATTGATTTATCTTGAGGGTTTACGTCGCCAGAGAGATCAGCGACAAACCGCCAGAGAGACCAGCGGTTCGAAGGACTTTGCTGCCAGATGATTCGCAGCTCACCGCAAGAAGATATGCAGTGTTATGACCCTGCCATAAAAAAAATGTGGTCATAGCTCATGGTTGACGAAAAGAATTGAAGAACGAAAGAAATTGAAATCTGGAAAGAAACTTGAATTTTCAAAAAAGAAATGAATTTGGCATGAATTATGTTGCATAATTGAAATTGATTTTGAATTGATGAACTATATATGTTTATTTTCTATAAATGATTATTTACTTAAATGCCTGATGAAATTGTTGAAAAGTGATCATTACTTACTGGGCTATCTAGCTCATTACCTCCTATTTTACTGTTTTTATAGATGTTGAGGAATTAAGATGATACAAGATATGAATAGAAGAGTGATCAGAAGCAGAATCTCTATATGTTTAATTTTAGGTTGAAAGTCTTATTGAATTTGATGTAAGGCCTATGAATCATTGTTGAATTTATTGAGATATTAAAGAAGAAATTTAGGTCGTTATATTTCAGATTTAAACTATTATCTAATTATTTAGCTGTTGTTTTAGGATAGCATAATAAGATGCCTTGCATGCTTATGGAAAGAGTTTTCTATGAGTATGTGGCGGTTGCCATGACCGTCGATTCACAATCTCGGGTCGGAGGCGTGACAAAATTATTATGATCTTGATCAAGGTTTTAAGAGATTACTAATTCTTTATCCATTTTATCCATAATAATATCCAATGGAGAAAAATTATATCGCTTAATCAAATTGCACCATGTAGCGCAATTAATAAGAGGGTAGATATTCAATGTAGATTGATTTAATGCAATTTAGTTTTTTTTTTGTCTTGGTGTTTTTTTATGGAATGTCTGTCACAATATTATGTAAGTTGCAAATGGGATATAGGATGTCATGGAATGCAGACATCTCATAAGTTGCAAATAGGATATAGGATGTCATAAAATTTAAATATCTCAATAATTATACATAGGATGTAAGATGATATCATAAGATTCTAATTTTTTTTGATATTCTAATAATTATTTATAAAATATAATAAAATGTCATAAGATTGTAATGAGATATCATAATATTATTATAATATCTTGTTAGTTATAATATACGCGATAATTATTTATAAGATATAGAATGTCGTAAAATTGCAAGAATGATGGGGGTATCTTTGATACTTAAAAAATCATAAATTAAAAGAAATCTTCCAGACTTGAAGAATCATAAATTAAAAAAAAATTCAACCTGACCAGAAATAAAATGGTAATTCAAGCAAACAAAGAAATAAATCTTTAATCCATTATATGAATTTGACAAGGATTTGAGAACATGGGAGATTCTTTGTGCGCCGTGGATGGTGTAGCAAATTCGATGTGGAGTGCACCATTTTATGTGATTGATTCTCATAGCTATTTACATACAGGAAATCATATTTTTTTTTAAAAAATAAAATATTTTTTTATTTAAAATTTTCAAATGAAAAAGTGAAACTGCATGAATTAAATACATATTGAAAAGTGATTGGATAAAAATGTTCATTTTATATTATGACATCTTGAGATCATATTATGACATTCTGCATGCAGAAAGTCATAATTTAACGTAGGATGTTATAATATACCATAGGATGTCATAATTTTTTAGACTATATTATGACATCATATAGGAAGTGTCATAGGATGTCATAATTTTTTTAAAGAATATGGATATTTTTATCATACAAAATTTTTAAATAAAAAATAGAACTATATGTATTAAATATGTGTTAAAAAATGATAACTATATAGACTAATCACATAAGGTAGTATACTCTATGTTAGATTTTCTACACCATCTGCGATGCATAAAAAATTTCTTTTGAGAACATACCTGACCATTACCAATGTTTCTTAAACCATTCGTTCCAAAATATTGCTCGCCGAAGGGACTATAAACTCTAACTGCCCAAGGGCCTCATGAATTCAGAATATCTATTGAATGCATGTATATATACATGGACGGATGGATATATAATGATACATACTACTTATGCACATATATGTAAATGTTTGTATGTATTTATGCATGTTCTTATATGCATATGCATGTGCGTATATAGTAATATATACTGAGTGAATGAAACTTAAGATTCGTTTGGTTTATAGAAAAAAAAATTTTCTCAAGAAATAACTTTTTAGGAATGAGCTTTCTGAAAAGTTATTTTCTAAAAATAAAATTTTGATATATTTGGTTAGTCATAAAAAAATAACTTATTAAAAAGAGGCTATATTTGGTTGGACACCTATTTTTCTAAAAATACAGCATAGAATACTTATTATATCCTTGGTAGATATAAAATCATACATTTTTCTTCTAAACTTTATATAAATAATAATATTATATTTATATTAATATAAAAATAATATTAATATATTATAATATAATATTAGATCATTATAATTTATTGTATTAATATAACATTAAAATATGTTATATTATGTTAATACAATATTAATATTTTAATATAATAAATTTATTAATATCTTAATAAATATAATATTATATTAATATCAATCAATATATTAATATAAATACTATGTTAATATTAATAAATATATTATATTAGTATGAATATTAAAATATAATAAATAGTATAATATCAATATAATATTATATTTTCACTATTTAGTATTTCATCCTAACCATTCATAATATTTTGCAAAATCTTAATAGTAGATCTTAAAAGGATATTTTGAGCAAGAAAAAAGCATCACCACTTTCCATCTCATAGGAAGTGCCTAAACCCACATCCTCCATAATTTTTCACTTTTTATGAAATGTGGGAAGTGACTTCTCATGAGAAGAGCTTTTTTCATTCTCTATCCTCTTAAAATTCAACCAAATAAAAGACCTTTCTCCATTTTTTAGGAATTGTCTCTTCCTCCCTCTATCTCTTTAATAAACTCTAGATCATCTACTTGTTTGATTTTATGGAAACAGGAAGATTTGGTGTTCTATATATATAGCAACTGCTTTGGCTGTCACTCTGCTTACATCTATAGTTATAATAATAACTTCAATAGTAGCATTATAGAATACGGTGGGAATTCTAGAAAATCAAAGATTCATTCTAGAAAATCAGGATTCATTCTAGAAAAGTATTAGCCTCTCTGATACTAAGCCATGCATCAAGCAATTCAGCAAAAGGAACTGAAGAAGAAGGAAAAACTTGACTAGCTACTCTAATAAATTGAGCTTCATGGTTTCTAAGAAAAAAAGCCACCGCTGAGCAGTGGTTACAGATTGTAGCATTAAAATTCAGCTTACACACTCTAAGGGGTGGGGGGTTGCCAAGCGACATAAGAGTAAAGACTCAGAGGGGGAGAATTAGCAAAAGTACAACACCAGTTCCTAGACTGAGTGATAATAGTGGAAGACTGTATAGAACAGAAGTCAGAAAAAAAAACCAAGATAGAACGTGGTAATTATTGCAGATTTTTTTGAAGACCAGTAGATCAAGCAAATAGGGATACAAAAATAAAAACATAGAAAGAATACATATACTTATGTGGTTCAACCGAAACTTATATTCATGGACTATGGAATGGAGATGCACTATTTCAGAATTAGAATACAAAGAGAAAAACTCTCAAACCCTAATCCCTTTACACCCTTTTCTCACAATCTTCTATATGTACCATGTGCACATAAATCTATAGTCTTACCCTCCTGTTTATAAAGATATAAAATCTCCAACTAAATAGAAAATACTGTAACCCTTATTTAGTTAGAAAATACAAGATATAAAATCTCTAACTAAGAAAATACTATAACCTTTATTTAGTTAGGAAATACATGATATAAGTTCTCTACCTTGATAAAAAAAAGACTTGTATATTCGAATTGGAGTCAATAACTCAACAATCTCCACTTTGATTTTAATTCGAAGCATGCAGAGCTCTATCATCTTCAAAATTCCTAAATAGGCTATACAAAAAGGCTGATGGAACCAATCACAATATGACATGGATTGCTCTGTTCTTCAAGGTGCACGATCCTACCTTCATCATGTTTATTCCTTCAAATTGTGGCTCCTCGCAAGTTATATAGGTTAGAATCAGATGACAATTTCATCTTCCCAACTTATTGAGATCCTTTCTGAATGCACATAATTTCACCTCGCACACATACTCTATACCCCTTCGATAATAAGCAGCCCAGTGAAATCAAATTTTTTTTCAAATTGGGGATATGACGTAGATCCTGAAGTGTCATAACTAAACCATCAGACAACTTCATCCGAACCATTCCTGTGCCAATAACCCAACATTCAGTGTTATCTGCTAGATGCACTGTAGCACTTCTCATGGGTTTATAAGTGGAGAAGCAATCCCTATTAGGAGTGATGCGGTAGGAACTGGTGGAATTGATAATCCAGTCGTCATACTCAATATCAATATAGTTGGTTACTATATAGGCATCTCCATCATCTAAGTCATAAACAATCATTGCATCCCTCATTTTCTTGTACCTGCTCTTCCATCAGCATCGAAGACATCTTTTTCTTTCCTAAAAGAGCTGAATCAAGCTCATTCTGAATCAAAATATCCTCCATCCTAATTTGTTAAAGATTAAAGTTATCAGACCCATCAAATTTCTTAATTTCAATTTTTTTAAATATCTTGAAATTGAAATAAAGATATCTTGGAGTCTGAATTTTGTAAAAATAATACTAAAAATGGATTCAACACATTTGAAAATCTTAGGAACCAGTATTAGAACTCAAAAAAATTAGCTTAGAAATGTGTGAATTGGTGGGTCAAATATTGATCAAAGGGTTGATGATGTGGCAGCAGAGACTAACTAAATGTTGATGCGGTAGTCGATGTGGCTGATGATGTGGCAGATATTGATGTGGCAGATGCGTAACAGTGATGTAGCTGATAAGTGGCTATTGATGTGTGCACTGTTGTGGTAAAAATCTATTGCGATGCATGGGGAGTTTTAATAGGGTGGACTGATGATGTGGCTAGAAGCATTGACTGAAATCCTAAAATTTTGATCAGTGTATTAGCATACTGATTTCTGATTGATATGAAATTTTATCTCTCATTGTTTTTCGATACTGAAAATACAGCTGTCTAGTCAATTTTTTGATTTGAGGCCTCGAGATATGTGCAAAAATATTAGTAGCCCTTATATGCATCCAGAAATCGCTCGTTATGTATATGAACTTCGATCAATCTTGTCCCAAAAGAAGAAAAAAATCCAACGATGCTTTGGTACTAGTTGTTAGAGATTTTTTGTGAAGACAAGTAAATCAAGTAAATAGGCAGACAAAAATAAAACAAAAAGATCAGAGAAACTTACGCAGTTCGATCAAAGCTTATGTACACGGGCGATAGAACGAAGATGCACTATTTCAAGATTAGAATACAAAGAGAAAAACTTCAAATCCTAATCCCTTTACACCTTTTCTCATAATCTCCCATGTATACCATGCACACATAAACCTATAGCCTTACTCTCTTATTTATAGAGGTATAAGATCTCTAACTAAATAGAAAATACTGTAATCTTTAGTTAGAAAATACAAGGTATAGAATCTCTAACCGAAAAGAAAAATTTGTAATCCTTATTTAGTTAGAAAATATATAGTAAAAGTTTTCTATCTTGACAAAAAAAGATTTGGATATTCGAATTAGAGTTAATAACTCAATAGTAATGACATAGGAGAACTAGTAGTATGCTGAAAGAGGCATTCATTCCTTACCTTCCAAATAAGCCAAGCCATATGTTCAAGCATGACTAGATACCCTATCTCTACCAAAGCCTTGGCTAACACATATACCAAAGCTAGCAAAGAGGAACAATAAAAGGTGTTTTCCAGAGGTAGCAACCTGAGAGCGAAGATAAATTGAGTTTCTTAAAAATTATTTGAAGAACTTATGCCTAACAACAAATTTAAAAGATATTTGTGCAGCACTTAGTAGTAATTAAATATGCAATAATAGAATAAAAGTAAATACAAATACATAATTATAAACATAAGTAATTTATAGTGATTCAGTGCTCAACTCAGTACTTACATCAACTCTCCAAGTCAAGTCACTTAGGAATTCTAACTATAATTACATAAGATTTGATTATTTTTATGAGTTCACAATGCAACTTTATTAATTTTTCCTGAATCATCAATCAAAACCTTATAACTGATTATTTTTTTAAGCTTATAATTAATCTAATTGATTTTCATTGGCTCACCAACTAAAACCTTATAATATTTAATTTATGGCTTGGACCAAACTTTTGGTAACCCTGAGAAATTTGTAACAATAGTTAAAGAAAGAAATACAAAAATTTTAAAGCACAAAAAATTGAAACATCAAACTCTAGAATAAGTGGGTGTGAATAAACTCTTGAATTGCTTGACTTCTTTCTTGAATGCTCTTGCTCCGTGATTGCTA
Source organism: Elaeis guineensis (assembly GCF_000442705.2). Lineage (NCBI taxonomy): Eukaryota > Viridiplantae > Streptophyta > Magnoliopsida > Arecales > Arecaceae > Elaeis > Elaeis guineensis. The sequence continues at coordinate 29,264,390 of NC_025998.2, read as the reverse complement.
GCTCAATTTTAAATGAATTCTTTCTCTCTTTTGAGTTGAGTAAATATGAGAATGTCTGAACTAAAAGTTTTTTTTAATTTCTTTCCTCTCTCTCTCTTTTGTTCCACTCAATAGCTTAAAAAGTAAATTCAATAATCTCAAAATCTTCAATTTTCTAGTCTCTCATTTGAATTCTTCACTTTTATAGTCTTAAAAATTCCATAATTAATATTCTAGCTGTTGGAATGTCAAAAGAACTATTACAAATAAAATATGATCATTTAAAATAATCTAAAAAATTAACCATTATTTATTAGAAATTTGTGAATTGGCTTATGCAAGCTCTTAGTCACAACATGGCTAAGCTCCAGTCTTGATTGGTTATATTATTTTCTTGATCGATTTAGAAGAATTTCTGCAATCTTCAATCTTTTGTTTTTATCTTGAGTCTGAGACTGAATCAGCTATCCAAATAAGTTAGCGATGACTCTATCTTGGTGGCTCATGGGAAAGCTTGGTCGGCTAAGAGAAGTACTATCTGAATCTCATCTCTTTTTGTTTTTTTTCTTGAACTCAGATTGAGTTTCTAAGTTTCATTTTTGGTTGGCTCAAAGACGTTCCATACATGCTAAAATTGATTTTCTCTGATGTTAAATAGTTTCTTTATTCAAATATATTTTACACTAGATTTATCTTTTCAAACTTAATTTTTGAATTGTTGAGAAGTCTTTTTGGGGTAGATTTTCTTTTATCAAATTCTTTTCATGCTGAGCTCAGTTTTTTTGCTTCCAAAATTTGAATCTTTGACTTGAAAACACAAAATCACTTAAATTTTGAGTGAGATCTACTTTTGAGTATTATGAAAAATCATTCAATCACTCTCAAAAATATCATTAGTAATCATAATTTATACTCAAACTCTTTTAATATTATCAAAATCAATTTTAAGGCTAACAAAAAATTTGCCCATAAGCATAAGCAAGTTGCTGCATGCATTCAACTGCAAAGGGACAAGTAAAGATGATATGATCACAATCTTCCAATACATAATAATACAAATTACACACCATAGTTAGTAGCAGAGTCTAAGATATTGCAATGAACTAAATACTATTTACATGGCAATTGCTGCCAAACCGGCCTCCACCAAAAAAACTTAACCCTCAAAGAAACGTGTAGTTTCCAAATCTAAACACAATCGAGGGTAGAGTGTAAAGGAGAAACGGTTGGCAGCAAGGGAAACATATCTTTAAGTGATAAATTAGTGAGTAGGCATAAAATTATTCCAAGATAACTAGTCGAATCAAGGACCATAAGCAATAGGAATGCGTAGAATAGAGGTCATCGTATCAGTAGGGAACAAGTACGAAACTTGAGAATATCCCATTTCCCAACAGCTGCCATAAGGTCACTAAACTGCCAAGTAGAGCAATCAATTTCTATGTTGAAAAAAGTAAGCCAGACAGAAGGAGGAAGTGTGCCAATCCAAGAATCATTTAAAACATTGATAGAGGAGCTAGTGCCAATTGAAGAAGAGACGCTACGTTAGCAAGTGAAAACCAGATAGCGGAGCATCCTCTCGGACATCTATAATGAAACCAAGGACCCAAAAGATTATACTTTGCTGATGCTAAACAAGCCCATAGGGAATGAGGATGCAAGACCAATTAAGTTGGCAACTTTGCTAACAATGCTTGTCTACGAACAGACAATAGATGCAAACCCACGCTGCCATCCTTTCTAGGACTACAAACATGCTGCCAAGATAATAAATGAAAACTCCAAGAGGTGGGAGAATGGCCCCATGAAAAAGCTCGGAATTCATGATCTAAATTTGCCAAAATAGACAAAGGCACTAGAATAGCAGCCATCATATAACATGGAATAGATGCAAGAACACGTTGGAGCACCTACTCCACAAGGTAAGAAAAGTCCGCAGCAGACAACCTAGAACCAGAAATAGGAACACTCAACTATTTATAAGAACCAGTCTTTTCTTGGACATCAGTAATAACCTTAGTCTAGGACTTTGTAGCAAGTAATGTAGGACTAAAGCGGATGTGAGACTCAGCTACATCTACTTGTTGTCCATATAAGGAGCAATAAGAATCAATAAGAGACTTCAACAATATGGCATTATGTACCATGGCCCGAGCAACAACCAAGCAATCATCTGCAAAAAAATATGACAGATAGCACACATAGAATGTGGAGGCCTATACACCTTGAGCATATGAATGGAAATCGCTTGGTGCAATAGGGTAGATAAAATTTCGGAACAAGGAAGAAACAAATCAGGGGATCATAATGGACATCCTTGCCCCAACCTGCACTGAGGCTAAAACCAATCAGTAGGAACACCATTGATGAGGATTGCACACACAAGCTATAACCCAAGCAATCAATTTGCCAAACACCTGCAAAACTTTGAGCAAATAAGACCAGAGGATCCTGCCATATGCGTTTTCCTTATCTAGCTTAAGCAACATGAGACTACATGAACAAGCAGCCTTGAAAAGGGAATGCACTATCTCCTGATCCAACAAAATATTTTCAGTAATGGTACGACCTTGCACAAATACTCCTTATTCATCAAATATAAAGAAGACAACAGATACTTTAACTGGTATACCAAAATCTTCACAACCAACTTATAAATGGAGTTGCACAAACTAACGGGCCCATAGTCATGCAAGGTTTGAGGATGAAGAGTCTTAGGCAAAAGCATTATAAAAGTTTGCTTCCACTCAATAGGCATGGTTGATGACACAAAGTAGTTAACAACCCACATAACATCATTCCTAATGATAGGCCAAAGCTCAGTAAAAAAAATAAAGTCTGAAAGCCTTCTGGGCCTGGCATCTTATCTGGATGAATAGAGTGAAGAGCTTGATGCACTTCAGTCTTTGTGATGTCCTGAATTGCTTCTCATTCTGACATCAGATGAAACCATTGAATGAGGAATAGAAAATTAACCTTCATCTAACAACTCATGAGCCACCCATCGAGATTAAAAATGGGAGAAAATTAGCTGGGAAATAGCCCTTTCATCATCAACTGTAGACCCCTGCTCAGTCCCAAGAGAGGAAATCCAATTTCGTCTATGCAGAAGCAATGTTGAGCGATGGAAGAATTTAGTATTCGCATCACCTTCCTTAAGCCAGCATACACGGGATCTTTGCCTCCAAAATACTTCCTGCAAATATAAATTATGATTATAGGATCTCAAAAGAGATAGAAGATGATGACGATCCATAGGATCCAAATAACCTTGCTGTGCTTTCTGTAACTGTAAACCATGCAGCTGCCGCTGTAATTTATCACCTTTTCTGAAAATACTGCCCACATTAGAAGCATTCCATCGATGAAGGCCCTGCATAGTATTATTCATCAAAGTAGATAAGCGAGCTTCTGGAGATAAATTATCACTGCACTTCCAAGCATCCTTGACCACCTCATGCACACCTTTACAAGATGGCCAAAATTTTTCAAATTGGACTAGGAAAGGCCCCTTGGGTTTCGTTGGTGAAGGGGTAATAACATAGGGACAATGGTCTGAGGTGAACTGGGTAAGATGAGTAACCTCAGCATCTGGATGCCTGAGCAATGAAAAGTCAGAGGCAAAAATTTGATCCAATGTCTCCCCAACCCTAACCAAGCCTTGTTGATTATTACACCATGTGAAGTTAGGACCGCGAAAATCCAAATCTACCAAACCAATTTGTTGGGGGGAAAGAACGGAAATCTTGAATGTCCCGATTGAGGCTAAATGGATGACCACCCTCTAATCCTTTGGATGAAGAATACAATTAAAGTCTCCAAGCAAGACCAAAAGGCAATCCCACAACCAGAACCCTTAACACCTGTTTCCAAATTAAACATCTCTAAAGCCCAGAAATACTAGCATAGAGATACCCAAAACCCAAGGGTTGACGTCCGAGGTGATGTAAGGCCAACAATCGTTACAACAAAAAAAAGTCTATAGTAACGGTCCAAATCATCGCAAAAGTTATAAAAGATTGTTGGTAAAATCTATACCAATAATTGCTAAATCGTGGCAACATGGCATTGCTAAAAACTATTACCATCTAGTTTTGGTAAGCGTTGGTATAAGTCTATGCTAACGTGATTATAACTATCGCTGTAGATAGTTACCTAGAACTTAACCACCATAATAATATTAACTTATGATATAAAGTTATGGTTTATTATACTTATTCAAAATTTATTTATATTATAAAGTATATTTATTTTAAATATATTATAATATTTTATTTTTAATAATTAATTATTTTCATAAAAATTAATTCTCTTCTTTTTGAAAGAAAATTTAAAAATAAATTACTTTACTTTATTTTTTATAATATTTTGAAAATATTATTATTTAAAATATTTTAAAATATAGATAATTTTAATATATTTCTATAATCATAAGTATTTTTTATTTTATTCTTTATAATATTTTAAAAATATTATTATTTAAAATATTTTAAAATATAAATAATTTTAACATATTTTTATAATCATAAATATTTTTTTTAATGTTCTTTAAAAGTAAACAATTCATAATTCTTCTTATTTATATTGTAAGTAAAAAATAATGATATTTAATATATGATATTTTAAAATTTTATATTATATAATTTATATAAGTAATTTTTAAATTTTTATATATATCTTAATACAATTTAGATTGGATCATATCCAAATTTTTTGTTAAATTTGCTTTCATATAGATTTTTTAGTAATTACATCATAAATCATTACTTAGTTGTGATATTATGTATTCAATATTGATAGTAAATTTTATATCAACATCTATTTTTATTTAATTATTAAACTATCTTCACTCATATAGTTGAAATCATATTAATATTAAAATTTATTAAATATATAAATTATCTTTTTCTAAAAAATTTAAATACATATTTAGTAATTAAAAATTTTCACCATAAAAAATCTAAATTATTTTGCAATGATACTAATTTATCATAAAAATAATTCATAAATAATTAATAATAACAACTATTAGTTATATAAAGATATATAGAGGATAAAATTTATTTCATTGATAAATAATTAATATTCAATAATAGAATTACAAATATTACCAATAGATTCTATTTAACTATAAAATATTATTCTTACATAATACCATCATAACTTTATAAATTTTAGTAATATCTATAAATAACCATCATAATATTATAAATTTTTTATTATAATTTTTAAAATTATTGTAATAGAATATAATTTCTTATGATAGTTATAAGATACCATCGCTATATAATAATTTTTAGTAACATTCTTAACAAAGTACCATAATATTGTATATCTTTTATGATATTTTTTAAAATCATCATTAGAAAGTATTTATAGTAACACTCATTTCTCAGTGTTACTAAAATTTCATCACTATAAACTATTTTTGTTGTAGTGAATTATCTAATGATCAATATGTATGAAGTTAGCAGCCCCCAAGTTCTTTTGGTATAGTATAACAAACCAATTGAAGGCATCACATAGATATTTCAAATAACCCCCATGACTCGACTATACGAGGTAAATAGTCAACCAAAAGATATCCAACTTCTAGTGTTAAATTAAGGATTTAATATAGTTGAGAAAAGAGAGCCTAGCTACCTCCCCAATAATTCAAGGATAACACCTTCATTAAGAAGAAGAAGGTGGATTACCTACCACTATAGACTCCTGGCTCGAACAAAAAGACTCCTCACTAGCTAAAATAGAACCCACCAAAGAATGAATCACCCCACACCCTTCCTTAGATCATAAGGACTTTAAAGATTGTTGCAAAGAAGTAAAAAGTTGGTAATGAGTATCAGACTCATTACCTAAACTAGGAGACTCAAAAGTATGCTTGCATTGTGTTGGCCCCATCTAATTCCGATCATGGTTGGGTAGGGAGGAAGAAGACTGGTCAGCTTGATCTCGTTACCTATCAGCCTTAAAACCCCCCACCACCAAAACTTTAGACTGAAGAGACTGAGATCCTAGAGAATGAACTAATTGCTCTTTGGGAGGAGATTGCTTCCTCTTTTCTTTAACAGCTCCTTGATGGCCCACCTTTAGAAGTGAAGAAAAAAGTGAAGTCTATAGCTTGATTATGAAAGAATAGTACCCTACAAGTCAATCGCATGAGTGATATGATGAAATTTTTCTTTATAATCTTCTAACTCATATAATGATATTATTTATTTATAAAATAAATGAGGTATTGATTCATCATTATAGCTTCATCTTATTGTACTTAAGATTATGATAAATCTCATAGATTATGATAATGATTTTAAGGCCATGAAGAGTTCATGTCTGTAAAATCTAAAATCTTAAAATATTAATCTAAAAATATTTTTGATCATAGGAACATTGAATCGGAGATCAATATTTCGATTAGACCAACACATTCTATGTATGCTCGATGAAAAGAATGGCTGATTTCATAAGTTACTTGTGTAGGATACTAATATAAGAATATAAGTGCTCATTAGCGAATGAGTTCACTAAAGTGACTCATCGACAAAGAACATCTTATGAAGTCTTACTTGTATGTCAAAAGATAGTTCTCTAAGTGGGAGTTGTGCAAGTGATTCTTAGACCTGAGACTACAATAAAATCTTATGTACATGAATCTATATTTTGATTTATATCTAGGCATGACATAAAGATATGTACGAAATATTCTAGATATGGTGGAATGTGTATGGAGATTGTGAGTTGGTTAATAAAAAATCGATCATTCCTAGTAAGAGAAGATGTCATCCTATACATTCTCATCTCTAGATGACTTAAGAAGTCTTTGGTCAAAACAGGATGAAGATTCGAAAGAATTTCTAATACTTCATTATTAAAGTTATTACTAATTAATGAAGAATCAATATGAATATGTATTTAAGTTTGACATGATTTCATACTCATGAATATATTCAGGATACAGGATGATTAAGGGATTGAATAGTACAGTAACTTGCCACTGAAGGGTATATTTGATTTTTTTATCAAATTTTACATCTTTTGGATAGTCATGATATGTTGTTAGACATCACTCTTGACTTGTAGATTTGATTGAATTAAAGTATTTAATTCGATCACCAATTAGAAAAAGTTCTAATTACTGAACTTGGATCGGCATGGTTTGGATTTTAATCGATTAGAAAGGTTCTAATCAAATTGATCAACTTATACCTGGACCTACTACTAGCTAAATATAGAATCCAATGGGTCACATACACTAAAAAATTGATCAAAGACCCATTTTATATGGTTGATTGAAATTTTGGAGTCAATCAAATTGCCGGTAAGCATGCTAGCACGTATGGCAAGCCCTAGCTCCTTGATTAAATTAGATTTCATCACTTATCTTGCTATTTGGCTAACCTAATTTGCTGAGTATTTGGATTAGATTTGATCATCTAGAGGTAGCCCAAAAAGGGGCACCTATTGCCTTATCCACGCCTATCACCAAAAGTTCTAAGGGCATGGAACTCTTGGTGCTAAAATGAGGAGGGGCACACACCCTCTCTAATTTGGCATGCAGAAGGATCAAAGTCCTTCTGCTTTGGGTCTCTGACTCACCTATCATTATGATCAGCCCTCTATCTTCTTTGGCACTAATTTTAAAGTGCGAGATGGCTTTTGAATGGGCACGAAACATCCTATTTTCCTTGGTGCGTGCAGGTGATATGCAGATCATGCAAAGAGGTGCCTGATGAGTCCTTCTACTTTTAGTAGAAGGAGGTGCCTCTTATCTGCTTGTCTAATTTTTTGAATTGAGATTTGAATGCCTTTGCCACATGACGAATTCAAGGATTATCTGATTGTAGAAGGGATGCCAAAAGCCCCCTTCTTTTGTTGCGCATGCGTGGGAGAGAATGGATCGACGTATCAAATTTCAATGAGTCCTTCTACCTGAAGACTCTCTAGTTATCTGATACGATTGTTCAGATGGGGTGTGGCTTCTTATTTGACACCCCCCCCCAATCCTATTTAAAGGGGGTGGCAGATGGGTTAAGACATTCAATTCAAACAAGCCTTATCCACTAGCTCTCTCCCTCTCTTACAACTCTAGTTTCTTAGGACAAAGGTCTTGTTCTTTTAAGACAAGACTACTTCTATTAGGACAAAGGATTTAAGAGGTCTTAAAAAAGGAGATCAAAGCCCAAAGGAGATTCTGAGACGTTCAGACTTGGTTCTGAAGGAGGGTGTGATCAGTTGAAAAGCTATTTGAGTTCTAAGAATAAAAACTCTTGAAGTAAGGTTCAAGAAGGAGCACTGTTCTTGGATCGATTTCTATATGGATCATCATTGGAGAGCGAATACTTGGACATCTAATAAAAATTAGAATAACCATTACAGATATTCTTCATGTCCTGCTTATTTATTTATGCTTTGATTGCTATAATCAAGAGATCTTGAGCTTTAAGGTTTTGGTGCACTAGTGTGTTTAGAATGAAAATTTTAAACACTAGTCCTTCCACTTCACCATTTAAAACCTTACAATAGTATTAGAGCCTCCTTGATTAATACAATCAAAGGATAGTATGTTGGTATGATTTAGATTTGAGGGTTTTTGATTTGGTTCAATTTGATCAGGTCAAGAGTTGAGTCCGATTGAACATCCAAACCCAAGTCAAGTGTAGAGATATATTTAGATGCATTACTTCATATTATGTTGTCTTGATTATAGTATGATTATACATCATTATGAAATATGTAAAGTAGAATATACATGAGACCATAAAGTCCTCCTAAAAAATTATATTAAGTCATAGTGGAGAAAAATCAAAAATTGATCAAGTTTGGAACTGATTGATCAATTGGTATCTAAGGCAAGTGGTTCTTGAGTAGTGGTTACTTAATTAGGATCATTGTGAAAGTATGGAGAGCCTTCCATCAATTTTATACTTACCTAGCCAATTGAGATAATTAGTTTTGAATTTGGAGTGCTTAGTGTTACCTAAGCCTTCATGCTAAGCCAGTACCATATCAAAAACTATAGTAAATTTGTCGTGCTATCCATAAGACTTACTATGAAGATTAATGTAGAGATTGTCTTGGTGCATAAGAGATACTTACGATATATTTTGGATGTGTTGCTTTATTATGCTATCCACAAGGACAACATTAATCCAGATATGACTATATAAAAATGAAGGATCTGACTTAACCAAAACACTATAGTTTGTTGTGCTATTCATAAGGCTATGAGTATTTTTATAGATAAGAACTTTTGTTAAGAGTTGCATGGGATGCAATTGAAAAGAGTTTCCTACCTTTGAACTCATTGAAGTTTGTTGTGCTATCCATAAGACTTCTTTAAAAAATTACGATCTCAAACCTACTAAGAGATCATATTAAAATTCTTGATTACCATAGGTGAGGGCTATGGTATCCAATAAAATAGTGAAAGACATAACTAGATAGAAGATCTCATCTAGTATAGGATATCGCTTGTGATTCACATATCTGCAATTATTAAAAAAACTGTAGAGTATCAGAGGACTAAAAAGTGTGACCATGAGCTTTTCAACACAAATGGAGAGTCCATTAGCACAGAAGGTGTGGAAACCTGTACATCAAAGTTGCCTTCGGACAAGACTTTGGAGTTAAAAAATTATTATTATATATCTAAGGTCATTAGAAATATTATTTCTGTATCCTTGTTAATGTAGCAAGATTATGAAATAAAATTAAAGGGCAATAGTTGTTCCATTTTTCTTTCTAATGAGTTCTATGGCAATGGCTTTATTGATAATAGCCTTCTGACTTTTGCTCTTGATGAAAAATTTTTTTTATATTAATCAAAATATGAAAAGAAAGAGAGAAGATGAGAATATCATTTTTCTCTGATATTATCGTCTTAGTCATATTAGTAAGTCAAGGATAAACAAGTTGTATAAAGAAGAATTTTTTGATCCCTATGATTATGAATCATTGAAAACTTGTGAATCTTGTCTCTTGGATAAGATAACCGAGACTCTATTCATTAGACATGGAGAGAGGGTAAGTGAGTTGTTAGCCCTAAAACATTCAGATATATGTGGACCGATGATAACTCAAGTCAATGAAAGATACTCTTACTTTATCACCTTTACGGATGATCTATTGAAGTTTGGATATGTGTTCTCGATGAAACAAAAATCTAAAACTTTTGATAAGTTCAAAGAGTATCAAAATATGATCGAGAAACAAATTGAAAAAAATATCAAAGTTCTTTGATCTGATCGAAGAAGAGAATACTTATTTAGAGAATTTCTCAATCATCTCAAGGATAAAGGCATTCTCTCTCAATGGACACCTCCTTATACATCACAATTAACTGGTGTAGTGGAAAGGAAGAATCGTACTCTATTTGATATGGTGTGATCCATGATGTACTTCACAAATCTTTCAATATCTTTCTGAGGATATATCCTAAAAATTATCGCATACATATTGAACAGGATGCCTTCAAAGTCTGTTGTTAGCACTCTATATGAGATATAAAAAGAAAAGAAGCATAATCTTAAACATCTTAAAATCTGAGGTTGTCCTGCTTATGTTAGAAATATTTTCGAGCATAAGCTAAGTACTAGATCAGATAAGTATAAGTTTGTAGGGTATCCAAAGAAAACTAAAGGATACTGTTTCTATCATCCTACTGAATAAAATATATTTGTTAGTATGTATGCTATTTTTAAAAAAAAATTATCCAAGAAGGAGGTAGTTGGAGAAATGTTGAACTTGAGAAAGTTCAAAATCTATAAATCATTCCAGAAACACCTGTAGAGGGACTATAAGGAGATCCTCAACCAGATGTATCCAAAGATAAGGTACATCCACTATACATATCTCTCTTAAGGTCAAATAGAGTACGGCTGACACATCTAAGATATGATTTTTTCATTGGAAATGACAATGAGATCAGTATCATTCAAGATGATAATCCGTTGATCTATTTAGAAGCCGCTATGAGTAGAGATTCTGACAAATGGCTGGATATCATGAATCTAAAATAGACTCTATCCAACCAAACACTATAAGAATATTCAATATTAGCAATGGTATTAATGATGAAAAAAAATTCGTCACTAATAACACCTTTTAGCCATCACAAAATCGATCAAAAATCTTAACATCACTAATATTATTAGCAACAAAAATTTAATTATTAGCGATGGTAAAAATCATCACTAAAAATATTTAAATTTTTCAATTTTTTTAATAATATTTAAACATAAAATAATTATTAGCGACGATGAATGGTTGTTACTAGCGATGAAAATCTTGCCGTCACTAATAACTTTTTTTAAAAATTAAATAATAATATGAAAAAATAATTTTTTTGAAAAATATTATTAGTGATGGAATTAATGATGGGATACTTTTCCATCACTAATAATTTAGAAAATAATTTGAGTTCAATTTGAATATAATTCAAATTCGATTCGAATTCAATTCAAAATTCTATCAAATCTAATTTAGTTAGGCTTTGAATTTAAGTCCTACTTATATTATAAAATTTAATTAGTCTCAAATTAAGATAAAATTAATTAAATTTAATTTAATTTAAATTAATTAAAAAAAATAATTTTAAATTTGAGTTCGATTCGAATCCAATTCAAACTCGATTCGAATTTAATTCAAAATCCTATCAATTCTAATTCAATTAGACTTTAAATCTAAGTCCTACTTGGATTATAAAATTTAATTATTTTTAAATTAAATTAAATCTAATTAAATTTAATCTGATTTAAATTAATTAATAAAAATAATTTTTAATTTAGATTCAATTCGAATTTGATTCGAATCTAATTTAAAATCCTATCAAATCTAATTCAATTAGACTTTGAATCTAAGTCCTAATTAGATTGTAAAACTCAATCACCCTCAAATTAAGTTAAATCTAATTAAATTTAATTTAATTTAAATTAATTAATAAAAAATAATTTTTAATTTAGGTTCAATTTAAATCCAATTCGAATCTGATTCAAATCCAATTTGAAATTCTGTCAAACTTAATTTAATGAGATTTTAAATCCAAGTCCTACTTAGATTATAAAATTTAATTACCTTTAGTTTAAGTAAAGCCTATCTAAATTAAATATAATTTAAATCAATTGAAATTTGATCCATGATTCTATTCAAATCCAATTCGAAATCTTATCAAACTTAATTCAATTAGACTTTGAATCAAAATTCTACTTGAATTTAAAAAATTAATTAATCTCAAAATAAGTTAAATTTAATTAAATTAAATCTGATTTAAGTTAATTAAGACTTGATCTATGATTCAATTTGAATCCAATTCGAAATCTTGTCAAATCGAATTCAATTAGGCTATGAATCTAAGTTCTACTTAGATTATAAAATTTAATTAATCTTAAATTGAGTTATATCTAATTAAATTATATCTGATTTAAATTAATTAGGACTGAATCCATGATTTTATTCGAATCTAATTCGAATCTGATTGAAATCCAATTCAAAATCTTATCAAATTAACCTAATTCAATTAGGTTTTGAATCCAAGTCCTACTTGGATTATAAAATCTAATTAGTCTCAAATTAAGTAAAACTTAATTTAGTTAAATTTGATTTAAATCAATTAAGACTTGATCTATGATTCAATTTGAATCCAATTCAAATCCGATTCGAATCCAATTTGAAATCTTGTCAAACCTAATTCAATTAGGCTTTGAATCTAAGTCCTATTTGAAATATTAAAATCTAATTAATCTCAAATTAAATCAAATATAATTAAATTAAATCTAATTTAAATCAATTAAGATTTGATCCATAAATTAATTAAGTCTAAAAATTTAATAAAATCTAATAATAATTTTTAACCACTCAAAAAACGATCAAGGAGAAAAAAAATTAATATTTCCAAAAAAATTAATAGTATTAGTGATGGCATTAGAGATGGAATAATTTACCAGTGCTAATAATTTTAAAAAAATATTATTTTAAAAATTTTTAAAAAAATTAATATTAAAATTTAATATTTTAAAAAAAAATTAATAATATTAGCGATGGTGAATGGGTATTAACGATGAAAATACCATTGCTAATATCCTGACATGTAAAATGATATTTTACCGACTGTATTACCGATGGTGAGTTGCCGTCGGTAATAGTCCACCTAAACCAACCCATCGGAGGGAAAAAAATTTCGTGCTCTCCTCCTTCCCATGAATTTCCTCTCCTCCTCCTGACCGACAATGACCCCCCTCCCCGATGCATCCTTTCCGATGTTCTCCACTCTCTATGCATCCTCCTTCCCGATGTCCTAACCTCGCTAGCACCTCCTACGCCATGACCCTGAGCCCGCCGCACTGGCCTTGCCTCACCCATGGCCACCCCGACCCACTGACACCTCCTACGACGTGGCCCTGAGCCAGCCGTCCTGGCCTCACCTCGCCCGCAGCTGCCCCGATCCTGTCGGCACCTCCTACGCCGCGGTCCAAAGCCAGCGACCCCGGCCCTGCCTCACCTACGCCCGCCTCGACCTCGCCAGCCGGACCCTGCCCCCATCGGCCTCCCCATGGCCCCATCTCCATCGATCTGACCGCACGACCCTTGCCCCGCCGCCCCCAGCTCACGACCTCGACCCTACGGCCCCTGCCCTACAGCCCCATCCACGTGCTAGTGCGCCTACCATTGTGAGTATTAGCGACGGTGGGTAGTGCTGTCTAGTATTAGTGAGGGCATTAGCGACGGCTATTGCTATCGCTAAAAGTTAGTTAAATATTGATTTAATTAATTAGTTAGATAATTAATTAATTAATTAATTAGATATACGTGATTTGGATTCGGTATGTAGAGTGCTCGAATTGAGGGAAGGGATCGGACAGCATTGCAAAACGAGGTCGAAGCATGCCCTACATGCTTGGGCCTCGAGTCACAACTAGCATCCAAGGCATCTAGTTCTCGTGCATCCTGAGCGCTCAGGCCGATGGAAGGTTCTAGGGAGCATTAATTATATGTTAATTTTAATAAAGTTTGTATTGCATGGAGCGATAGATCCGTCAGTTAATTGATGTACATATTCTAATGTGTTCGAATATTTATTTATTTTTGTATGAATAAAAAAATTATATACATTGATCAATTGATTGTTTACTATAGATAGTTTGAGAAATACAAGTAATTCTATAGGTCATTACAGTAATCAAATAGTATGCTGAGGGTTCGAAAAAAATTTTGGATAGTATTTTTCTTTTGTTCTTCCTACACGGAGAACAAAAAAAAATACTATCAAATTTTCTTTCAACCCTTGTTGCGCAATGTTTGATTACTATAATAGACCTATAGAATTAATATATTTTCTGAATAGGATAGGACTTATCTTTACCTATTAGTTGATAATAGGATGCATTTACTATGTAAGCCATTTTGAATGATAAAATAGTATTTAGCAATTGTCTTGTATTTATGTATATAAAGAATGCTTAGATAGTCTGCCATGAACCGTAGTTGGATGGACTGTCAAGTAGTCAATGAAAAGATTTTTGCTGAATACAGGAAGAGTGTAGAGTACTTCTATGATTTTGCTTTTCAGAATACAACACTTTTACATCAAGGACGGGCTCGTTGTCCTTGTAACAGATGTGGCAATAGAGAAATATTTGATAGGGATATAATTACTGTCCATTTATATAAGTCTTGATTTATGTCTAACTACAAGTATTGATACCTAGATGTAGAGACGTGGAAGAAAGTTGCAAGGGTTAGAATTGAGTAAGATATGGACAGATAGAATGGTGGACATGGTTATGGATGTGGCTGATCCTGAATTTAACTAGAATGTGGAGGACGATCTAAAAACTGGTAGCGACAATATCTACCATATGCTGAAAGATGCTGATGAACTACTATGATCGAGATATGAAACACATACTGTACTATAAGCTATGTCAGAATTGTTGAACTTAAAGGTCGAGTTTAATATGATAATCAATTGTTATGATAGGATGATAGTAATAATAAAGAAAATACTATTAAAGGATGAGAAGCTTGTTGGGAGCTTCTATGTTTCGAAAAAAATGGTGAAAGAGTTGGGCATGGAATATGAGAAGATAGATGCATGCCGTAATGGTTGCATACTTTTTTATAAGGAGGACCAACAGAAGAGCTCATACGGCGTATGCAGTAGATCCAACTAAGATTGTTTTAAAGAGCAATCCTTCTCAAGAGGTGGAAAAAGAGGAAGAATCAGAAGAAGATTTCGAAGGATACCAAATATCTAAAGTGGTTGATGAGTAGTACTAAGTATATAATTCTTAGATCATTTTTATTACTTGTCTTGCATTATTTTAAATCTTGTATTGTCATTCATAATTATATAATTAATTTGATGAATCTATTTATTTTTATTTTTAGAAAGTATATATCATGTCTTCTAAAGGTCAGAGCCGTGCCAGTCGAGAATAGAGCTCTCGAGGAGAGAGCGATCATGTGGCCAGCTCGCATAGTTTTGCACCTCTTATATTAGACGGTAAGCTCTAACACTCTATATATTCTTATTTATGTTATTTTATTATTTGTTAACTAATATAATATTCTTTGTATTACAAGTTTTGTACTCAGGTTCGGAGGACAGGAGGTCACCGGTGACCCCACAGTCGCATGCAGTAGTGATCGTCGGCTCTTAGATATAGCACCATGGTCGAGGATCCACCCGACTCGCAGTACCTCTGACTTGGTTAGAGGATAGAGAGATCATCCATATCCAGAGCCACTCGTAAGTACTACATACTCAATTAGTATTTTTAGAATTTAATAATTTTAGAGTTAATATTTATTCTTTGAAATTAATTTTGTAGCACAGAGAGCCTTCTATATCTCATGTCGTTGCTGAGATCATATGCCGATTGATGTCAGGATCGGTGAATGAGTTCTCGAGTTAGCCATCAGGAGCTCGTGATGCAGCCTGAAAGATGTTTCTGGTAAGTCAAAACTAGTTTAATTTTTAAATTTTTGATACATTGATATTTTAATTATATATTAATACACGCTTGCTTCTATCTTGCAGGAGTACTACCGATTCAAGACTCTCTAGGATGAGAAGATTGACCGTCAAACCTTCGAGGAGGTGGCCACATAGAGGCTCTGAGATGGCCTCTACAGCCTTAGACAGTCCACCATCCAGCACTTCGATTCTCAGTCACCATCAGACTGGAGGTCCTTCATGGATCACTGGATGCGAACGGAGATATAGCAGGCCCTTTGCGATCAGTGGAGTAGCAAGGAGCACTCCGATAGGCAGTAGAGGATCTGACAGAACTAGATCACCCAGCAAGATCCAATCAGGCATATGGGCGGCTCAGTTGGCACAAATATTGTGGCCAACAGACTGGTAAAAAATCTATACCAAAACTCTTCACTAGAACTATAAAAATTCTTATATGCATGCTTTAATTAATTTAATTTTATTATTTACTTATTATAGACATGACTGTTGGGTCATCCCTCAGATCAGTTGTAGTTGTGGCAAGCCACATACCAATCTAGGAGGACTGATGACTATTTAGATTCTATGTTATGATAGATCGTGATAAGAACTTTAAACTTTATTTACTAATTAAGTTGTTACAGGATCTAATTTTTATATTAGAACTAATGTATTTTTGAACTGTGCAGACGTATTACGCGGCATACGTTGCAAGAGGTACGGTGATGACCCATCCTTTTAGCTCTCCTTGAACTTGAGGGATGGCTCGACACCATCGGAGGGGTGAGTAGGAGCAGGTCATAGGATTCGGCTACAGCTTCGGCCCTCCACTGGCTTGATACTCTTCAACATGCTCACAAGCCTCGACATCCTAGACCTGGAACGATGCATACATGAAGGAGGTTGTGCAGAAGCTTCTAAGCCAGCAACCTCAGAGCCTCTTGGATGCTATTTGCAATACGATCGTGGAGCTTCTTCGATATCTGCAACTATGCGATCGACTGGGCTCGTCATCTCAGTTATCACATTAGATAATTATATTACAAAACTCTTTTACTTGTTTTAAATTTTTATATTTAGAAACTTCATATATTTAGGTTTGAGTTCGAGAAAGAGATCTAGGAGCTAAAAATTTAATCTAATTATCCAATCGATAGGTTGGTGGTGTCTATAACTTCGTATCATCGAATGAAATGTGTAAAAATAATTTATTCAAAAATTGAAAGAGTATATCGAAAGATACATCTCTATATCGAAACTTACTAATATTGTTTTATTTTTTTCTTTACAGGATGCTGAGACATCTCACTCTCATCTACCAGCTGCTGGAAAAGAGCAAGAGGAGGAGATGAAAAATGATGAGGATCGGACCTGATTTTTTTTTTATGTATTATACTTTTTTATACTACTTGTAAAAAAATATATAATTTATATTTTTAATATCATATAATTAGTTTTAATTTTTGATTGTCATATTATCTTTGAATTTTAATTATAACAGGTATTAGGAATCATAATTCATTGTGATTAATTAAAATAGATTTTAAAAAATAATATCATTAATTTTTTAAAAAAAATAAAATTAATTATTAGTAATGGTATTAGTGACAAAAAATACCATCGCTAATACTTATTAGCGACGACAATACCGTCGCTAATTTTTTTTAAAAAATTTATTTAATTTAAAAGTAAAAAAAATTAGAAATGATATTAGCGATGGTATTATTGGTTACTAATAATTATTAGCGATAGCATTAGCTACAAAAATACCATCTTTAATATTTTTAAAAATTTTTTAAAAAATTTAATTTAAAAATAAAAAAAATTAGAGATAAAAAAATTCTATCACTAAAACTGTCGCTAATAGCCTTATTAGTGAGGCTATGGTTTTCGTCGCTAAAAAGAATATTTAACGATCAATTTTTTTCAGATTGGCTGTTACGAAGGAATTAGCGACGGCGAGGTTATTAGCGAGGGCACTTGGACTATTAGCGATAGCAATTAGCCATCGCTAATAATCTTAATTCTTGTAGTGAAATGTGGACTTTGGTTGTTGCACCTGAGGATGTAATCCCAATAGGGTGCAAGTGGATCTTCAAGAAGAAGATCAAAATAGATGGCCAAGTTGAAAACCTACAAAGCTAAGTTGGTGGCGAAGGATTTCAGGCAAAGATAAGAAATTGACTATGATGAAATCTTCTCACCAATGGCTATGCTCAAGTCTATTCGAATTCTGCTTGCTATAGCTACATACTACGATTATGAGATCTGGCAGATGGATGTCAAGATCGCTTTCATCAATGATAATTTTGAGAAAAAGATCTATATGACTGAGCTAGAAGGATTTATCTTTAATGAAAGGGCAAATTAAGTATGTAGGCTAAAGAAATTAATTTATGGATTAAAGTAAGCTTCGAGGAGTTGGAACGTCTGTTTTCATATGACAGTCAAAATGTTTGGCTTCATCAAAAAATGAGGATACACCATGTATGTATAAGAAAATAAGTGAGAGTGCTATTATCTTCTTAGTTCTATATGTCGATGATATACTACTCATTGAAAATGATATTCTAATATTACAATCGGTCAAGACTTGGCTATTAAATAAATTTTCTATGATAGACTTAAGTGAACATCCTATATACTGAGTATAAAGGTCTATAGAGATAGATCTAAGAGGATGCTAGACTTGTCCCAGTCTTGGTATATAGACCTTATGTGGATGAGGTTCAACATGGAGGCAAGTAAAAGAGATTACTTGTCTGTAAGTTATGGCATATGTCTCTCTAATAAAATATGTCCCAAAACACCTGAGGAGAGGAAGAGAATTAGTGAAATCCCTTATGCTTCAGCTGTGGGATCGATCATGTACACCATGCTATGTACCAGACCTGATATAACTTATACTTTAGGCATAGCTAGCAAATTTTCAGCTGATCCAGGAGAGAATTATTGGAAAGCTGTGAAAAATATTATTAAGTACCTAAAGAGGACTAAAGATATTTTTCTTATATATGAAAGATCAGAGTTGAAACTAGAAGGATATACAGATTTTAGTTTTCAATCTGATTCAGATGATAGTAAGTCTATATCAAGGTATGTATTTATCCTTAATGGTGGAGCAGTAAGTTGGAAGAGTTTCAAACAGCAGACTGTAGCTGACTCAACTACTGAGACAGAAAATATTACTATTAGTGAAGCCTTCAAAGAGGCTGTCTGGATGAAGAAATTCATCACTGAATTGGATATGATTCTTAAGATAGAACACCCAGTGTCAATTTATTGTGATAATACTGGGGCCATTACTCAAGCCAAGGAACTTAGGTCTCAACATGAGTCCAAACACATCCTTAGACGCTTCTACTTCATTCGAGAAATTATCGAAAGATAAGATGTTGTAATAGAACGAGTTGATACTAAGAATAATAGAGCAAATCCATTCACTAAGGACATACCGCAGCAGCTATTTGATCGCCATCTCAATTGTATGAGATTGAAATATAAAAATGATTAATTTTAATATAAGTCCAATATAATTGATTGAGATTGCATCAATGGAGCAAATCGAGACCTTTGACCAGAGGCCAGAGACCCCGCGAACTGCAGAAGGCCCCTCTAGTTGACTCGGTTTCTTAGTAGTCTTTTGAGAACTAGCGGGTGATGCCAAAGGAGGAGGAACGGAAGGACTCTTACCGTTCCCTTGCACAGGAGGTCCCACAGGAACCTGTCTGCTCTAACCCAAGGACCATACAGCAGCATAACCTCTTGAGTACCACCACAATCACAATTCTCCAACAAGACTCCTACTTTCCCACATGCATGGTAGAGATCGGCAGATCTTCAAAAATAAATTGTTGGCAAACTGTGAAACCTTTAACACAAACTTTAGTATCAGGACACAATGGTTTGAACAGATCGGTTTCGATATACACCCATGCAAAACCCATCCTGGCTGATGAGGCAGTCCATTCATCAACAAATAGATGTTTCCCCACCCTCGCAACCCGCTTCAAAATGCTATATTTCTCCCATAGTTCCAGAGGCAAGTCAAGCATCCTCATCCACAGCTTAACATATAGCGAAAAGCATCGTGACCTAGTTGGAAGTTAGGGTGCCAATACTTAAGAGATAAGGCTTGATATCATGCATGCTTGGAGTTGTCTAAGATCAAAAGTGAGCTTTTTTGGTTGTTAGTCTCTAATACGTTTTCTATCAAATGGTGAAACTCTCTCTGTGCAACCCAAAAGTTATGAGAATGGTGGGTTCTTCTCCCTTCGGATGCACTAGCATTTGCAGGACTATAACTCACGAACCGATAAAACAATAATTACATTTGGCCAGGATAGAATTTTTTTCAAGTTGGAACTAGGTTAGACGTGAACTTGACCTGACCCGAACAGCTAGTTGGATCCAATTAGGCTATAGATCTGATCCGAATTTCTACTGATTTGGATCTTAGTCCGACATTAAAATCTAGATTATCAGTAGCCGGGTTGAACAAGGGTCCTTCGTGCCCCGAATCCCTCATCCGATATGATCCATTTACACCCCCACACACCACCCCATGATCTAGACGTGGTTCCAGACCATAAAAGATCTGGTCAGGAATAAAGTGGGGTCGATGTGGAATCGAACCCAAACCCACCACCCAATGCGATGAAGTGGGACACATGAATGGTGATGGAGATTCCAAGGCTCTCAAGGTGCCGCGACAGATGGAATTCTGTTTAGAAGTATCAGGTGGGACCCTGTTTCATGGGCTGACGCGACGCAGATATTGTTGGTCGTTCCACAGTATCCCGGCCCACACAGCAACTCAAAACACCAGGTGCACTGTACTCTCATTGCAATCCCTCCCTTGAATTGGCATCATTACATGGGACGTATAATAAAATAAAGTGGGTGGAGCAGAGTAGCCAAGTGATTTTGTTGAGTGATTTTCCTGGATTACCATAGCGTTGCTCGATCTCGATGTGGCTGCGTTAGTCATGTTGGAACTCACCTCACCCTGCTCTAGCCCCCGGAACATCGAAGAGCAGCAAGGTGAGCAATCCAATTGGGGCCACCATCACAATTTACGGAAAAAATGTACTTTCACACTTATTTTTTTCTTTTTGTTGGGGAGTTGGGGGTGGGTGTGGTGGGGGGTGGCGTATAAAGCAGGGTTAGCAGATATATACAGCTGTGCAATAGGTCCCCCTCGATGGCACAAAACATAACATTAATAAACCATCAAAACTATAGCACCAAATATGATAGATGACTCCAGCCGTACCTACTACCAGCGAAGTAAACAACAACCCTGAAGGAACAGTGCGGCTCTATGGATCATGAAATCAGATTCGAGCAGCAACCTAGTTTGCAGCCAGATTCATTGCTCGTTTAATATGAGAGACATGAAAAGAATGAAGCAAAGTCCTCTAAGATACCCTTCAACGAAGGATTGTTGTTAGATGTGTTCGGACAACCAAGAGATACAATAACAAAATCATCATCAACCCATATTTCTCTTGTATTACAAACATTGAAAGTATAGTGATTCCCCATCATGCACCCACCAGTCTAGTATAGTGCATGAATGGTGAAAATGAGATTTACCGCCTCCTAGATAAGAACTCCTATAGTATCCATTATGATAAAGGCAATAATTGCTCGTTAATTCTTTATGTCCCGATCAAAGTTTATCTTTACGACTCCATGGAAAGAATGTGACCGGGATAAATTTTAATGAATACTGCTGTTGTAGCAGAAGAAAATCACCTCAAAATCTTGATTAAATAATAAGGGTGTTGCGGCCAATCCTTATTGCGCCTGTCATCGGAGAAGAGTACCTACAAAAAGAAATCTGTACTGATCAGAATTATATCCGATGGAGACTTTCGATGCTTAAATCAGTAGGGAATGGTGAACAGCAGATTAATATTTAGAGAGACAGAGTATCAGCTCCAAAGAGTGTCTTACCAAATACTGTTTATTTACCTCCTTTTATAGATGAGTTGTTGGTAACCATTTGTAACGGTTAAAGATGTGAGTCCCATTTATTTGACATTATGTGATCGTGGGATAAACGATTATACCTACTATTGATCATGTTCTGACCATTATGCACTTTTTGTGGTGGCGGTTTTCGATATGCCAACTCAATATCAACAGTTTGAATAAGTCGACTGTATGTCGGCAACTGTGAAAGTCCGAATGACCATCGGTTGGCAACTCCGATATGCGATGATCATCGATCTGAAGTCAGTTAAGTCATCATAGTTGGACTTTGCTAGGGATGGTTGAGGATAGCCGACTGTGGGTCAGCCAATCAATTGATAGTCAGCGGTTCTTCTTATCAGGTCGATTGAAAGTCGGAATCAAGGGAGTTAGTTGAATTGCCCCAATAGTTGCCCCCCACTCCCAAGTCCAAGATAACCTGACATGTGGATTGGCATGTGGTTTGACATGTTGAACAAAGGAGTTGCCACATATTATCTCGAGTCCTGATTCAACTGCAGACATTAATGATTTCTTTGAAAAATGAAGGATCTCCAACCATTTTGTCGTTTCGATAACCGTGAGATCATCATTGAGGTGTCATTTCGAGAAGATAGTTTAGCGTCCAGCAAATTCGGTTGATTTGATTCTGACTAATCGATTTCAGCCATATATTCAGATGTCATTGGCTCTGAGCCGTTCATGCGGATAGTGATGAGGTGGCATGATCTGAAGGTATGTGCGTCGAACCATCCAATCAATGATCGATTTTGATGTAGTCATGTGTCGAAATTTGGAGAAGCCTTGATTTGAATAACTTCATCCAAACCATTGAAGGGTTATATATATTAATATCACTTTCATTTAGATCTTCTGCTTCTGCATTCGTCATTTTCTCCTGTGACAAAGGGTTCCGCCTCGGGTGCTGAGAGCTTTCAAAATCTTCCTTGTTCTTCATGTCATTTCCTAGTTTCAGGTTGAGTTTTCATTCTTTCTTTCTAGGTTTTCTTCTTTCTTCTTCTGGGTTTCTTGTCATCTATCATTTTCAATGGCAAATAAGGGTAAGAAAGCGAAGGTTTCAACTTCTCAAAATAGTCGATTGGAGAATCCGATCGATGATTCTCTTTCGGATCTGGAGATGGAAGTTTCTTCCTTGTTCAGATCTAATATTGATCAGCTTCAAGAATAATATTGTATCCCAAAGCAATTTCAGCTCTTCGCTCCTGATCTAGATGATCAAGTGAATTCTCCTCCTCCAGATCAGGTTGCATTTTATGTAGAAGATCTTTAGATCGATTTTTGATTTTCGATTCCTGAGTTGGTTCGAAATCTCCTTGATTACTATCATCTTCGCCTTGCTCAATTAGCTCCAAACTCCATTCGGTTAATTATTAGTTTTGCTTTGTTGTGTCATCTCATTCCGACCAACCCTCATCCTTCTCTTTTTGAGCTTTCTTCGTCCTTCGTCCTCCCCAAAAATCAAAGGTTGGTGGTTTTTCAACCCAAAAAATGTTTATCTTTTATTTTCGATCTTCCATCGTCCATTCATGGGTGGAAGAATCAATTTTTCTTTGTCTCTTCTTCATCTTCTTAGGACTTTCCTTCATCTTGGAGTGATCCGAGAACCAGTCCAAATGAATATAATCGGTCGATATTATTGATTGGAAAGATTTCTCTGACTCAAGGATATAGAAGTTCCAGTACAGTGAGAGCTAATGATAGAGCAAGCTCTCTATGATGCTGGACTTAGTTCGATGACTTCTTTAGATATAGCATAGTCGGTCTTCTGATTTTTCATTTACTTTTGAATTTTGTAACTGACCTTTTGCCTTCTGATTGCAGCTATGCGTTCAATAGCATGAGTCTCAGTTGCCGACATCGTCAACATACTACAAGAAGAGAGCAGCGACCGGTGTCAGATCATCCTGAATGATAAAGAAGAGTCGGGTTGATTCAAAGTCGATGTTGGTGAGGAAGCCCGACATTCCATCGATGATAGCTCCCAAAGCTGAGCCAGTCATAGCGTTGTGGCTCTGACAACGCTCCCTTCTGCGAAGTGCCCTCGGTTGTAGTAGAGACGGTGAGAGATGAGGATGCCGCAGCCATCATGCAGTTGTAGCATCGAGATGACATCAATTCTGGCTCCATCAGTGGGGGTACAGGCGAATATGCAGTCCGGGCCAAATCAGAATTGTTACTGTCATGTAGACCATTCCTCAAGTGCCTCTAGCTGGGCCGATGTGGTCTCGGGCACAGTCAAGCTCTGACTTCATGGGTTTCAAAAAACGACCCCGACTGGAGAGCGAAGAAGGGCACCGGCTACCTTTATGAACAATGGATGGTCGGGGGTCTCCCCACCTCTTCGACATCTAGATTCCAGTCGGTGAGTCGGCTTTGGCCACCCAATGATGGCCAAGTGACTCATCCAGACTGCTTTTCTTCTGATTGATAGGGAGAATAGGAAAGATCGGACTATGTCCGAGATGTTTTCTTCTTCTATTTGATGATCCTTGGCATAAGTTGATGATACTTCTCTCTTTTTTTTTATCTGACTTGTTCTTTTCTTTTAGTTGGCGCATGACATGCACGCTCTGGAGAGCAGGTATCCAAAAATTGGCGAGCTTTGTCGGGCTTGGATGGACAAAGTTGCAGCTGCAAATGCTAAGAAAGCTGCCATCATCGAACAGCTTCAAGCAGCAACTGAATGAGAGAAGGCAGTGGTGGAGTAGGAGAAGGTAGTGATGGAGCGAGAGAAGGAGCTCTAGATGAGATCTTTCATGCGGTGGCCAAACTAGAGTCCACCAGAGCTGAATTAGGGTTGGCTCAACAAAACATCGCGTCTATGGAGTCCCGGATCAAGAGTAAAAAGCATTCAATCAATTGGCTCCAGAGAGAAAGGGACGGATGTATTGAAGAACTTGAGGCGGAGCATGGAAGGCATCG
Organism: Elaeis guineensis; assembly: GCF_000442705.2. Classification (NCBI taxonomy): domain Eukaryota; kingdom Viridiplantae; phylum Streptophyta; class Magnoliopsida; order Arecales; family Arecaceae; genus Elaeis; species Elaeis guineensis. Next base: position 29,239,534 of record NC_025998.2, on the reverse strand, counting down.
GGCCACTCAAGAGAAGTTGGCACTGGCTGATGCAGAGTTGGCTTCCACCAGAGAAGAAGTAAAGTCGGCAAAAAGTGCTTTGAGTTGGCCATTGAAAATTTCAAAGAATCACAGGAGTACATGGATGAAATTCTCGAAGGTGGATTCACCTCCTACTGCATCGGATACAAAGACGGCGAGATGCGATCGAAAAGTTATATCCAGACTTAGATCTGAGCAGCATCGTCTCCTAGTTTGGGAGAAGAGGCTACTAAGGAGGAGATTACTACACCAACTGAGGGAGATGCACCGGCTGCATTAGAATCTGCTCCAACTATCGAAGCTATGCTGGAGCAAGCTGAAGAAGAAGCCAATTGGTGATCAATGTAATATATATCTTTTTTTTATAATTGGATAATAGTCCAATTTTGTAATCAGACAATGAATCTAATGTTGTAATCTTTTCTTTGATGAATGAAAAAAATTTTAAAATATGGAATCCTTTTTCAATTCTAATGTGTTGTCAATGTCATTGAATAACAGTCGAATTATCGATTATCCATCGATGAGTTGAATGTCGATCAATAATCATAGTAGAGTTTGTCCACTAGTCGGGTGTCAGCCAACTTAGCTTTTAGACCCTCTTTTTTTTAGATATTTGATAGACGGTGACAAGCCAAATATCCTTCGACTGATCGGAGTCAAGTCGGTATATTTTTACTCAATCAGAATCGAGTCGGCATAATATTTCACTTAGCTAAAGCTAAATCGGCATGAGTAGTCATTCGACTTAAATCATTTTTATAGTGAAAAATTAAAATGTAGTCGGTATGAACTGATCGATTATTTATCGATTTGACATCATTATTTGACTTAATTCAATTTTTACAGTGAAAAATTAAATATAGTCGGTGTGAATTGATCGATTATTTATCGATCTGATGTCATTTTTTATAGATAACTTATAGATGACTGAAAATTTTAAGATTCAGAATCTCAATGTTTCATTCCGAATATATCGTATATGTGAATAAATTTATTGATAGTATATCTTCAAATTATCAGTATTTCAAGTTCGAGGAATAGTCACTTTATCAAAGTTTCTAGTCGATATGCATCCGGACGAAGTATCTCGATCACCTTATAAGGTCATTCCCAGTTTGGAGATAATTTTTTTTGATTTAGAAGCTTTGAAACTTCTATCTTTCTTAAAATCAGGTCTCCTGGATGAAAGACTTTTGATTTGACTTTTGTATTGTAATACCAGCTATCCTTTGTCGATATGCTGCCATCCAAACTTGAGCTTGCTGTCAAACTTTCGGGAGTAAGTCTAGATCAGCTCTCCGATATTCATAATTACTTGTCTCATTATATTGTTCGACTCTTACTGATGGCAATTAGATCTCAAGTAGAATTATCATCTTTGTTTCATAGGCTAAATTGAATGGTGATTCTCCTATCAGTATACGAGGAGTTGTCCGATATGACCACAAGATCGGATATAATTCTACCACCTAGAGGCCTTTAGCTTTATTCAATCTAATCTTGAGATCATATAAAATTATTCAATTTATTACCTTCACTTCACCATTGGATTGTGGATGGCCGACTGCGGTGAGCTTGTACGTATCGCATAAAATTTTTTGAAATTCTGATTGTCAAATTATCGACTGTTGTGGTGATGATAGTGTGTGGTAGATCCAATCTGCATATGATTGATTTCTGAATGAAGTCTTCCATCTTACTTTCAGTGATTTATGCCAAGAGTTCAGCTTCCACCCATTTAGTGAAGTAATTAATGGCAACCACTATAAATTTTTTTGACCAGATGTTGGAGGGAAAGGATCAAGTATATCGATTTTTCACTGTATGAAGGGCCATGGTACAATAATTGATGTCAGCTGGCTGGTCAGTTGATGTTGTATGTTAGCGTACTTCTGACATGGTTTACATCTTCAGACAAGTTCAGCTGCATCTTTCTTCATGGTGGGTCAATAATATCCTTATCGTAAGATTTTATAAGTTAATGATTTACCTCCCAAGTGATTTTTACAAATCTCTTCATGAACCTCTCCAAGCGCATAGTTAGCATCTGTTGGTCTCAAGCACTTTAGTAAGAGAAGAAAGAATGACCTTTTATACAGTTATCCATTTGTCAAAATATATTGTGAGATCATCCATCTTAGTCATTTGGCCTCTGAAGATTTGCAGATAGAGTTCCATCAGTCAGATATTGGATGATTGGATCCATCCAACTTGGCTCGTCATTGATTTGCAGTACTTCTTCGACTTTATTAATACTCAGTTGTTCAAGATATTCAATGAACGTCCGATCGAGCAAGTTGAATGAAGTAGTTGCGAGTCGAGAAAGTGCATCAGCTCGAGCATTTTCTGCTCTTGGAATATGAGAGATCTTAAAATATTTCAAGATTGATGTAAGATCTTTCACTTTTTGAAGGTACTTCATCATAACGGGATCTCGAACTTCAAACTTATCCTTAACTTGTTCGGTGATCAGTTGTAAGCCGCTAAAAGAGCTTCATTCTCAGCTTGATTATTTAAGACTTTAAAATTGAACCGAAGGGCATATTCAGTTACGATCCTTTCGAATTAATGAGGATGAGACTGGCTCTACTATCTTATGCATTGGATGCTCCATCAATATGTAGCACCCATACCGATGCTAAGTTGGCCTCAGAAGTTTCAATTTGCTTCGACTTACCATCGAGTTCATCCTTGGGATTATCATCAGATATAGTGCACTCCACGACAAAATCGATCAAAACTTGTGCCTTCATTGATGATCATGGACGATATTGAATATCAAACTCACTGAGTCTTATTATCCACTTCGTCATTCGACCTAAAGTATCAGGTTAGCACAGAATTACCTTCAACGACTGATCCGTCAAGATAACTATTGGATGTGCCTGAAAATATGGTTGAAGCTATTGCGATGATATGATATCATAGTGTAGATCATCTTTTTCGCTCTTAGATATCATATTTCAGCATTGTAAAGCTCTTTGCTGGTGTAATAAATCGGCCATTGAATTTAATTTTTATCCTCTTGGACAAGTACCGAACTAACTGCCTTTGTCAAAGTCGCCAGATAAAGATATAATATTTCTCCCATCTTTAATTTTATGAGTAATGATGAAATATTTAATATTTTTTGATCTTCGAAGGATTGTCAGCACTCATCTGATCATGAAAAGTCTTTTACTTGTTGCAAGATCTTAAAGAAGGGTAGACATCTTTCTGTCGATTTTAAGATGAATCGACTGAGTGCAGCGATCCTTCCATTGAGTTATTGTATCTTTCTTAGAGTCTGGATGCTTCATATTAATGATAGCTTTTATTTTCTCGGAATTAGCTTCAATTTTTCATTGTGATACAAGAAATCCAAAAAACTTTTCGATAATTATTTCGAATGCATACTTAGTCGGATTCAATTTCATCTGATATCGTCGAAGTATGTCGAAGGTTTCTTTCAAGTCCCGAACATGATCAAAAGTTTTAAAACTTTTTACCAGCATATCATCAATGTAGACTTTTATATTGCGTCCAATTTGTGTCTTGAACAGTCTGTTGACTAGCTGTTGATAAATAGCTCCGGTATTCTTCAAACCAAATGACATTACTTAGTAACAGTAGATACCTTTGTCAGTTATAAAGACAGTATGCTCTTTATCTTTGGATGCCATCCGAATTTGATTGTAGCCTGCAAAGCATCCATAAAGCTCAAAAGTCGATGTCTCAAAGTTACATCAACTAGTTGGTCGATCTTTGGTAAGGAAAAACTGTCCTTCGAACAAGCTTCATTTAAATTTGTATAATCGATGTAGATTTTTATTTTTCATTGATTTTTTTACCATCACTACATTGGCAAGCCAATCGAGATAGTTAGCTTCTCTGATGAAGCCAACTGCGAGGAGTTTGTCGACTTCTTCGTCGATGACCTTCTGTCTTTCAGGAGCAAAAGATTTTTTTTTTACCTCACCGACCTAACTTTAGAGTCAATGTTCAAACAGTGAGTTATTACTTCTGGAGAAATTTCTGGCATATCGATCGCCGACCAAGCAAAAATATCGATATTTGCTCTTAGCAAGTTCGCCAGTTGTTGTTGCTCTGGATCAGATAATTACGATCCAATTTGGACCGTCTTTTCAGGATTATCTTTCCTCAATGGGATGGAAATCAATTGCTCAGCTGGTTCACTCCTTTCTTTATTTTTCTTTGATCCAATTTATCAACAGACAAAGAATCTTCAGATTGATTATTTTTTATAGAGACCATGAAGCAACATCGAGTGAGTTGTTGATCTCTATGTATTTTTCGACTCTATTTTTTATTGAAAATTAAACTAATAAATGATATGTTGATACTACCGCTCTCAAGGCATTGAGTCCTAATCGTCCAAGTATGGCATTGTAAGCCGAAGGAACTCGGACGATCGTAAATGCCAAGAGAACAGTACTTTATTGTGGATCTGTTCTCACGGTTAGTGGGAGAGTAATTATTTCTTCCACGAAAACTGCATCTTCAGTAAAACTGACTAATGGCATTGAGACTCTTCTGAGTCGGTCAGTTAGTAGTTGCATTCGGAAGAAAGTCGAGTAAAAGAGAACATCAGTAAAATTTTTATTATCGACTAGAATTTTTTTTACATCATAATTTGCTATGTCGTCAAGACAACGACAGTATCATCATGGGAGTCTGTATTCTCCGAACATCATCTTTCAAAAAAAATATTATATTATCATGTCATTGTTTCTTTGCCGACTCTTCTTCAAAAGTTGTCCCCCAATCATTCGATCGCACAAAAATCATGTTGGTCACTTCTGCTATTGGCCAATTGTTGATCATCTCCTCAGCTTGTGGCTGAGGCTGTTGGTCGGTGGAAGGTTGAGTCAGACGATCCCGTCGGAATCTCTAGAGATAGCCATGTCGGATCAAGGCCTCTATTTCATCCCTAAGTTAAATACATTGTTCGGTATCATGACCATGATCATGATGAAACTGACAATACTTCTTCCTATCGCGACTCCTCGATGGTACTTTCATCAGTGGGGGATGTCAAAGATACTCTTCTCTTTCAATCTCCATGAAGATCTATGCACGGAGAGCAAAAAGAGAAGTATAGGAGTCATACCTACTGCTATAATTATTTGACCTCGGACTCCATCAATGGGGTAAAGCTCCTTTATTGGTTGTTGACCGATTTGGTTCGGTCGGAGCTCCAGTTTTCTTTTGTTTCTTTTTCTAATCTTTTTCTTCTATCTGGTGCCGGTCATAAGTACCTTCGTCCACTTGAATATACTTGTATGCGCGCTTCAAAAGTTCAGCATAGATCCAAGGGAGACTCTTATCTAGAGAATAGATAAATCTAGATCCCCTCATACCTCTCTTCATGGTCGAGATGGCTATATCTTTATTGAGATCCCTGACCTCAAGCATGGCCGCATTAAAGCGAGCCACGAAATCTCTCAATGTCTCTATCTCATCTTGCTTGATGGAGAAGAGACTATCTGATGTCTGTGGCATCTTTTGACTAGTATTAAAATAGGCCACGAACGAATGTTTGAGCTACTCGAAAGAAGTTATGCTCTCCAGCTGAAGTCCAGAATACCAGACTCGAGCAGCTTTCCGAATGGTTGCCAGAGAGCCAATGCATAGGAGGGCGTCGGTCGTCCCCTGGATCATCATGAAGCTTTTAACTCTCTAAATGATCAATTGGATCGATGGAGCTGTCATATGACTCTATCTGCGGTATCTTGAACTGAGATAGAATTGGTTCGTCCAAGATATGCTGAGAGAGAGGTTAGGCAATGTGGAAGTCGAGATTGTTAGAAGACTTTCGACCTTCCATTTGAAGTCGGACAAGTTGACGGTCGATCTCTTTGAATTTATGTCGTAGTCATCAAGCCATCGTTGCTGGAAAAATCCAGGGATAGAATCTTCCGAAGAACTTGAGGATGGAGAAAGAGAAGGTGCACGTGGCCTCTTCCCCTTCTTGATGCTATGTACATGAGAAGGAGAGAGAGATCACCATGAATGATGGGCAGTATGATGAGAATACTGAGAAAGCGATTACTTGACTCGATGAGAATGTCGAGACGGTCGTCATTCTGAAGATGAAGAGGGTGAGTGCCGTGGAGAACGGTGGCTGTGCCTGAATGGCATCGAATGAGCAATTGGCTCTTCCGTCAGTGGCTGCTGCTGTTGTTGTATTTGTTGTTGTTGGAAGCTATGTACCGCCTCCGTCAACATCTTCATTTGCTACATTAAAACAGCAATTTGTGTATCCGTCGTGACTATAGGATATGAAGAGCTGGGCTCTGCCATTGGAGGTGGAGGAGGAAGATCTTCCTAGTGGAAAGATTGCCTAGCAGATCCTATAGAGTTGTTTTGAGCTCTGATTTTTACTATGATTTCTCATATCTCCCTTCCTGGCACACCAATCTATTGCGGCAATCCCTTGTTGCACCTGTTGCAGGAGAAGAGCACTTGCAATAAGAAGTCCTCACTGACTGAAATTGTATCTAGTGGGGACTCTCCGATGCTTAAGTCAGCGGGGAGTGATGAACAGCAGATTAATATTTAGAGAGGCAGTATCAGCTCCAAAGAGTATCTTACCAAATGTTATTCATTTACCTCCATTTATAGACGAGTTGTTGGTAACCGTTTGTAATGGTTAGAGACGTGGGTCCCGCTTATTTCGGCATTATGTGATCATGGGATGGGTGATTATACCCACTGTTGATATGTTCTGACCATTATGCACTTTCTGCAGTGGTAGTTTTCGATATGCCGACTCTATGTCGGCAGTCTTAATAAGTCGACTGTATGTCGGCAATTGTGAAAATCCGAATGACCATCGGTTGGCAACTTCGTCATAGTTGGAATTTGTCAGGGATGGTTGAGGATAGCCGACTATTGGTTGGCCAACCGATTGATAGTCGGTGGTTTGTTCTTATCAGACTGATTGAAAGTCAGAATCGGAAGAGTCTATTGAATTGCCCCAACAAAAGATACTAAAATTTTACTTGTCGAAAACATCAGCATAGAACAATAAAGTGGATCAGATTAATAGTCATAAAGGTAGTTTCACCCTGATTAACAGCCCTACAATGAGAAACACAGCATGGGTTAGAAGAATATGCTTATATTTGCCCTTTGCCCTTCACATTCAAAGGAACCGTCTTTTGCCAGAAGTGACTTTATTGGTCCTTTGCAGTCTTTTACCACATGCATTTAATTCGCCATTAAGTGGTTAGATGTGTCCAAGTTTTCAAGGTATTTGGACTCTACCTCGAAGCATCTTTACTCATCTAAAGCCTTGCACAACTATCATGATGCTGAATAGGCATAAGTACTGTAGCTACAGACAGTATGGTGTCGGCAGAACGGCGCATTGTTTTTGATCATTATGTTGTCATCTTCTTACAGGAGTATCCGTAGGTGATTTCTAGAGGATCATCGAGTCTATATCCGAAGAACAATAGGGAAAAAAAAAGAAAAAAGAAGTAAAAAAAAAAGAAAAAACCTTCTTGTAGAAACCTATGTCGCATGACCCTTGCCATCTTACACGAGATTTTTTTAGATTAACCTCATGTTGCTTCGCCGTCCCCTGCAACCCTGGGCCCCACCCTTTTTCTGACGTCATCAGCACCGTCATGTCCTATTAAAAAAAAAAAAAAAAAAAGGGAGGCTACGTGCGCACTCCCTTATACATTCCCCGAAATCTGCGTTGCTGAGAATCCGCCGTCGCCCAAAACGAAGGCATTATTGCCCACAATGCGTGCGTTAGTGGGATTCAGATTATATCTTTCACGTGAAGAGGGATATGATTGATCTTCTATCATGATTTTAACCATTAGATTATATTTTATATAATGTTCACCATATCTTGAAAGTTATGCAAAATACAAGAAAAAATCAGTCATTTTTTTATGCAAAAGATATATACAATCTGAATTTGCACTGGTAAAGCCATCTATGTAGTCAATTGCGACCACTGGTTTCTGTGATAATATATTAAGAAACATGGATAATGAATAAGATCAGAATGCGTGATCATATTGGTGCATGCATTGTAGATAATAATCTTCAAAAGGCATGAGGCTCCAGCGACGCCCACGTGGTAAGTTGACATGGTCACGCTCTCAAAATATCCATGTCTTATCCACGTGGAAAGATGTTTCTACGTACAGAATGTTGGCACATGAGTCAGCCTACGACACCGACATGTGCAGTGAGAGAGACATTGCTCGTATGAGAGTAAGAGAGAGAGAGAGAGAGGGAGAGGGAGAGAGGGGAAGAGAGGTGGTGGGGGTCGGCAATGAGAACAGTGAGGCGTATGAACCAGGCATGTGGCTTGCTGGCAGTGGAGAGAGAGAGAAGAAATAGATATACAGCAATCTCCCCTTCAACTGGTCCTCGTTCCTCCAACCCTATCCCTTCCCCACCCCCAACCGTCCTCATTCCTTGGCCCCCTCTCATTTCTCCTCTCTATGTCCTTCCAATTAATATCTAATCACTGTAGCAAAAATTTGATCTCCATTTCCTTTGATACTCCATAGAGAAACGTGTTCTTCTCAACTACCAGAAACAAACAAATGGCCAATGCTTCGTCCGCCATCTGTATATATATTCTTGCTCCACGTTCCTCCTCCTAACTTCTGCTCCCACGGTTCTATCCCTCCGATCTTTTCCGAGTAAGTTCTTCCAATCATCCCATGCTGCCTTTCGGTTTTAACTTATGTGAGAGCTCTTAATTATCTATATATAAAGGGTATTTGGTTGGGGAGTTGGAGCTTGGAATGGAAATAGAAATGAGAATGGATGACTCTCATTCCAAACATCTGGTTGAGAAAAGTCTGATTAGGTAGAATGAGAATGGCCCTCTCTAAAACTCAATCTCAACATTTTCACGAGGACTCAAATCTTCATTATGATTCCGATTCTGATCACAAGCCAAATATTTTGGAGGGTATGGCCATTCTGATTCTTATTTCAATCTATTTCAGTTTCGGTTTCGATTTCAATTCCGATCGTGAACCAAACACTCCCTATGTTCAAATGAATAAGATTCTATCATATATACATATATTTATGTTATTTTTTCGAAACATGTACTCTTCCTCTCTCATGTCTGCATGTGTACATTTTTGCTTGATGCATGTTACATGAAAGCATATATAGCTAAAAGTGATTAAGTTCTTAATTTCATTTGACTAGTCTGTTGGTTTTCAAGTGATTTGGGCTTAGCTTGGCACCACGTGCATGATATTATCTTGCTAAAGTCTGATTTCATAAAACCTTGTTTGAAGACTTGGAACACTAGAATCAGAATAGCTTTAGCCATTAACTAGTTGGAACAGCAAAGTTGACTGAAGTTATGGTTACGGCAGCAGGCTGATAGACACCCTCTCTTGAGGACGGTTCCCGAGCTCGAACTTGGGTGTGGTGGCATATCGCCATCATATTTCTGAAAAAAAGAAGCAGCGGCGCATTACCGCCGTATTGCTGAAAGTAGAAGAAGAAGAAGAATAAATTTATGTAACTCACATAATGATGTTAATTGAATATATAAACATAATCTATATTACATATAGATATGTATTTTTCATCCTGTAATTATAGTTAAGCTCATTCTGGCTAGTTGAGCTGAAAGGTCGTTGTTCTAACACAGTTCTATTGAAGGCTCAGTCTTTAAATATAGGCCAAAATGTTCTATTCAAGCTTAATAATTTTCTCTTTGTAGGATATAAGAGTGTACGGTCTAGGTTGGCTAAGTGACACCCCTTAGAGTTGTTACACTTTACTCTTATATTCTTATGTTTAATTCCTTTGACAAGTGATTATAACTCATTAAAGGGCTATTCGGCTATTTGGACTCAAAATCTTATAGGATTTGGCTATCACAACTAAAGAAAATTAGTCTGAGTTAAGCTTGTTTAGACAAAAATCTATTTGAGTGGCCAGCCAAAGTCCCATGGAAAGAAAAAATGACGGCTGATGCTAATACCCTAAAATAGATAATTGATCTATAGGAAAAATACAGTAATATCCTTCAACTTTGGATGGGAAACACTTTAATTCTAAAAGTCAAAAAACCTTTCAATTAATTTATATTTTTTGTATCAATATAGTCCAGCTGCCCATCTTCTATTTATTAGGAAATATTATAACTACATGATCAGCATGTGATAACTTGATAGCATCATTTTCCGTAACACCTTGGGCTTTCATTTTAATGCATAGGAACAAATGGCGGTCATGTGATTTTTTTCTCCAATTAACCCCTCGAAGAAAAGTACTTTGCGGTCACCACCCTCAAGTTCTCTGCCATTGATTACCTTCCTGCAAGCATACCAAAGATATATATATATATATTTTGTTGAAGTTATAATCCAAAAGTTTTTCAAGAAGAGCACTCCACCGTAACAATGACCACCAGCTCGCTCTCCAATGATGCATTCTCTATAATCTCCGTTAATGATGATATGATGCTCACAACCTAGAGCCTGAGCCCTAGGTCCAACAATCCCTACCATCATTGCCATCGATAATACTCTTGCATGGTTGGGAGTAATTGGTACAAGGGAGCCATGGCAAGGTGCTGTAGCTCAGAGGAGACATTGAAGTTGAAAGCTATGCAAAGTATGATTTAATGATTCATCTTGTGAAAGAAGATCAATTGAATTATGAGTTAGATGGAAAAGTTCGGATCCATATCTATGACTCCAATACTTTTTATTATTTTTATTTTAAAATCAATATTAAGAATATTACTATCATTTGATTCCGTCTATTCATGATACCGGGAGCTAGATGAATGCTAGACTATGTTGATACAGAAAAATATTTTCAAGAGGCTAACCAAGAACTTTTAAAAATTTAAGAGCAAAATATTTTTTCAAGTAAAATTGAAGTGATCTTGTAATATTTTTTTCTTAATTAATCTGGTACTATTTACGGACAAGCTGTTCATGCTACTGTTAAGAGCTCCAATCATAGATGCCCTCAGTGAAGGCTTATGCAAGTATACAGCACTTTATCCTCTGGCCTTCTTTTTGGGGTGTCTGATTAGCCTTGTCAAACCGTGGGAATAGTAAGGCACGTTTGCCCACATGCGGTTAGCCTTTGCGCCACGTAGTATGGGTTGAGGCGCTGGGTAGTTCAGGCACCAAGATTGGATAAAAGCAGCATGGGAACATTCTCAGTTGTCAAACTTGTAATTACAACTACTCCCATTCTCAACGATGATGGTGACATGTCAATAGAAGAATCTGTACGGGGGATAAGATTCATAGAATAGTTCCGCGGCAGCCTAATCTCAATAGAATCTACATTCTTCTTTAAAATATGTTGCATGAAAAATCTAGAGGGGATGTAGGCCCTTGTACTTTGTAGATATAATATTGATGAGAAGTGTGGTGCACAGGTTCACACGGAACCATATGTATAAGTATAATCAGACTGCATGATCATAGTTCATTGATGGATTGACTAAAAAGAAAATTCAAAGTAGGAAAAATTAAAGGAATACTTCTTCAAGTTTGGATTAGTTGCATTTAGATTCCAAAAATTTTAATTAACCATCAAAATTTCATTTTCATTGTAGTATGTCTCACTCATCAATCCGGATCTTAACATCATTAATAGAGTTAGAAGGACTAAAATACCCTTCATTAGGAGAGGTTGGATTGTGGCTTTCATATAATTTCAAAGCATTCAATCTTTTACGATTTATCCACTTGTATAATTTATAAAGTAATCCATCCTTTGTCATTAATTTATTTATATAGATCTTAAAGCGCTACATTATCTATCATCCACCTACCTAGATAAATCTTAAAGCATTCCATCTTCTATCATTTATCTGTTTACACAAATCTCAAAATACTTCATCCTCTATCATTATGCAGTTGCATAGATCTTAAAATACTTCATTTATCATCCATTTGTTTACTTAGATTTTAAAATACTGTATCCTCTATCATTCATCTATTTATATAAATTTTAAAGTACTTCACTCTCTATTATCTATCAACTTGTATGGATCTCAAAACACTTCATACTCTATCATTTATCTATCTGCACATATCTTAGAGCACTCTATCATTTATCATCCATCCACCTACAAATATTTCAAAATACTCCATCCTTTATCATCCATTCACCTGCATAAATTTTAAAGACCTGCATCCTCCATCATCCATCCGCTTGCATAGATCTCGGAGCATTTCATCATTTATCTTCATAGATCTTAAAGTGCTCTATTTTCTATTATTCATTTATTTACATATATCTCAAAGTTTTCTATCCTTTACATCTATTTGTATGCATAGATCTCAAAATGCTCCATTCTATGTCATTTATCCGCTAATAGAGATCTCAAAATTCTCTATCCTTTTTTATTTATCTAAGTAGATCTCAAAATACTTCATTCTTTATTATTTGTATATCCATATAGATTTCAAAGTACTTCATCTACTATTATCCAAATGCTCACATAGATCTCACAGTACATCATCATCTATCATCCACCAATCTATACAATTCTCAAAGCACTCCATTCTTTAATATCCATCCACTTATATAAAGTGTTCCATCTTTGTCCATTCGTGTATGATGTTCCATACTATAATAGTAGCCATCTCATATTATTACAATGTATAACATTGTAGCGATCCCATACCATAATAGCATATTCCATAGCTGATACTAGCATTCCATAATAGTAGGAAGATCCAATAAGCTAATTTTTAACGTTTAGATTCAAATACAAAATCAAATATCACACCCCTAGCAAATTGATGAGCCCGTCAAGGACCAATTCAATTTTGAGAAGTTTGAAGCATGGAGAAGAGAGACCTTTGTGAAGATACTTGTAGGCTAATCTTAATTAAATATATCACACATCAATATCCTTCTAGACTATCTTTCTCTTGCATAAAATGACAATCTTTCTTAATGTATTTAGTGCATATGAAAAATAGAAATGGAGGCAAACCAAAGTGTAGGAGGTGATCATATAAACATTTGTGATTTTTTAAGCAACTGAAGAATCCAAAAACACTTTAGGACTTTCTTGGGTGTTTGGATCCAAAATTTCATTGGATTCTTGGATTGGACTAGTGCAACTAGGAACGATCAGCCTAAGTTAGACTTGTGTTTACAAATATCAAGGGTCTTTAGAGTGAGCAGGCCCAAATCTATCGGGAAAAAAAAATCTATAGGCCGAATCCTATAGAGAGAAAAAAAAAAAAAAAATCTACCAAGGCCCCGAGTATTTATGAATATAAGTCTAGTCTAAATTATTTTTTTCTAGTTGTACTAACCCAATCCATGAATTCTATGGCATTGTGGACCCAAGATCCAAACTAGTCCTTAATGGTAATATGAGCTAGAGTATAATATTTAGCTTTAATAGAAGAATGGGCTACTATCGGTTGTTTCTTGACACTTCATCAGATAGGGTTGGACTTGAGGAAAATATAATAGCCACGAGCATCAAGTATCTAAGTCTCTAGCCCAATCGACATCATAAAAGGTTGAAGATCCAATGTACCCCAAGAAAAGTGATTGCCATGAATAACCAAGCCTCTCAAAAAATGCAAGATTCCTTTTACAATGACAAGAACATCGGATGTTGAGGTATGCATGGACTGGCAATTTTAATTAACTTCAGAAGTCAAGATCTGACCAAGTGGGAGTGAGATATTGCAATGCGCCAATAACACTACGGTAGTAAAAGGGTTTGACTATGGATCACTGGACTAAGAGCATAATTTGTGAGAAGCAATAATTTGAGAGCTATATAATTTGAAATTTTCATAGTGGCTTAGTGGGGAAGATCAAGAGCAGATTTTGTTTGAAATAAAGTAATCCGTCAACCATCGGTGTGATTTCAGTCCCTAGAACGAAGTGTAGAGGACCAATATCTATTATGAAAAAACTGAGAGCCAAGTTGACTTAGATGGGTGCTATAAGATCCATCGTTCCTAGTGATCATGATATCACAAAAATAGATTAATAAAATGGTGATTCTGTGACTGTGCCACCGAACAAAAAATATGGATCAACATGAGTACCAGAGAAACTAAACTCAAAAATAAAATTTGTCAAATAGTCAAACCAAGCTTGTAGGGCTTGCTTGAGGCTATAGATGGTTTTGTGAAACTTACGGACATGATTAGGATATTGCGGTCAATGAACCCTTGTGGCTATGAAGAATGCCAGTAAGAGAAGTATTATTGACATCAAGTCGATGAATTGTTTAGCAAAATTAAACAAACAAGGCAAGGACCACTTGACAGTAGAGGGTTTCACAACTAGGTTGAAAGTTTTATATTGTAACCAAGTTCTTGATGATAAACTTCACGATAAGTAATAACTGCATTAGTTCCTACTGCATAGGAGAGTGGATTATCCAAGTGTGATTAAATGAAGCAGCAGCCGTGGAGAAGTTGCCATGGTCAATTCGTCAACTGGTCAAGTGAAGCGATGGGTTTTGCCCACCTTTGCTTCAGAAATTTAGAAAAGAAAATGTTGGACTGTCACTATTAGTGGTCCTAACACTTCTACTTTGTCCAGATAACAAGGGCAGCGTTTGACTAATTCTTGGGTACTCTGGTCATTTGGTCACAAAATTTTATTTAAGAGTATAGCATTTATGATTTGCCAAGGAAAGTTGAATGCTTTAATGGGTTTTACGAAATGAGAATTCTTTACAGGAACCAAATCACAGCAAGGATTTCCATCCTCTGCTTTGAGACAAACACCAAATTGGCCAAACTTTAACTGGCCCTTCATTATTTCAATAATTCTCCTAGACTCCATCTGCTCATTGACATCACTACACTGCTCCTTTGTTTGGATGCAGCGGTGAAGCCGTGGCCTAAGCGTGTGAAAAGTCCCAGGCGACGTGGCTCAGTGCCCCCCTCATGAGTGAGGGGGTGACAGAGGAGAGACAGCAATCAGGGTTTTGCCGCACAAATTACGCGTGGAGGCTTAATTCTATATATTGTTAACCTGTTTGATACTAATCACTGCAAGGGGAGAAGAACATGGCAAGGGAGGAATTGATGCAGGTTTTGGGAAAGTCTTCAGAAGAACTGTTGTCTCAGGTACTGAAGTCTGATTCTTCTTTATTTCTTTCATTTATTTGTTTAAAACTGTAAAATGATTACATGTCTACTATGTGATATAGTACAATGAACATACTGTTGTTATCATGCAGGGGAATGTGCATGAGATTGATAAATTCTTAAGCTCACTTTATTTTATGAGTTTTCCTTTATCTTTTGTTTATTTGATTTTTTTGTTCCCCTTTTTTTTCTTTCCTTCTTTAACTACCATTAGTTTTGCCTTTTTCCTATACATTAAGTTTTTCTTTCTTTTTGAAATTTTTTAACTGTAAAAATACTAAAATATATTTAAAAGCAAAAACCAACGACATGAACCATTGCATGACCAATGTCAAGATGAACCAGAATCAGAATTTATCTAAGCTGTGAAACTATGACAAAAATATTGGTATTATGGAATATCTTGCTTTCTCTCTATTGTTTGCTGGTGATTTTAAAGTAGTCTCTTTGCTATCGTCTCTTCTAGCATGCCGAATTTTTATCACTAAAGTGTTACTTAGGATCACGAAATGAAATGGATATCCCCTAAATGTGTGCCTTATCTAACCAAACATCATTTTTTTTTCTCAAACGAGAGTTATGTCCTAACATGGGTTAAGTAAGAAAAAAAAATATAAGGGGATGTTTGGTTGAGAGATGGAAGTTCAGAATCGGAATCAAAATTGGTGACTCCCATTCCAATCATTTGATTGGGAAGAGTCCCATTCCGATTTCGATTTCAGGATAGAATGGGAATGGCTCAATCTATATAGAACTCAATCCCTACTCTCCACTATGGATTCAATTTTTCATTCTAATTTCGATTCCATTCTAATTCCGACCACGAACCAAATGCTTCGGAGAATTTGATCATTCCAATTCCAATTCCAAGCCATTCTGATTCTCATTTCTATTTTGATTCCAATTGCGAACCAAACACCCCCTAAATTTATTCTACCATTTTGGTGGAACAGACTTATATCATGGAAATGGAGAAAGCTATCCCCTCTAATTACCTTTTTCACCTCCGATCATTCTCTAAATATATCTAAAGTAGGAGAACAATTTCATCATTGTGATAAAATTTAAATCATTGTGGAATTCATAGATTGGATTCATGCACTTATTCCTTGCGCCAAACTATCCCACCAAACCCGGACCCATGGATGGAGTCCTATTCCTCTAATAATAACTACATAAGTTCCATTCATCCGTTCAAATTCTATTCTGCAACCAAATGCACACTAGAGCCCATAACCATTGGATGTAGGAATTTCTTAATATATCCGTTGCTACTAGATTTGGCACGGGGTTATCAATTTGCTACATGTGTAATATGAAAAGTATTTGGCTGTCTGGCTAACTATGATCTGGTGCAGAGATATTTTTTCCCATATTTTTTATTGCGTTAATCAATCAACAGTGGCAATATAGGGGAATCCAAAGAGTAATTACGCACATAAAAGTTATTCACGAGGCTTGTGTATTTGTGGTTTCTTATAATGGATTGATGATATCTTTTGGTTGTGTTAGACAATACCTATGTCTAAATATTGTTATATTGTGTTTGCTTATTGGACATGCCAAGTTCACCAATCAACAATTATTGAAATCAATCATTGAAATGTAATACCACCGGTGAATTTGAATTTTCTCATTCTGCTTGGCTCAAAAAGCTTCGTTGGTGTAAGTTTTAGGATTACTAGGGATGTGCATTGTTCGATATAGATTGATTTAAGATTAATCATCAAAACGAACTATTTTGGATTGGTTTTCTAAAACTAAAGCCGAAATCAAACTGGCCATATGGAAAAACCGGTTTAAACTGATCTGAAAAAAATGATTTGGCTCAGTTGGGTTTATCAGATTTGGGCCATTGAGTTTCTGTCAAATGGATAGCTTATGAATTGACTAACTAGGTTACTATATATTTTAAGTTTTAATTACACTAAACGGACATCTTATAGGATTGCTAAATAGGTGTTTTATGGTTCATCATTTATCTATATTTATATACACAAGTCAGTTTGATCTATGTCTAAATATTGTTATATTTTGTTGGCTTATTGGATATACCAAATTTATCGGTCAATAATTATTGAAAATCATTGAATATAATATCATCAATAAACCTAGATTTTCTCATTCTACTCCATTCGAAAAATACTAGTGGCATAAATTCTAAGGTTAGTAAGAATGCATACGGTTTGGCTTGAATTGATTTAGAATCATTTTTTAAACTAAACAAACTGGAATTGGTTCCTAAATCAAAATCAAGTCGGCCATACAGAAAAAAAAAAAAAAAAAAAATCAAATTGATCCAAAAAAATTGATTTAGTTCAATTTAACTTATTAAATTATAAATTATTAAACTTCTCTGGAATGAACAGCTCATGGAATCAACTAAATGACTTGCTATCTATATTAAATTTTAACAATACTAAATGGACAGTTTGTAGGATAGATTAAATGGATAATTTATAATTTATTAATTATTTATATTTATATATATATATAGATCGATTTGATTTAAATCAAATTTTTATTATTTAAAATAAAATTTAACTATTTTTTAAATTTTTAAATCAAAATCAAATCGGATCTTAAAAAAATAGACCCACACCAAATCAAAAATAGCTGTCTGGTTTGGAGTTTGGTTGTACACCTCAAAGGATTAGTACTTCTTTTATCAAAAAAAAAAAAGGATTGGCACTTCACTCTCAAATCCAAACATAGGGCCCCACAATACTATATATTGTACACGAGGAGCCGATTTTGATATAATGATTGAAGCCCCTGGCATCACTTACTCTCAAAATATAATTAGTGTTCATCTCGAGGACTTTAACATTAGCGACTGTCGTTTGATAATTGCTACGATCACCATGTTCTTTTCTAGGCTAGCCGTACTTACATGTTATCGTCCAAGACGCGCCCGCCCCCTAAATTCGGAGACGTTTATGCGGCTCTACTAACTATCGAAAATGACAAACCGAACCACTTCTCATATTCTTTCCTGTATCCAAAAACCCTCGTCTATTTCTCCTTTTGTCTTCGTTCGCCATTCTGCTCATCTTGTTTCAAAATTTAGACCTCATCACCGTGTGAAGAGGGGACTGCTCTTAACTAGCTTATTCTCCTATATCAGAGCACGGATTTTATGGTGCTATCTTCTAAAGTTTTTTCTTTTTTTAAAATTTCTTCTTTTAAATTGATGCTCGAGAATATTTCGAAATTTCTATTTCCGTGTAACTCTCATCTTGTAGCCCATAATTAGCTGTGCCAGTAATCACCTGATAAGTTCAGTAAGAATATTCTTTTAAGAATAGATGTTAGCAAAAAAATTAAAAAAAAAAAAAGAATATGTTGCAATTATCATATTTTATTTTTAGATTCTCATAATTATATTTACACTAAGTTGATTTAATATGTCCTTAGTACCGATAGATATGCTTACTATATAGGATTAGTTGGACTAGATTCTAATTGGATCTACATAAAAAATTTGATTGTTTTTTCAAGCAAAAGAAGGATTCATCTTTCTTCACATGAAATCTTCGTTGATCACCTACCATATAGATTTCAAAGATCTCCAAACTCCTTTACTCATCCAACAGCATCATTTCAAAGTGAGTAGTTGATGGTCCAAAAATAAATTTGTTCCGCATGAAAGATATAAGACAGTGTCAAATTCTAATGTTTAAATTACTTGAAAAAATCATTTTATTTGGATCATATCCACCATTGAGTTGAAGGATCAATCTAACCATAAAGTAACATCCACAAAGAGGTTCTATCTCCTTCGTCCCTTCTTTTTCTTCTTAGTCCATGTTTAGCCATGCTGCTTTCTAATTAGACTGATCCACCAGTTCAATGGCAGATCCGGTGCAATTAATTTCTCATTGAATGGGAGCAGTGTGTGAGGATATGTTTTACCGAGCCCGATTACCAGTTAATTATGACCCCACGACCCCACAAGGTAAGCTAATCCACTCACCTCCGGGTGGGTGACGGGATCCCAACTCTCTGTAGCATACAACGCAATTAAATCACACCTAGTCTTGGGAACGTCTACTAAGAACTAACCTCGTCTTTTCTGCCCAAAAAAACAAAAGTGACCTCGTCTCATTCTTATTATCTTCCAGACTGTTAAAGATCAGAGCACTGTGCTAATGGACCCCGATCCTCCATTCCTCAAAACATACGAGGCTCTCTTCGACAGCCAACCAGAGCCGTCCGATACTAATCAAGCGAAGGAAGTCGAGGAGTGTGAGCTGCCCCTCATCGATCTCGGCCGTCTAAATCGCGAGTCCAAAGCGGAGCAGTGCAAGCGAGACATCATGGTTGCTGCCTCCGAATGGGGCTTCTTTCAGGTGGTGAACCACGGCGTCTCAAGTGGTCTCCTGGACAGGCTACGCGAGCTACAGGTTAACGTGTTCCGGGCTCCCTTCGTGAAGAAGGCCAGCGAGAAGCTGCTGGATTTGTCACCCGAGAACTACCGCTGGGGGAGTCCGAGGCCCACCTCCCTCAGCCAATTGTCATGGTCCGAGGCGTATCATGTCCCCCTCACGCCGGCCAACGGTCTCACCAAAACCAGCACAAGGTACTCTAGCTTTTTCTAATCAAAGGTATTTACTCTATTTTTGGGCGCTTTCTCCAATCATATTTGGATTGATAGAAGTATCCCGGACAAGGTTACCAAACAACAATTTTTTCAAGGGATCGGATTGTATCATACGAAAGAATAATTCATCTTCTACGGACAAATTCGAGATCTATGCAGATGGATGAAGAAAGTGATTGAGTATTCTGAGTACTGAGATACATACAGTGTATGATCCAATGGATCATGCTTTTGGGTGAAAGATAAAATCTGTCACATGCTTAGCTCTCTATGGTTCTACCATGTAAAGTTGCCGGTGTCGAAATTTATAAATTTTGGAACATGTTTTAACAACCATAGTCTTCCCACTACAAAAAGATAAGACTGCAATTCTACTCCAATTTCTTTTAAAATCTTAAAAGCAAAAAAACTTTTTTCTCCGCGAACGAAATCATCATGTAAACAATTCTAATCTTTGATACAGGCACATAATGGAGGAGTTCTCAACGGCAATGTCGTGGTTGGCACATATACTAGCGGGGATCTTAGCTGAAGGAGTGGGTCATGATGGCACGTATATACCGGAGAATTGTAGGTGCAATACTAGTTATCTACGGCTGAATCGCTATCCTCCGTGCCCAGTAAAAAATCGAGTTTTCGGATTGGTCCCTCACACGGATAGCAGTTTCTTGACCATAGTACGCCAAGATCAAGTAGGTGGGCTGCAATTGATGAAGGATGGGAGATGGATCACTGTTAAACCCAGTCTTGATGCATTAATTGTCAACATTGGTGACTTGTTCCAGGTGTGTATACATTCGAATGCCACAGCTTTCTCCTAAAAAAAAAAGAGTTATTGAGAACGATTATGTTGCTATAACACAAAGTGGCATGACTGGTAAAATTTAGAGGAGCAACCATGCTATAACATGATCTTGTTTTAGATGATTAGATGTCCACTGAAGAAATGGTTAAAGTTGGTTCTAATTACTGTGGTTTGTCTTGCATTTTGATTTTTGAACCCATGCAGGCATGGAGCAATGGAGTGTACAAGAGTGTGGAGCATAGAGTTTTGTCCAACCCTCATCAGGAGAGGTTCTCAGTGGCATACTTCCTATGTCCCTCCCATGACACTGTGATACAGAGCCATGCAGAGCCTGCGATCTATAGAAATTTTAGCTTCGGGGAGTACAGACAGCGGGTCCAAGAGGATGTTAAAGAGACAGGTCGCAAAATTGGGCTTGCAAGATTCCTTGTTCAAAGCACATGACAAAGAAGGGCTAGTAATCATCAGAAGATAAAATGCAGGAGTTTCTTCTTCTTTCTTTCAGAGCTCTCACTTCTTGCAAGTTCTCCTATTTCCTATTTTTCGGCCAAAAGGCTAGATTTTAATATTTCGCACAGAAATAGAAGCCTTCGTGGAGGCAGCATATATTGCAATCAAAACAGGTTTACAGCATCTGAGATGACATATTAAGAATTACGGAAAGCAAATAAAAGATATTAAAGTGGCTGTTAATCTCCAATTCAAGCGATTTAGCTTGGCAAAATAAGTCAAGCGTTTGGTTTGCTCATCCAGAAAAGGTTTTCCTGAGCTGTGTATAATCATTTTTAAACAACCTTCTTTCAACTGTCATATTTCATGCATTAACCTTAACAAGCTATGGTAGATGCTATTAAGCATTTGTTTAGTTTCTCCAGAATCTTCAACTTTTTGTCCAAGGAAGACCACAATCAAATTAGCAATAATAGTCTCCTGATGTTTAGGTGGACTAGGCTACAAGTATCATCTATGAAAGCAGTTGTGCAACTTACTAACTTTAACCATCAAAGCAATGCAGTCAGACATGATTTACTAGTGATACATAAATCACGGGATAAATCATCTCTAGCAAATACTCATCAAATGACATACACAGCAATATATATATCATCCTCATGTATGGCGCCAGTAATGAAGCAACAAGTAAAAGAAAACAAGCATAGCCAAACAACATATAGATTTTGACATCGGGCACCGGGTAACTTCTTTCCACAATAAGGCCCACATATAATCCATTCCTTCACTTATCTAGCTATCCTTAGTCATGATCAGTTCTTCAATCGCTATCTTTGGACATAGCAATTTTGTTAGCAACATTGAAAGAACAAGCAAAAAAGAAGCTCCTCTCACCCATTATATGAAGCATACTGCCAGTGGAAAAACAGAGTAGGCATAAGTAGATTTATCTTTTCATGCATTCAGCTCTAACTGTTTGTTTATTGGAACAGACCAACAAACTGAGTTTTCTTTTAATTGGTGGATTAAGAGTCTAAAATTGATAATTACTCACCCATAAATAAATAATTTGAAAAAGCTATGATGCTAGAGCCAGACTGTAGGCTATCACAGGCTCAGCTGCAAGTACAGCATGCAGCTTAAATGTACTTGAAAACCATAGAGGCGGTAACAGGATGTAAACCTGTGATAGGCAGGAATTTGAATTAACAGAATTGATAATTTGAGTTTTAAAGCTTGACTTGAATTTCAGAAATTGACCATTTTTCAAACTGTGAGGGAAATCCTTTGAAAGTGAATAGCAATTTTTGGTGCAGCTGCAAATGAAAAAGTATTGACATCCCAATTTCAATTACTAAATTTGATCCAAATTTAGAACAAGTTATCACCTTAGAAACTATTTTAATGTGTCTGCTGGAATTCTAAATCATAAGGGAAATGAAATGAAATGGCACAAAAGATGGGATGAACTCTATTCTATTGAGTGTCAAAGTAATTGATTTTTTGTAGACTCAATCATCAGATGAAATATTATATATAATATCATCCACTGGATCAGACCATTTTGTAGTCCAAAGGAAGCAATTCATCATTGACATAACCATTTGCCGCTGATCCTATTATCTTCTCCAAAGCTGATAAAAATTGCATCAAAAGATGGGATGAACTCTATTCTATTAGGTGTGAAAGTAATTGATTTTTTATAGACTCAATCATCCGGATGAAATATTATATCTTTAAACATATCATCCACTAGATCCGACCATTTTGTGGTCCAAAGGAAGCAATTAGATTTGTAAGATTATTTGAGTTGCGCTCCTCAATGAATTGAAGATGGAATGATGATCAATGACAAAACCATTTGCCGATAACACTGGTATCTTCTACAATGCTGATAAAAACTACATCTCTTCTTTGAAAATCATACTCTATGATTTTGACACCATATTTGGTCTTTCCATAAACTTCCATAAAAGCTTTGTTTCACTTATAGCTCTTAATGACACTCAATTATTGGAGTGTGCAGCTTCGTTAAATTGTTGGTACTCTTTATCTACCTATCAAGTATCTTGGGCTCCCTCTTAATGCTTATAGGCTCAAGAAAACTAATTGGCTTCCACTCTTATCTAAAATGAAACCTAGGCTTGCTAGTTGGAAAAGTAAATTCCTATCATTTGGGGGTAGGCTTATTCTTATCGATGCTGTCCTTTTGGCTATACCACGCTTCTATATGTCACTCTTTAAACTACTTTCGTGGTTAGTCAAAAGAATAGATTGTATTCAGAAGGCCTTTCTTTGAAAAGGGGCTGAAAAGGTCAATGGTTTGTATTGCAAAGTCCCTAGAAAAAGGCTTGCATTGCTAAACCTGAAGATGGGCTTGGCATTAAGACTTGGAAGAATTCAATGCTGCTCTATTAGCTAAATGGGTTTGGAGATATCTCAAAGATGATCATGCCCCTTGAAAAAGATTATCATCTGGCTTCTACTTTAAAAGGTGTAAACTTGCCGATTGCTGGAAACTTGGGAGGAAATGCTCCCCAATCTTTATAGGCATTCTCTTTTCCTCGCAACTTTTTTAGAATAGATCCTCTTTCATTGTTGGGAATGCATTGAAAGTTTTTTTTTTGGAAGCACAAATGGATCCTGAATTTCCTAACCTCTATTAGGCTTCTAGACTCAAATCAGGAGTGGTGCTCAATTCTTTAACTGGAATCTAACTCTTGGCACTTCCGGTGTGGAAATTCTCTCTCATTTGAGGCCACCAGCCTCTTTGATGTGTTCAGGCTGGACCCAAACCTCTTTATTGCCTCTGGACTATTTGTCACCATATTTATGTATGGATTTCTTAATTCAAGGGAATTTAAATGGAACCTTGCTCCCACTATTTGAAAACCTAAGGTTCCTCTAAAAATCAGATGTTTCCTTTGGATGACTCTTCTTGACAACCAAAATACCAAGGGAAACATTTTGAAAGAATAGGCGATTCCCTCGGTCGTTGTCCCAGTTGCTCTGATCCTTCAGAAATGGTTAATCATCTATTTCTTTCATGTCGTTTGGCCTCTGAGCTGTGGATCATTTTGTGCTTGAACCTAAATATTCCTTGTCCAATGGTGATCTATAGAACCTCTATATTAGTTGGATTGCAGCCTATTTTCCATAGGACACTCGCTCTTAGGGGTGGCAATTAGGTCGGGTCGGGTCATATACGAGTTAGATCAATGCGAGTCGGGTCAGAAAATCACCAATCCAAACCCGATCTATTTATTAAACGGGTCAAAAATTCAAACCTGAATCCAACCTGTTTATTAAATAGGTAATCCAACCCTACCCATTTAACTCGTTTATTAAATAGGTTAAATTAGATTAAATAGATTAAATGGGTTAAATGGATTAAACTGATTAAATAGGTTAGATTAAATGGGTCAGAAATAGATTAAGTAGGTTTTAAACATATTAAATTTATTTTAAATGGGTTAAACAGATTAAATATCAGGTTAAATAGTTCATAAATAAGTTAAATAGATTTTAAACAGATTAAACATGTTAAATAGATTATCTGACTCAATCTAATCTGAATATTAAATGAATTATATAGGTTAAATGGGTCACATACCTAAAATCCAAATTCAATCCAAATATTAAACGGGTTAAACGAATTGATTTATTTATGATCCAAACTCATTTAGCCTAAATCCAAATCTGTTTATGACGAGTTGAACATGAGTGGGGTTGGCAGGTCGGGTCACATTTAGCTGGCCCTACTCACTCTACTGGGCTAATACTAGTTGTTGATTTACTTAGTGTTGTTGGAAAGAACGGAATAATTGAATCTTTCTGAATCAAAGTTCCTCACCTTCTTCCATGGTTTTCTCTGCTATTAGCTTGGTTAATAGTTCATCTATCCTTCTCGACCACAAATCCCTTCTTGGTTTTTGTAAGCTATAGGATCGGATTAGAAAGCTTCGAAAACCAAGTGTCCTCTTGTCAGATGAGCATGGATGATACCCTCTTTTTAGTTGCCGATATCTTCTATGAACTTTCTGATTGAGATGAAATATTATTTTTGCATTTTTTCTTTGCTACTATTTTCACTAATGGAGACTATGATTTTTTTTTTTGATGGAAAAGAGAAGTGATGAATTGGCACCTGGCTTTTATTCAGATGTATATCTACAATAGAAAAAGTATACAAGAGTAGAGTAAAGAGCAAAATATTAAAGAGGACATATTCCTCCAAACAAGAACATTGAGGTTATAGTCAAACTAACAAGGATATGTTCATTTGTATGTGACAGAAGAACGCAATAAACTAGAGTAGAACTTGAGGACTTCATGTGCTTGTAGTTCCACTGGATCCTGAGGAGCTTGAGAGTAGTCCTTGCAATTTAGTCCAAAGAGCCTCATGTCTGGCAAACCTCTTTATAGTATAAAGATTCTCTCATATCTTGAATCTATGGAGTATTCTTTGAAGGACTGAATACACAATGCATTTTTTTTGTATAAAGATTCTACTTTTTTTTCAATCATACTTCTCAACACAAAGCCGCAATGAGTTGATCCTCTGCTCTTCTTATTGTGATATTGAAAATCTTTCTTCTTCAACTAGACCAATAGTCATTGAAATTATCTAGCCAACCTTTAATGTTGTGCTGTAACTTGAGAGCATATAGAAATGACCGAGTAAAAGAATACTTAACAAAGAGGTGAGAAGTAGTTTCTTCAGATGCACCACAGAGAACGCACCCTTAGTTGATACTTAAACCCTTTTTTGCAAGGTTAGCTCTTGTTTGGATTTTATTCCTCACACTCAGCCATAAAAATACCTTAACTTTTAAAGAAATTGTGGCTTTTCAGATCACCTGATAGTAAGGACAAATCAATCAATCAGATGGAGACTATGATGGATGAAACCTTTTTTGATGTTGCTGATGCTAATCTCTGGACTATGAGCATTGCGTTAGAACCGAAGTCTTTTGTGCTTCTTGAGCATTCTGTTAGGCTCTTTTTTTTTTTTGCATTTGCTTCTCTCAGAATGTTGTCTTTTGGTTCTTCATGACTTTTGAACACTAGTTTTATCTCTAGGTCTTTTCTTTTTCCTCTCTCTTGTATATTCCTCCTCAAACCTAACATGATGTGCATATCTTTTTTCACTTGAATAAATTTGCTGGTGACCAATGTGGTAAACAACCCAATAGTCTCCTTTATCCTCAAAAAATAAAATAAAATAAAATAAAAATAATAAAATAAAAGAAAAATAAAAAAGAAGGGAATCAGCCAGATTTAAAAGGGGAAGTTTTCACCTATTTCCTATTACAAAAGTTAATAGACACCTAAGTAGGACTGACCAGCAAGCAGTTCAATCCAGAAAAAAAATTCTCAGGTTCATGAATCTAAGATTACAGCTCATAAAATAAATCTAATTTTTAATTTCATAAAGTGAGTCTGCGCTTTTTTATCTCAGTTACTAATAAGTGACGTAGACTAAGTCACTTTTGCCCAAAAAATATTTATTAAACTGCCAGGAATATTATAGTTGGATGGTTAGGGCTGCTAAGCAAAGTCAACTCGGCACTAGGAGCAACCTAATGATCTCTGAAAAGAAGAGTAACATGTCATGAATGTGGTGGTTGAGTTTTTTCTGGATAATATAGCCCTGCAAGTTGATTGCATTAGTATTGAATTTCAAGATTATTAGCATAATTTATTATATTTCTTTGACTGGACCCTATCTAAGTTACTTTCAACAGAATTCATTATCAACAACTCATTCATTATTAATTAAAAAACATTAATTATTTTGAGCATAAATTGATGATTATATAAAGTTATTATCTTTATTTCGATCTGTTTCCATTTTGGATTGGATTTTATATTGATCCAATCCAATCCAATCATTGATATATATCAGATGGCAAAGATATTCACGGCCAGATCTATACACTGCCACCAAACCAAATTGTTTGCTTGCGTTGAACTTTCATGAGGATACCTGATTGATTGTGGGGTCATAGCTTCTCTGATTTCAACATTGATGCTTTATTAAATTTCAAATCAAATGGGGCACACGTTTTCAATCCATGTGCCATCAACGCTTCAACTGATCCGCCCATCAAAAATATTTATCATTTGCATTCTCAGCAACATATGCATCTTAGATGGGACGTGTTTGGTGTAAAATGAGTGCTGACTTCATGGTTTATCTATGAGACAACGACGCGAGTGAACATATGTGATATATTGGATGATGTTAAGATGATGAAGGCAGATTCCAAGAAATTTCATTTGGTGAGGGATTAACCGTGTTCATACATGCAAATGAAATCCTTTCCACTCATTTTGTGTTAAGATTTAAGGGTGTGTTTGGTTTCCGATTAAAATCGGAATCGGAATGAGAATTGGAATGGTTATATTCTTTGATATATTTGGTTTATGGCTGAAATTGAAATGGAAATCAAAATTGGATGGTAGTTTGAATACTGAACGAGAATCCACATTGGATTTTAGAGTTTGGGATCCGGAATGAAACTCTCTCCAACCAAACAACTAAAATGGGAATTACTCTTTCATTCTTATTCTAGAGTCCAACTCACTCCAAGTAAGTATGTCTTAAGAGAGAAATGCTCAACGTACATCTTAAAATAACTGAAATGAGCTTTAAATGGGGATTTTATATGCAAGGCAGGTGACGTATGAAGAGCTTTATTATCCATTTTGCCTCTAGGAGTTCACAAAAAATCAGGCCAAGGTATGATAAGGATATACGTAGTATTTTTCCTATCATGAAAGTGTACAGCATCAAATGTGAAAGTAAAATCAAACATGCAACTTGGTTACTTTTTCTGTGAACATATGAGGCGTGAAGAAGTTGGAATTGCCATGGTTGCCTAAATATTTAGTGTTGTTAATCCATTGAATAATAGTCGTAGAAGTAACGCTTAACCCAAAATCTTGTTGGTTTTAAGCAGCCAAGGGCTATCTTGATTCCTTCCCCAGTAATTGGCAACTACAAATCTGGCACTAGGCATTTGATTAGATGAACGACTTTAATGCATAGAATCTTGCCCTGCTGATAGCCAATAAAAAATCTAGCACCAGAATATAGCCATTAAAGTTCACCACATTGATAGGTGGGTTCACCCAAAAATTGGAAACTGGGCGAAGTCAGAGGGCTTGTTGAGCCAAGAATATCCTACAATGCAGTCTATCATCTCTAAAATAGATGAATTCATGTAAAATTCTAGTAGCCTAGTTAGTAGTGTATGCAGTAGTCCTACTTTGTCTTTGAAATTCCCTTCAATTTCTCAAGTTATGAGGTGGCAATTCACAACGACATATGGTGCATTCCATCAATGAATAATAAAATAGAATGTCTTGGTTAGAACCTCCAACATAGATTAAAAAAAAATGTTCAATCTTCTAGGAAAAGTTATTTTTATCGATGTTTATTTATAAACGATTTTTGGTATCACCTTAATTATAAAAGAGATCATAACTAGTCCAGGTTTAGAAACCATTATATTTTGCTCCATAACACAAACAGCATGCAACTTAGATGCATACATTTTTTTTAGCAATTATAGTGTAAACTAATTTTATGGGAATTTGATTCTCTTGTGTCGCTCACAATTGTGTGCTCTTTTTTTTTTTTCGCACGAAAACTTTTGCATTTTATAGATGGCCTCGTGATTTCATCAATGTTTGCGCTTAGAAGCAAGTTCACAATAAGCACTCATTAAAAGGAATTATATTTAATATGATTAGAGCTAATAAGTGATACTTAACAAGAATTACAACATTCTGGCACCAAAAAAGTGGAAACAACATTCCAAAAAGTCACACCAAACTTTGAAATACCCCTCTTTCCTGCTTCAAATGTCCCACCCCTTACTTTTCTCTCCAGAAATGTTTGTGGAAACAAGTGGCGTTGAAAATCCTGTTTTTTTTTTTTTTTTTTTTTTTTTTTTTTTTTTCAATATTTTGTTTAGAGATATATTTTAGAGCATTGAGAGAACAAGGCCTAGGCCAACAACCACTCCTCCCTTCTCACACGCTAATGTGGAATCCCAGTATTTTTGTTCCTGCCTGTTAGAAAAAGAAAGGCATAATCTCTGTCCGAAGCCATCTCCCAGCTCTCCTCGACTCCCCCAAGCTCCATCTCTTCTTGTGGATCCGCCCAAGAAGTGAGCCCCCTCCGCTATGGCTTTGCCTGCAATGCCACCGCTCCCTGGGCTCTTCGCACCTCCCATCCTCCGCTCCACCATCGACCGCTTGGCCTCCCACCTAAACCCCCTCCCCCCCTCGTCCTCCGGCCTCGAGGAACCACTCCAAACGCTGCACCGCGCTTTGCTCCGCGTCACAGAGACGATTCCAGCCAAAACCCAGTGCTCGCATGACCTCATGAGCCAACTCAGAGACGTCGCCTACGCCGCCGACGACTTGGTTGACGAGCTCGAGTACAGAGCATTACAACAACGAGTGGAGGAGATGGCCGAAGCTTCAGCCAATCAAAAAACTGCTGGCCTCAATCTCTCGGTATTCAAAGGCTTCCAAACCGGAGAAAATGACGCCGTGAATCAGCCTGTGATCCCGAGCCAGCCTAGTGGAGAATCCTCGGTCACTACATCTGGTGGCGGATCCTCGCTGCCGGTATCCGACGGTGCCGGCACCGGCGGCGAAGGTGAAGAAAACCAAACAACTGGCGCAACCGGCAAACAAGGCTCCAATAGGAGAAGAAGTCGATCCTCGTTAACCCTATGCAGCTGCTTTCATGATACAGATGGTCTCACGGACTCAAAAGTTGGTGCATCCTCTAATCCTATTCAAACTCCAGAGCATACTGAAAGACGACCAAGGAGGGGCTCTTCACTGACTCTCTTCAAACCTTTACGTTCCGTGAGTAGTCTAATTATCAAGTGGCGGCGCAAGGAAGTTGGCCAGCATCAAGTTGGTGATGATGCTATGGACAAGAAAACTGGATCCCCTGCTACTTTGCGAGATGATCCAAGTTTTGCTCAAAACAATGCCAATTTGCAGGCTGATGGTGTTGCCATGAATGAAGCAAGTGGCTCTTCAGATTCGACGCACAAAGATGATGAAGGTACCACCGACGAGGTAACTGATTATAATCTACCAGAAATTTCTTATGAAAAAGTGATTGCAAAAAGGATCGAGAAAATTGTAGAGCAATTAGACCGTATTTCTAGTCAATTGGAGGATGCCTTGAACATTCCACGCATGGATAATGATCTTAGAGAACTACCTGAGAAACTAAACAGCTGTAGGATTACCTCAACCACTAAGCAAGGGGAGGTATATGGTCGTGATGGTGAGAGAGAGCAACTGGTAAGGATGTTGTTGGATTCGGGAGATGGTGAGAAGAATGTACCTGTCATTGCGATATTTGGTGCGGGGGGTGTTGGCAAGACAACTCTAGCTCAGTATGTGTATAGTGATAAACGAATCGAGAAATATTTCCATTCAAGGGGGTGGATCTGTGCCTCCGATGATATTAATGTGATGAGGATTGCAGGAGTGATTTTGGGGCATCCCCGGCATCCCCTCACTAATAGAGTTGATGAAATTTCTCAATTTGAAAAACTAGACTTCCTAGAAGAGATTCTAGAGAAGGAGCTGGAAGGAAAGAGGTTCTTGCTTGTGCTCGATGATGTTCAGAGCATTGAGTGGACAAGACGCTTCGCTGCTATAAAATCTGGTCAAAAGGGCAGCAAGATTGTGATAACAGCTAGAAGGGAAGAAGTGGTACATAAGGAAGTTAAGAGGAACAAAATTGTTTTGGAGGGTTTAAATGGGGATGATTTTTGGTTATTCTTCAAGAAATGTGCATTTGGTGATGAAGACCCAGATAAACATCTAGAATTGCAGAGGATTGGGAAGGAAATAGCTGAAAAGCTGAAGGGTTTGCCGTTGGTGGCGAAGGTGGTGGGAGGGCTGTTACAAGTTAATCTGGATGGTGGCCACTGGACAAACATTTTAAGAAGTGAGTTATGGGAGTTAGCCAGGGATCCCTATGACATCATGCCATCTCTGAGATTAAGTTATCAATGCCTACCTTCTCACCTCCAATGGTGCTTTGCCTATTGTTCAGCATTTCCCAGAGGTTACCCGTTTGATGTTGACAAGTTGGTCAATATATGGATTGCTCAGGGATTAGTTCAATCAAAAGACATGAACAAGAGACTAGAGGATGTAGGAGGAGAGTACGTTAATGACTTGCTATCCAGGTCTTATTTGGAAATCCCCAACTATACTAAATCTTACTGGCGAAGAAGATACCATGTGATGCATGATTTGTTGCATGAGTTGGCAGTATCTGTTTGTTTGGATGAATGTCTCATAAATGAGGGTAAGGACTTAGGAATCATGCCAATGACAATTCGCCACTTATCTTTGTCTCATTGGGCTGAACTTAATTGCTTTTCTGAATGGGAGAGCTTGCGAACCCTTATTGTTAACTCCATGCATCGCATAGATTTTGGAGGACTAAGAAGCATCCGGGTGCTAGATTTATCTTACAGCTACATGAGGCAGCTGCCAGATGCTGTCAGTCATCTGATACATCTTCGATACCTGGATCTTTCTGGCAATAGTATTTACAGTTTACCTGAATCACTGTGTAGGCTTTACCATCTACAGACACTGATCGTACCTGATATATGTCACAGATTACCTAAAGGGGTGACTAATCTAATCAACTTGCGGCATCTCAGTGCAAGTGATGAAGCAGTATCTTGGATTGCTGGAATTGGAAAGTTAACCTGCCTTCAGGAATTGAAGGAATTTCATGTCAGAATTGTCAGAGGACATGACATCGGGCAGTTGAAGAACATGAGGGAGCTTAGAGGAGAGCTTTGCATTCAGAGTCTTGAAGATGTCGGAAGTAAGGAAGAGGCAATTGAGGCTAACTTGAAAGACAAAATCCATATTGAAAAGTTGCAACTGAAATGGAGTCGGTGGATTCGGAAGAAGATCAGGCCTGATGCGCAGGAGATACTTGAATGGCTCCAACCACCACCTGTTCTCAAAGTGCTGGAGCTGCATTGGTTTAGAGGTGCCCGGTCTCCGAGTTGGCTAGCAGCACAATGTCTCCAATCATTGCAGTCTATTTATCTAAAAGGCTGTGAAAGGTGGCGGCGACTCCCGCCTCTTGGACAGCTGCCTGTTCTTGAGGTTCTCCGCATGGAAAGTATGGATGTGGTAGTTGATGGAGGTGATTCAGTCATTGAGATATTTCCATCCTTGAAGGAGCTATGGTTGGTTGGCATGTCAGTCTTGTTTGAGGGCATCTCATTTGAAGACCAAGGTCGCAAGTTTTTTCACCACCTTCAAAAGTTGAAAGCTTTGAATTGCAGTAAGGTGAAAGGATTACCCCCACTTTCCATGCTTTCATCACTAGAAGAGCTTGAGGTGAAAATGTGTCCTGATCTTGAAAGTGAGCTGCCTGAATGCTTGAAGGCCCTCACTTCTCTTTCCTCACTAAAAATGTCAGCACCAAAGCTAACTTACTTCCCAGGAGAGGTAATGCAATACCTCAAACACTTGGAGGTTGATTGTTGTCCATCTCTGTCATCCTGGTCGGTTGAGGAGCATGATGAAGCTGGAACGTCGTCTCTCATCTCTCTCAGCATGGTTGAAACACCCCTGCCCACAGGACCAGTCCTCATGAGATACCTCACCTCCCTCCGAGAGTTGAAAATTGACAATGTCCCGAAACTCACATCCTTCACTACCGAGCAGAAAAAGTGGTTTAAGAACCTCACCTCACTCCAGGAGCTATGCATCTCCAATTGTAAGAGTCTCATTGCACTTCCTATGGAGCTACATGAACTTCCCTCTCTGGAGAAGTTGGCCATAACATATTGTCCTAAGATCAGAGCTTTGCCTATTGGCTTGCCTACCTCTTTGAAAAAGTTGGATATTTGGGGATGTAATCCGGCATTGGTAGTACAATGGCAAGGTGAAAGAGCTCCTGATTGGGTCAATTGTATCCCTTACAAATCTATTTATTGAGCAAGCAAGAAGGTAAAGAGCTTGAGAAGAAAGCTCAAGCTATTGCTGCTTTCATGTTAACTAGTGATATGAATACATTCTCGCTCCTCTCCTCTCCTCTATTTCTCTCCCTTTACTGACAACTTAATGGCTTTTGAAAGGTGTTTGGTAATGTCTTAAAATTAAAATGATAGCAAGGCCTGACCAATTGATTCTTGCTGGTTGAATTCTGATCTGAAGGCCTATTGCATGTCATTTTTATGCTCATACTAAGGGGTTAGCCTTGTATCAACTCTATTTCTATTTTAAATTTCTAAGGCTGTCATTTTTTAATGAACTTTGATATGGTTTTGAATGGAAAGGGAGAATTTAATCAGTAAATAGTTGAGGCCAATATGGACTATATGAGCTAATTTAATCAATAGTCTGTTCAATTTCTAGAGAATAAAAACGTGGGTTCAATGTGATTTGCACTGTTATATTCATGAATTGGGGATTTCAATCTTTCTAAGTAGCTTTATTGATGTTGTTGCAATTTCCTCTGGTGCTAGGGAGAATGAACTTACTGCTGCTTGGACTGTTAGCTCTGGTATGATTGAAAGCACTTGCCTTACACAGGATTGCAGTTATTTTCATTTATGAGAACGAACACAGTGGTTTTACTCATCTCATGAAGCTTGTAATTTGAATTTTTTTTAACTGGTTACATCCCTGTACTAATCTGATTTAGAGATTTTGGAATATATTTCATCTTCTTCATTTTTTCTGCTCTGGTTATGTCATTTCAATGTGCTTTATTTTTTTTTAAGCGCCTAACATGAAGGCCTGGAATGTATATTATCACCTTTTGCTGCATGAATCACTTTCATTAGTGTATTGACTTGAGGAGATTTAGCGACCATGCATCCCTTTTTATGCTGTATGGTTTGTGGCTAATCATCAATATTCTTCTGGTATCATTTGGGGATCTATGATGACTTGCAAAGTGGGAATGCTTTCTATCTTCATGTTGTACAAAAATATCAAATAGTATGCATACCACGCATTGTCGCAGGTCCATGTGTCTGTGTTTGATAATGCACATTCTCATCTCAACTTCATTGAGATGTCATTATGTGTTGCAGGGGCTGAGGAGACTTCGGAAGGTCATTCATGCACTAACAATGCACTTACCATGATATTTCCATCTGGACCAAAAGATGGTAAGATTAGGGTAGTTTGTTGACAGTATCATTGCCAGCAAGACTCCAGAAATGCTGATGTGGCTGGAGTCGGATATGAGATTTGTATCGGTATTGAGTTATATTCGATGCTTAATATGAGATTTCATAGTTTATATTTTTTTTGATATTATTTATCTATTATATTTGAATTATATTATTATATTGATGTGGATTTTTATTGAATTGTAAAGCTCACATTTCCTCTTTCCTTTTCTAGAGTTATAGAAAGCATATACTTGGTTATGATTGGAATCATGGATGAAAGGATTGAACAAATAGAATATTATTGGTACAGTTTGGATGATTGAGTTTTGTAAATTGTATAAGTTTTGTTATTTATTAATATAAAATATTTTGTTGTGAATTAAGATTATTAGGATTCGTAGATATTGAGATTGTAGTAGATTTTTAGGTCTCCTAAATTTCTTAGGACCTTGCTGAGTGTGCGTTCGTATCGTTTGGTTTATCCATGTAAAACTCTCTAATAATTATTTTATAGATCCTTATGTATAAATGCTTATAAGAAGTTTGAAATACTCTGCCATAATCTTTTGTAGCAGTTTTTATAGGAGTTATGTGTAAAAGTGAACGTGAATCATCACAGCAATTCTTTTGCAGTAGTTAATTAGTTGAATATTGTGGAAGAACACAAATAAAGTATTAATGTGTGCATCTTTTTGTACAGAATTACTATTGCATCAGGGGCTTTATGTAAAATTATTGTAAATTTGATCATAATCGATAAAATTTTATAAAAATAATTTTGTATCGAGCTCTTATGGCCCATTTGGTTGGAGGTAGGTTGTATGAAAAAATAAATCTCATGCCAAATTATCATATTTCAAAGTGACAACGTATGAATAATATTTATTTTTTATTCTATATTACCGAGTGCGGACACGAAGATATCACTTCCTGAGGAAAATATGCTCATTTATCTTATATTGATATTATATTAGTTATATTATATAATTAATATTTATTATATTAATATATTTATTTATAAATATTATTATTAATAATGGCTAAAAATATTTTTTTATTTATCAAAAAATTTAATATACAATTTATTAATAACTAATATATATTTTTTTGATATATATAATTAATTTTAATATTTATTAACTCATATAAATATATTTTAATATCTAAAAAATAATATTAACAAGTCCATGTGACTAGATTGACAAATTAAAAAATAAATATTATTTTTAAAATATGTTTTGAGAAGTACCATTAGAAATTTGGTAATATTTTTATAAATATATTTTTTCAAATACTACTATTTTTTGAAGTAATTTTTTTATTAATAATAAAATTTATTTTGTCCACAATCATTTTTTTTTAAGATAAATGACCCTCGTAAAATCGGACATCCTTCTCCTTAGAGCTATCAATTTAGATTGGATCCGTCGAATTGGTCCGTCTGTCATGTAAATGGGGTAGGTTGGATTCATATTTTAGTAATTCATTGAAATTGGATCAAATGATCTGTCCCATTTGGATTGGTGGGTCGGAACGGATTGGAACGGGTTCGGATTGGTTGGTCTATCTATTTTATATAATCAAAAAATATTATTAAATTTTTTGAGGTTTTGATCTTTGTCTAATTATTTAGATATTTTGTTTAGTAAAAAATTATCCGTCCATCAGACATCGTGAAGACGGCGTGGAGAGGAGAGAAAAAGATTAATAATTTTTTTTTTATTTGACCGTGAGAATTTTGATGGATTGATCGATTTAATCGGTAGTCTATGATGGATCGAATCGGATAGAAATTTTTTCAATCCTCCGGTTAAATAGATCGGTCCGCCCCATCCCATTTCGAGATAGGTCGGATCGGATCGGCCCGTCTTGGAAGCTCTACTTCTCCTTTCTCGACCGCTTCTTCCCATCGGCCTTCTGGTGAGAAGCTTTCGCCCCTTCTTCCCTTTCCTACTCCGGTTCGTCGTTCCCCCACCGACGACCGTCCCCACCGCAATCGGCGCCACCACCGTCTGGCCAGATCGCCGGTCCGAACCCTGCATCGCCCGGATTATAGAGCGCCAGGCAAACGACAAGGAGACGGCGTTGGAGTTTAAGGGAAAACTAAAAAAAGGAAGAAGAAAAAGATCGTAGCCGAATCCATCTGGTGGGTTCTCCTTTCGATCTTATTCGTTTTTCCTCCCCCTTTTGGATTCTTTGAGCTTGATATATCTCCAAAAAAACCGTTTTTCTGATTCCTAGGGTTCGATTAAGAAAATTATACCCAAATTTTACGATCTCTATCATTGGAAGCATGGAGCCAAAACCTAGCGATTCCGATGACTTCCTTGAATCCACTGTGCTTCTGGACGAAGCGCAGTATGAGGAGGGATTCAAAGACGGGTATAATGATGGCTTGGTCTCTGGAAAGGAGGAGGGGCGAGAAGTGGGCTTAAAGCTGGGATTCCAAGTTGGGGAGGAGCTGGGCTTCTATCGTGGCTGCGTCGATGTATGGAGCTCAGTGATTCGGGTTGACCCAGAGGCATTCTCATCTCGTCTTCGAAAGAGCATTGAACAGCTGGGAGAGCTGGTGGATAAGTATCCCTTGTCAGAGCCTGAGAATGAGCATGTTCAAGAGTCGATGAACACGATCAGGCTAAAGTTTAGGGTTATTTCGGCGAAGTTGGGGGGGAGGTTGGAGTATGAAGGCTACCCAAAATCATTGGAAACAGAGGATTTTTAATTTCAAAGGCTTCTCTTTTTGGTTTTTTTCTTTCTTTTCCTTTTCAAGGAGTTTGGGATTTTATTTATAGCTATTGTGCATTACTAAGAAGACTCGTTTGTTTTTGCTATTCTCTCAGTTGGTGGTCGTTGAATTTGATATTTGTTGAAGGATAATAATCATGGTGTCATAATTTGATTGCTATTCTAATGTATCTTTGATAACTGACTTAGATTTATTAATATGTGACGATTTTTAGATCTTTTGATGTGCTTCTGAAGTTTGTTTGTGCTAACTTGTAAATTGTAAGTATGGCTGAATGCAATGTAATGCACGATGGTTGCATGTATCCTCTGGGTTTTACCGTTCTCTGTCAAGCTTGCAAGTATGAATTTCTTTTTCAGTAACCACAGTTATTTAGAAGTTGAATTTTGATGTTAGTGATTAAAAAAATGATTACATTGGATTTTTGTCATCAATACCCATATACTTGATACTCGTTATCAATACCCATTTTTGTTAGCTTTTACCCATAAATCAATGTTCGTGGAATTTTATGTGAGATGAATGATCTTTAGGCACATAGTTAGCAAATTATATATGCGAGGATTGTGCGACCTGTGAGCAGAACAGATTGTGCCATGTTTTTGTTTTTGTAGGTTTTTATTGTACGTTGTGTTCTTGTCAAGTAGCAGTAGATGTGGTTGCACTAAATCTGAAGCTGTGTCCGTCTTCCTTATTTAAGCATCAAAATTACTACATGACAAACAGAGTGAGGCGATATTGTGGGCATGAACAACAAAAAGGGAAGGGTCGCACAGGATCTGTTTTGTAAGCCACTTGTACTTGATCCTTAATTTTTTTTCCTATCTTTAATTGGTTTGGAATTTGGGAATAGATACTTTTTATGTGCTTTCTCATGTTTAGTTCTGTTTCCTTCTTTCTTTTACCCCTTTAAATTATCATTTCTCTTTTTGTTTGGGCAAGGTAAGGGCAGGGTGTTGTTAGGGAAGAGAACCCAGTGGATCCCTATGGTTCCATGTTGTGGAGTTGGAGAATGAATATTTTTTCAGATTAGTTTTGACAAACAACTCAAGACATCTTGCAGTAACTGCCCTCCCCCAACTCCTCCAGCACTCGATGAATTGTTAATTTGATGCCATTTGTTCTACCTCATGTTTTTTTTCTTTTCTTGTGGAGATTGCATATTCGTGTCCATTTCTATTGCCAAGCAATCCTGTCTATGTGTTGAAAAATCCTGGCCACAAAAGTTCTTACAGATAAGATGAAGATATTTTTGTTTACTTCTATCTTTTATCATGAACCTTTTTGAAGCAGGGCAGGAGAAACCAAAAATGCTGAAATCAATGCTTGCTTGCTGCAAGCTCTATATATCTGAAAGCCGTAACTCTCTTGCTCTGGAATCCATTGAGCTGGCAGCAAAATTATACCCAGAAGCTGTTGTCATCAACAAATTCAAGGATGAGGCCTACAATAGAGTTGGCTATACACTTGTCTCATACTTCGATACCACCTCATCACATGATGTTGCCCCCCTGAAGAATGCAGTGCTCAGCATGGTTAAAGCAGCTTTTGAAAGCATTAATCTGGAGTTGCACTCGGGAACTCATCCTCGGCTTGGAGTTGTGGACCACATCTGCTTCCACCCTTTAGTTCAAGACTCGCTGGACCAGGCTGCAGGGATTGCAAAGTCTGTGGCAGCTGATATTGGCCATAAACTCCAAGGTAGGCCCTTCTTACTTGTGATAAAAGTTCTTTTACTAGTCCTATATTGGCTGGAAGAAATTTAAACTTGTGGTTTGCTGTGATCTCTTCCATTTTTTAGTTGTTGCCATTCTAACTCGATCATTTTTGCATTACACAATGTAGTCCCCACCTTTGTCTATGGAGCAGCTCATGAGGGAGGTAGGAGTCTTGATTCTATAAGAAGAGAGCTAGGCTATTTCAAACCAAATTCAGCTGGCAATCTATGGGCAGGAGGGCTAGGATCAGAGCTCTTGCAGCTGAAGCCTGATGCAGGCCCTCTTCAGTCAGCACCAGGCAAAGGTGTTGTGGCCATAGGGGCAACCAGCTGGGTGGATAACTATAATGTACCCATCCAGTCTACTGACATCAAAGCTGCTCGAAGGATTGCGAGGAGGCTGAGCGAGCGAGGCGGTGGCCTTAAATCAGTGCAGGCGATGGGGCTAGTGCATGGTGAGGCAGTGACAGAGGTGGCATGTAATTTGCTGGATCCCAGTAGAGTTGGAGCTGATCAGGTGCAAATCGAAGTCCACCGGCTCGCTTCAGAAGAGGGATTGACTGTAGGCCAAGGTTATTTTACCGATTTTTCGCAAGAAA
This sequence comes from Elaeis guineensis, assembly GCF_000442705.2. Lineage (NCBI taxonomy): Eukaryota > Viridiplantae > Streptophyta > Magnoliopsida > Arecales > Arecaceae > Elaeis > Elaeis guineensis. Next base: position 29,200,257 of record NC_025998.2, on the reverse strand, counting down.
AGATTATTGAAATGTACCTGAAATCCATTTCGTCTGATTAAATTCTTAGCAAACAAATTGATTGTAGCCATCATCTTATAGCTCTAGAATAATTTGTTTTAACTACATTATGTTTAGTTCTTGCCTGGGAATGCATATTCTCTGTGTATAGGCCGCAAATCTGCCGAAGTCAGACCTAAACTAGGGCCCAAAAGTCAAGGCCAGAATTCAAGGCATTGATGGCCTCTTGTGAGGTCAAATGGGGGTCGCTAACAAATGGGCATGACTTCGATGAACTCCGATGGATCCAGTTTGATCAGACAAAAATATTAGTTCAAACTGTTTAAACTCACACGACGTTACTTTTTCCCTCGTATGAAGTGTCTCCTGAGAAGATAACCAACGCACGTCCCGTATTTTGGCATCACTCAGGAAAAAGTGCTTTGGCAATTAAGATAGATTTTTGACATCAAGAGAATGATTAAGAAACAATAGGGCATGGTTTCAGATTTTTTTCCTTTATCTGTATTTTTTATCTTCCGTACATTGCAAAAATATTTCCGCGCACAACACATGCATGATCACAGTTAACTTACTTGGGCAATTTCATATGGCTGATCTTCAGTTGGAAAATATGGTTATATCCTGAGAGCTGATAAATGAAGCTGTAATAGAAGGTGCGCTGCTTCTCTATAGGGATGGTGGATAAGTTAATATTTATATTTATTTTATAATTAAAAATTTTATATCCATATTTGTTTCATATTGGTCTCAGGTTGGATCGGATCGAGAAAAATAAAGGTGCGGTCTGATAGGTAAAAGAAGTCGAATCGTATTTAATTAGGTCAGATGTAAATGTTATAAAATAATTATAATTTTAAAAAAGAGATATAGATTAAGAATATATCGGATTGGGTTCAGGATGGGCATATCAGTATCAATATTCGATTCAAGTTTATTTTAAATATTTTTTTATAAATTCATACCTGTCTCGAGTTTTAATCAGATTGCATAAAATCCATCGTATCCATATTGGATCAAATTGAATATCTGATGGACCCGACTAAATTGTCATTCCTATTTCTTCACATCGCCGTAGTTGCTTCCATGGCCAAGTCTCTAGAAGCATTCCATCTGCTGACATACTATTGCCGATATCTTGGTGTTGCCCCCTCTGGGATGCCCCAAGGTGTGCCAGATAGAAAGGCTCCACTAACTAAAGAGGACTTTTGACGTACTGAAGCCATTGATTTCACCATCAAATGGGATGATGGAGCACAGTCCCAAATCTTAATCATGCACTCATCATCCTTGTCCGCATTGCACACACCGGGAAGACACCCTTGTCAATACATTCAGCTCAAAAGAGATATAAGGTGGTAAAAATTCCCATTGCCATGGGTGTGGAGTTGCCCTAAATTTGAAATCAATCCAGGGAAGTTGTTTGGATTAACAATAAATCCAGTTCTTTTGTGGTCCATTAGGAAGGCAAGGGCCATTTAAGAGAGTTGGAGTATACCAACAGAATTTTCAAGCAAAACCCTGTTTGGCCAATCATGGGTAAGCAAGATTCTAAATGTTGCTACATGGTATGTAAGAGACGATGAGGTTGGTGGCTTATCACATTGGATTTTTAGTCATTGTGATGATTGCCTTTTTTTAAATGCAGAGGTAACTAGAAAAAGCAATATGCGGAAAAATCATGGAGATACCCCTTTAAGTTTGGGTCTGTGAAACTTAGATTCCAAAAGTTTAAAATGTTCGATTAACCACCAAATTTTCATTTTTGTTGAAATATAGGCCAACTATCTATTTGCATCCTGACACCATTAATGGTGGGAAAAAAGATCAAAATATACTTGATTTAGAGATGCCGGATCATGGCTCTCACATGATCTCAAAGCACTCCATCCCCTATGATTCATCCACTTGCATAAATCTTAAAGCGCTCCATCTATCATTCATTTACTTGCATGGATATTAAACACTCAATATGTTATTCATTCATATGCACAGATCTCAAAATACTTCGTTTGTTATTTATTCACCTATATAAAACTCAAAACACTCTATCATTTATCATCCTTTCGCTTGCCAAATCTTGAAGTACTCTATCATCTATCATTATTTTGTCGGCATAGGTCTTCAAAAACTTCATCCTTTATTATTGTCTACACAGATCTCAAAGCTCAACATTCTCTCTCATTTATCTACTTTGATAGATCTCAAAGCACTTTATCTTTTGTCATTTGCCTATCTACATAAATCTCAAAATATTCCATTCTCTATTATCTATCCATCTATACAAATGTCAAAGAGCTTTGTCCTCTATCATTCAATTGCTTACATAGATCTTAAAATACTCAATCCTCTATCACCAATCCATCTATACAAATCTCAAAGCACTCCCTTTATCACTTATCCACCTACATAGATATCAAATGACCCCATCCCTTGTCACCCATTCACTTGCATAAATCTGAAAGCATTCTATTCGGGAAAACTTCGTATGGGTAGATGATATGAAGAAGCTTAAGGCCCAGGATATCCAACCTAGCAAGCTCGCCTACTAAGGCCTCACCGACCCCTAGTCGGTTGTAATCGCCATCACTCTATCGATGATTGATCTTCGACATTCGTTCAATCAGCATCGAGAGCCAATGAAGACTCATCAATTGTCGTCTAGGTAACTCTCACACATGACCACCGATATCTCCTTAGTGGCTGACTCTTGTAGACTAGACTGATGAATCGACAGCATGCCCGAATGGCCAGCTCAGTCCGATTAGAAGATAGTCATCAGCCGATCACATCCGACAGACCAGCCTCCTTCTATCGAGCAGGTCATCAGTTCCTGACTTCCTTATCTGAAAGCAGCATGGGGCATCCGACTTATGATCGTGACCGACCAGTCGGCTCATTGACACCAGTTGGCATGCTGATTCAAAATTCAATACTAGCCAGACGACAACTATCACGAAACTGATAAAGCAACCGTAACCGTCATATCTCAAAAATCTTGAGTGATGGTTCCACCACTACACGTAAATTGTGCCCTAGCTGGATGGGATTGTGCCAACCAAAGCAACCACCTCCGTCCATAAAAGGAAGCCCAAAGAAAAAAGGTATGCCATTACTCTGTTTCTCATGCTCCTCCATCTATTGAACGAGAGTCTTGACTTGAGTGTCGGAGGGTCCTTACTAGAGCAACCTCCGGTCAAGATTTTTTTATAGGTCATATCTCGGCAGATCCCATCTCGCCATCCACTCTAGCATCTCGGTGCCTTGCAAAATCTCATACCAACACATTCTATCCTCTATCATTAATCTACTTGCATAGATTATAAAGTACTCCACCTTCTATCATTAATTTACTTGTATAGATATCAAAGCACTCTATTCTCTATCATTAATCTACCTGTATAGCTCTATAAGCACTTCATCTGTTATCAGTCATACATATGTACAAATCTCAAAGTGTTCTATTCTTTATATTTATACACATGCACGTACACAAATCATAAAATGCTTTATCTTCTATCATCCATCCATTTATATAGATCTCAAAGTATTTCATTTTTTATCATCTATGCACTGTGTAGACCTTAAATTATTCCATCTTCTATCATCCATCCATCTATATAGATCTGAAAGCACTCTATCCTTTATCATATATCTACTTTATACGTATCTTAAAATGCTACATCCTTCATCATCCATCCATTTGCATATATCTCAAAGTAATCTGTCTTCTATATTCATTTGTCTATATGAATCTCAAAGCATTCCATCCTCTATCATTAGCTTACCTACATAGATTTCAAAGTACTCCATGCATCTTTTATTATCTATCCGTTAGTATAAATCTCAAAGCACTCCATCCTATGTCATATCCATTCATTTATATAGATCTTAAAGCACTCTATCCTCTATCATTCATATGCTTGTCCAAATCTAAAAGCTATCTATCCTCTATCATTCATCTACTTGCAGAGATCTCAAAGCGTTCTCTTTCAATTCAGACCAAAACAAGTTTCTAAGTTACTAGGAAAGACAGTTTTAATATTTTATAAAAGTTTAGTTATCAAACCCTCATGTGAAAATGTTTTATAAAAAATATAGATGGTTGGGGCATATGGCAAAGAATTTGAAGTTCTTATGGCTAAGTGATCACAGTTTCAAAATTTTTGGGATCTAAGAATGCATGGCTAAAACTTGGAGGGATGTATGCATAATTTTTTCATAGAAAAAATTGAATGAGTGTGCAAATTTTTGTAGCTAGGTCTTAAATATGTATGCCTTAGAGAATATGAATATGTTCTTTATACGTGGAGGTTGATTTTCCTTGATATTATGAATATGTTGATGTACTTTTTTTTTTAATACTTTTGCTGTCCAAAAATTTTATGAAAACAACATATTGTGTATGAGCGTATCACTTGTGCCTTTCCTATAATCTTACTGTATTTGTCATTATTTAATTATCAAGTTGTTTATCCTCCAGATAGTTATGAGTCATGGTGTTTTATTGGAATTTGATGAACGTGAATCAATAATCAAATGAATTGTGAATGAAGAAATCCTCTCTCTACTTATTCATCTTTCTATATTTTATTTTTATTATTTTAGTTACTACATTAAATCTCATGAACATATCTATTTAGCTATAGAAAGTAGAAACCAATAGATGCTAATTACATTCTCAGATAACATATTACTGTTCTATTTTTTAAAGTTCTAACAGGCAAATCCTTGTCCTGCGCCATGAAAAACTGGTCTTGCAAATGGGCTGGTTAACACCCTTTTCAGGAGGACATGGCCTGAGAAAGTCTCTGAGAAACGTCAAGCTTGAAAGCCTTTGCTCGACCTACCGCTGGCACCCATACTCAAGACCACCACAACACCATACAAAGAAATTTGCCTTTTATTTATGTATATATATTAGTTAATTATTCCTTTGGTCTTTGTCTCAAAAGCCACTAGCCTATCAAGCAAGCAGGACTAGAGACCACCATGCCCCCCAGTAATCACAGCCCACTTTTTTTTTTTTTTTTTTTGGAACAAGTGGGTGTTTGTTGTACTGTGACACCACTTGTTGAGAGAGAAAGAAAAAAAAAATATTATAAACAAATCAAAATAATATGGATTGATCTCAAGCCTACCTCCTCTGGATGTGCAAGCTTCATTATGAGAGAAAGAAAATCAAATAAATACAAGAGGAACTCACTACTCAATCCTTATACAAAGATTTCTCAATAAGAAGCTTCAAAATTCTCATAAAAATTCTCTAAAATCTCTCTTAAAATCTCTTTACACGATCAGGACATTACCAACTTCCGATGCAATAAACGGCTCATCAATTGGAGCTATATAGACTTTAAAATCACAAAACAGTGTTTCACTAGGATATCAGACTCAAATTAAATCTTAGAATCCTTTTGGACCATCTGATCGTGACCGGCTCGAACCAGAGCCCTCCGATCATGCAATCAGGGTCCAGATCACCTCCAAATTTGATCTAGGCTGTCCGATTGCGATCAGCTCACTCCAGAGCCATCATATCGCGCCTCTGAACTCTAGTTCCAATCCAGATCAAGTCTCAGCCATCGGATCCTCTCTGCAAGCAATGACGGCCATCTGATCGTACCAAAATGACCACTGGTCCATACACACCTATGAGCCGCGATAGAGTGCATGGTCCATGGTGGATCGCGACACCCAGCAGGCTTGGGCGCCCATGCTCGTGGGCCATGCACGTGCCTGGGCCAGCCCAGCACTGCACCCCATGCACACTACGTGCCTGGCTGGGCCTGACCCACTCCTTGGCAGCCTGCGCCAGCCCATGGGCCCCTCTGATGGCCCTTGGGCTGTACCAGCTGTTCTTGGTATCTTCTCTCGCATGTATCTCCTCCGTTTGAACTTTGTTTGGGCTGATCTTGGTCTCGTTGGATTCCATTCGTTGTCCTAGATCTCATTCTGGGTTTATTATGAATTTTAATCTTGAGACATTTTTCTCAACAATGTCTATCTTGACTCGATGTTCGGCCTCCATCTATCTTTGAGAGCCTATGATCCGTCTCGCTTCCATGCCCTGGGATATGCCCGCTGTCTTATAGATGGGCAAACATGCGAGTTGAGCTAGGTTGCTCGATCCCACCTCTATCATGGGTCGTGTCCACTCTGATCAAAGATTTGCTCGAGGAAGTCTCCTACAGTAATAGAAACTTCACTCTGCAACATCACCTCTCATCCTCCTGAGTCTTCCATCTCGTGTCCGATCCACCTCCACCTCGAGCTCCACCTCGCTCTGGGCTTCGTCTGGCTCTTGAAGCTCCATCTCACACTGGGCTCCCTGTCAGGTAGTAATATCCTCTCATCCTCTTCTTTTCCTCCAGAATAATCCTATTGCCACAGATAACCTTCAGGATTTTATTACCAGCTACCCACCTGTAGCCGTTTGAATCCAGTCTGCTCAGTGAGATAAGATTCTACCTGAAATCTGATATATATCGAACCTTACTTAATCTCTTTATTGCACTATCATGTATCCTTCAGCTAACCATTCCGATGCCTCTAATCGTATAGCTTGATCCATCCGGTAGATGAATAGTACCCTCACTGCTCTTCAGGAAGTCAAACAGCTTCTCTCTGTGACATACATGATAGGTTCATGCAGAATCTAAAATCTACTATTGGGAAGAAATAGATATCTCATCAGATATTATTAGAATATCATCTCTGACTCGCTACTAGCCGTCGCTGTAATAGCCCTCACCTGATCTCTGAGTTGAGGGCAATCTCTAACATGATGCCCCAACTCATTACACCAGCCCATGTGCACCACATGCTTGGCTAGGCCTGCTCCCTCCCTAAAGGCCTGCATCGGCCCGTGGGCCCTCCGACGGTCCACGGGCCATACCAGCTGCTTCCAGTGCCTTCTCTTGCATGTATCTCCTCCATCTGGACTCTGTTTGAGCTGATCTTGATCTCGTTGGATTTCATTCGTCATCCTGAACCTTGTTCTGAGCTTATTATGGATCGAATCTCGAGATATTTTTTTCAATAAAATTTAAACTAGTCTAGTCCAAGAGCAGTCCAAGAAATCAGTAAAAAAAATATCCCTCAGGGCCCATGGATAGTCGTCACCTTGGCACAATCTTCAGTCTCCAGCATGCTCAGCAATAGAGGATGCCACCCAGTCCACCGCACTATTGACCTCCTGTAACACATACTGACTAGACACTACAATGCACTCGCTAGTGGCCCTCAAGATGTCATCGAGGAGCGGATGGGCCTCGTGGTGCTTGGTCCCCTCTTGGATCTAGCTAATAACCGTCAGAGAATCCCCCTCAATGATGATCCTCTGCGTCCGCAGCTCCCAGATTGTACAGATGACACCAGTCCATGTAGCACGAAGCTCAGCATCCGTTACGGATGCCTCATAAAGTGGTAAGCCCCCTACAATCAGCATCCTCAAATCCGGATCCCAAATGATAAAATTCGAACCATCTCTGCCATCCCTGACACTGCCATCAAAGTTGATCTTAACAAACCCAGAGGGTGGGGCTCCCAAGAAATGAATAAAGTCCTCCGAAATACTGCAGGTGCAGTTAGGGAGACCCAGAAACTCGGGTCGGCTAAGGTCAGACCAGCAGAGTCGAAGTGGTGATACTCAGTAGCTAAGCAGCAAGTTCTCTCCAGAATGCGCCTAGTAGGCATAACCTCGATATCAAAAACAAGGCTATTCTAGGATAACTAGGTTTGATAGGCAATATATGTAACACCCTACCCCTAAAATCAGATGACGGTGCTACACCCCATCCTTAAATAAGGGCAAAGAAAATTACTAAAACTATAACTGAGCTAATAACCTATTCACATTTAATTTAATAAACTTTTCAATCTACTAATACAAGTACTTCAAATTACTCATTACTTCTTGAAAACAATCCATGATTTCATTCATCAAACTATATTCTATACATATAGTTCCATACTATCATACATTTAACATTCTACTAGTTTTCACAACTCAACACACACATATATATAACCCACATACATCTCAAATTGCTCTCTCACAAGCGAGCATAGACAACTTAAGATACTGATACTTTAGCTATCTTGGCCAATCTTCTACAAAATTAGTGCTGATAAAGATGCTCTCTATGCTGAACTACAATACTTCAATCTGTCAAGAAAAGGAAAAGGAACAACATAATGAGACCAAAATCCCAATGAGTGAGTGATCATCTAACAATGAGAAAATAGGAAAGTATAGCTGTAATGCTCATAATAACAGATGTTCCACAATACTGATAAGCTTTCAAAACTTTCATATGCTAAACAAAAATAAAGCTGTATAGAAGAACCATTTTCAAAGCTATGTAGGAAATCATTTTAAACAAAATACTGCTGGACTATCATCATCCACACTACAGTGCATCCCTATCGTGGGCAATCAATACAGTGCGCCGGATAAAATTGGGCCATTGAGCATATTGGATCGCAAGGAGGTACAGCTGGGCTACCATCAACTACACCGCAGCGTACTTCTACCATGGACAGTCGATATGGTACATTTGATACTACTGGACTCCATTAGACATAATATTTCACAAAGTGTCGGCTGGGCTACCATTGACTATCTCAGAGTGCACCCCTACCATGATAGTCGATACAGTACATCTGATATTGCTGAGCTCCATTAGACATAATATTTGTAAGTAAGTGTCGACTGTCTTTATGCTGTATGAAATGATAATAGTCATGTTTATGCTAGAAAGCTGAATTACATATGCTGAAATGCTGACTCAAAAGTATTTCTAAATCAAAATACTCATCTGTCTAAACTGGATACACATACATATCTATATATTCTTGAATAGCTTTTCAGTATAATTTACTTCCTGTTTCCATGCTTGCATATACATAAATTAAGATTAAAAATAACAAAAATTAAACTTACTTTTGAAACAATTACTTCTATAACAAACATCATAAGTAAAACACCACAATTAGATAGAAAACCTACTCACCTCCACCTCAAGCTGGCTATAATACTAGCTTGATGCTTGACTTCACCTAAAGCACTTGTCAAGATCTTTCTTCCTCTCCTATAGAGTTGATACACACTGATTAATATCATTCTAATATGATACATGAGTAGGAGAATACATGTTTGCTTTCTTATACTCATTCTTCAACCCTTCAAATTCTTACTTGATTCTATTCTGTTTTTACCTTGCCTAGGGTTTTCTAAATCCATATATAAACTTTAAAACTTCCAGCAATTTAACTATTTTTTTTTCATTTCTATTATCTATCCCAAGTTTAGATCATAGTAACATCATCTAATTGCTGAAGTAATTCAGACAATTTTTAGTAAAATCTACAACAATACTGATTCTTCAATTCAAGTTCATAATTCATATATTTCAATTCCCTAGAATAACAAAGCTTATACCTATCATTCAGAATTCAACTTAAATTCAGTCTAGGGTTTGACATTATTACCTTATTTAGCTGAAATATTACAGCCACTAATACAACTTCAGTTACTTAAGGACTGTTTAAATATTTTCAGCAAATTAACAATACAATTCATCCTCAATTTCAGGTTTAGATGCATATTTTGATTTCCCAAAATATCAAATATGATAACTAAGGACTCAAGATTCAGGTTGAATTTAATTTAAGAATTACAATGCTTACCTCAAATAATTAAAACTCTACTGCCACTACTAGCCTCTTCCTTTTTCCTACTAACAGCAACTATTCTTCCTTCTAAAGAGTTAATTAACAAATCCCACTTTCCAATTGATTTTTCTTTCATTATGGACTGGGAACATCACCTTCTCCAGCTCCTCCCTCTCTCTTTCCTCTTCTACCTTCTCTATTTTTTTCTATTTTTACTAAAAACCAAAATAATAGCAAGAAACTGGTGGAAGGGGGGTGAATATCCTTGAATATGAATATTTTAAAGAATTAGCTGATTAGGTGTCAATCCCATGCAATAACCAGCAAATATCTTGATTTTTCATCCGTTTATTTATATAAAAATAGTTGCTGAGTAATCTCCACAAAAATATTTTTAAAATCTCTAACTTAGCAATTCTACAGAATCTCGCCGCTCAAGCTCTCTGGTGGCTCAAGTCGACTCCACTAAAGCTCGAGTCGACTCTATCCCTTGGATTTCAGAATTTTGCTTCGAATCATGACTTTATACTTCCAAGTTACCACCCACACCAATATTATCTAAAGGATCCTTCTAAATATTATTTATTCTATGCTCAATAACCATCAAAATTTAACTTTAATACCATTATTATTAATCAAATTTCTCAACCATTTTTTTTTCTCAACTAACAATTAAAGTTACATGTTATTACCACTAACCAACTACTCATTCAATACTTAGATATATTAGGAATGATAAATCATGTCACATCTGAGTAAATGCTAATATGAAATGCAAATCTCTCAAGCTATCACATCCTCGGTTCGGGGTGTTACAATTCTCCTTTCCTTTAAAGAATTTCATCCTCAAAATTTAGTTACTTTTAGTCTAGATTAATTGAAGATATTTACTTTCATTTGATCTTCTTTTCCTCCATATAACTTCTTTTGTAATGTGATTCTACTATAGAACTTTAACTAATAATATAACTCCAAGAACACAATTATTATTATTATTTTTTTATACTAGTTCATCTTTTTAACCTCTATCTTCTACGGGTGGCTGTTCTTAATCAAATTCTTATATTATCTATACCATGGTACCATCTTTCTCTAAAATATAATTGCAATAGTCAAACTTGCTGACCTTAAGAATAATTTTGATAACAACTCAACATTGAAACATTAGAATATACTATTATCCTTCAAATTATTCTTAAAAATATTTTTTATCGATGAAAGTACCATTAAAATGAGATTGAAAGCAATTAGGAACATCTTGAATAAATGAGACCTGAATTGGAGATAAATTTCATATAAAAAGATCACTTGAAAAATTGGAGTCAACTCAAGATAAAATGGAGTCGGCTCTGGCACAATTTTGAAAGCTAGCACATAGGTCTGGCATGACGTTGAGTCGACTCAAAATCAAACTGAGTCGACTACATCATAGAGAACAGAAGATTAAATTCTGCAGTCTGAGATCGAGTCGACTCGAAGAGAAAATGAGTCGACTCCAAGAGAAATCAAGCTGGCTCAAGAACACCCCTTCCCTTAATCAATCTTGAACATTCTTCCAAATCATCTTAATCATTTTTGCATTTATTTCACTATAGCTTTTTTTTTAACCATTATGATTATAACTTATTATTCAGTCGACATGCTAACCTTTTTATAACAACAAACATAATTATACTATTTCATAAATGCATGAATACCACTTTGAATCTTCCAATTTAGGCTAGCACTCAAATAAACTCAAATTAAAATATTTTCAATCATCAAGTGTGCATAAACTTATTCTAAACATTGGTAATCACATCTTTCTTATCTCCTCCTCAACCTCAAATTTCTCCAAAGGATGATTCAGTATCGGGAGGAAGTCCCTCTCTTAATCTTCTCACCTACTGTCCTAAGGCAGAACATTCATCAATATGTCTTCTATTTAGGTCACTCAGTCTTTGATATTCTCATCTCAACTGTTGAAGTTTCGTATTTGCAGCATTATATTTTGTTTTTACTCTTCAAAAGAAATATTTATACTTTTCAATATCCTCAAAATTAACATCTTGCACTTCAAACTGAAAATGATTTTTAGATTATTGTGAGCATAAACCACCACCTGCTCTTTCGATCTCAATGGCTCTACACCCGAAGGACCCATTGACCTAAAAGTCTTATATGGTTACTCTCCTCTATTAATGGTTAATTCCACATAAGATCTAACATATCATCCCTAATTTACCTCTGCTTCATAGACTGGATCTGGAAGTCCCAACTTTCTTGTGATCTAGATTAAGATAATCTTTGGAGATATATCGATTATTTCTATAATCTACAATTAACATTCTAAATTAGTCATCACTATAAAATCATCTCTAGCAAAAATAAGATTTACTAAATGATTTGATACTCATACAATTAATTGTTCCTTTTTTTTTTAGGATTGCTTCTCATACCATCTTATACAAGAACTCTTCACATAACTTATGAATTACAATCTACTACTCACCAATTAGAAATCAACATTCAACATAAGCAGTGAATATTAAAATTTACCTATTTCACTTATCTCAAGAACTATCAGTAATATAGATATACTTGCTCAAGTTATACTTATTAGCCAAAATATCCTTTCCCTAAACTGAGTAGGGGTATGATAGCCAAGCAGAGGTTCGCTGGCTGTTAGAAAATCGGGTAGGATGCATGCATAGATTTCAAAAATCTTTTCAAGAGTAGGAAAAATGAATCGGATTAAACCCTTTAACCTCATATGCATTAGATCTCATCTAATCCTACCCAAGCTCAGGAATAAAGATATATATATAATCTAAAAATTAAAATAAAAATGAGAGTAAATCTCAATATCTTTGTACGGATAGAAATCCACGACTATCAATGATCTTAGATTCAAAAGTCCTTGAGCCACACATGTATCTGATATCTATAGATATCTATTGGGATCAACCTTGAATCCTTCTTCTCATGATAGATCCTTTTTCTTTAAGAAAGATCTATGCCTCTTTGAACCTTGATCAGTAAATTATCTCGACTGCAACTTTAATCCTTGAACTGCAGCCTCCTTCTCCTTGTTTCTTGCTGTAGAAGAGACTCTTCTTCTTCTTGACGTGTGAAATATGGATACCCAATCCTTGGGCATGGGAAAGAGAAGAGGGAGAGAGGGTGAGGCATGGAGAAGAGAGAGAAGAGAGTTTTGATTTTTCAAAATTCTATTCTTCTAAATCCTAAGAGACTGTCTCTTTATATAGACTTTTTTTTTATCCAAATCAAGAACCAATTAACTTTAAAAGGCTAGTCCTTATCTCATAAGAATTTTTACCTTTTTAATCTAATTATTTTTTATTAAAATCAGACTTAATTGATAAGATATCAATCTTTTTTGGCAAGCATATGGGGCGCCCCAGTCAGATAAAGCAGACTGAGTGAGTGCTCCTTATAATAGAGGGTAGGTAGATGGGGCGCCAACACTTGGCGCCCCTTAGGATTTTTTCATGCACAAGAGAAGGGGCGTAGCCCCTCTCTCTCTCTTTCCACGTCAATACAAGAGAGAGGGTGGGCCCCTCTCTCTTCCTCACGCCAATCCAAGGTTGGCGCCCCTTAGATTTTCCAAAAGAGATGCATAGCGCCATATTTTCTTTTCCTTAATTCCATACATAATATCAGAAAATAAATGAAGAGATAATGAGGAGATGATTTAGCCAACTCATTAACTTAATCCAATCCTTTTAGGCTCATAATTAGGCATCCAACTAAATCCTAATGGATTTAGGTTAGGTTCAATGTAATGAACTTGATCCAATCGAAGTCCTGAGAAGAATTAGGTTTAACCATGTGCTAGCATGGTTCTCTTAAATCAAATAGAATTTCAGTAAATCCTAATCCAATTAGAACATTATAAGTCCAATTGACAAATTCAAGATTAAATCCCTTAATGTGTGACCCCATAGGTTCCATTCTATCTGATACTAAGATATATTGTGATCTCTATCATAATATCATCGAAACTTTTTCGATGGATTGAAACAGTTCTAACTTTATCTTTCGAGGATCATCGATCATCAAGATGACGTCCGATGAGTCTTATAATCTATCAATAACACTTAGCAGTATGTAGTAGCAACCTAGTAGAATAAAAGTATGAACTCCTAGGTATAATTATCGTATGATTCAGTCATTCTATCGTGAGTCCCAACTTGACGGAGGTCATGGAGAACTCGTCAGACCCCATCGTCAGTTATATGCTAGATTGGCTCAACTTGAGTTCACTTATGAATTCTGTAAAAAATTTTTTTCAGTATTCACACTTGCTTTGACCAAAGATTTTTTAAACTCAGTCTCGTGAATCACATAGGACTTCTCCTTTTCTACCAAGATCGATAGATTTCTTCTAGGTGCATCATAATATAAACAGCGAATCTAAACTACTGTAGCCAACATACACAATAAGGATCCGAATGGCTAGGGATCAAGAAAATGTGCAGTCAAACCGAATAGCCTCATTGGAATAGTCGATGACATCGTAGGTCAAAGGACCACTCACACCACTGCAGCATCGAAAGATCACTGACGAGCGAGTAGACATTCAAGTAGTTTCTCATGTTAGTCACATTCAATGTAAGTTATTCTCTAACAATCACCCACACCCTCATCCAGTGTCCCTACACTACAGACCCGAGACTCATCTGCCCATAAGGGAGGTGAACCATGCATCGATCTCGAATGGATTGATCATTGTTCTCCATGATGATCCTTTGATCAAGAGCATTTAGAAATTAATCACTAATTAATGTATATCTCAAATTCTTAATATCTTGAGAATATACAAAAATCATCTTTATTAATTTCTAGGACAAATCATGGACACATAAACATGATTGGAATGAAAAAATCTTTTATAGATTATAAAAGAATTACAAGTACAAGATTAAGTTCTAGAATTATAAAATATGTCAGCCAACAATTGACTTCTAAGACACAAATCTAACAAACTCTCACTTGACCTAAAGCCAATTGGCCATATGCCTAAGACCTATCTTCTCAAGGTGAGCTTCGGTCTTCTGCTGGCTGAGAGGCTTGGTCAGCGGGTCTGCCATATTTTATATGGAGTCGACTCTCTGTACCTCGATGAACTTCTTCTTGAGGTATTCATGTATGATGTAAAACCGTCGCTCTATATGCTTGGACTTCTAATGAGATTTGGGCTCTTAGTGAGGGCTATGACGTCGTTGTTGTCATAGTGCAATGCAATGACATCTGATGGCATCACACCCAACTTCGCAATGAACTTTTTGAACCAAAAGATTTTTTTAGCAGCTTCAGAGGTGGCAATGTACTTGACTTTCATGGTCGAATCTGCAATGATCGGCCACTTGAAACTCTTCCAGCTAACTGCATCACTATTATACAAGAAGATACACTCCGATGTATACTTTTTATCATCGACATCAGTTATAAAGTCTAAATCGGTGTGTCCCTCAACTTTCAGCTGCGATCCTCCACTAAAGATCAATAACAAATCCTTAGTCCTTCTCAAGTACTTAAAGATATTTTTAACAGCAATCCAGTATTCTTCATCTGGATTTGCCTGATATCTGCTCGTGACACTCATGGCAAGGGCTATATCGAGTCATGTACATAATATGACGTACATGAGCTTCTTATTATCGAAGCATAAGGGATCTTACTCATATGCTGGATCTCCTCAGGTGTGTCAGGATACATCTTCTTGGAGAGATGAATGCCATGTCTAAGGAGCAAAAGATCCCTCTTGAAGTTTTTCATGCTGAACCTCTTCAGCACCTCCTCTATGTACATTAGCTGTGAGAGGCTTATCATCCTCTTAGATCTATCTCTATAGACCTTCATACCAAGAATGTAGGAAGCTTTTCTTAGGTCTTTCATGGCAAACTCTTTTGACAACCATACTTTGACCGATGTCAGCATGAGAATATCATTCCCAATCAGGAGGATGTCATCCATGTACAATATGAGGAATATGACAGCGCTCCCACTAACCTTTTTGTACACACATAGCTCCTTATTTTTGATGAAATCAAATATTTTGATTACATCATTAAAGCGAGTGTTTCAACTCTAAGATGCTTGCTTGAGTCCATATATAGACCTTTGCAGCTTACAGACCTTGTGATCACTATCATTGGATGTGAAACCCAAAAACTGCTCCATATACATATCTTCCTCAAGATATCCATATAGGAAGATAGTTTTCACATTCATCTGCCAAATTTCATAATCATAAAAAGCTGCTATCGCAAGTAGAGTACGGATAGATTTCAACATGGCTAAAGATTTCATGATAGTCAATATCTTCACATTGACTATAACCTTTTACGACTAACCTTACCTTATAGATCTTTACCTCACCATCCGATCCAATTTTTTTTTTATAAATTTATTTACACTCAATAGGTATAATACCTTCAGGTGGATTTACTAAGGATCAAATCTGGTTAGAATGTATGGAGTCAATTTCTGACTTCATCACTTTCATTTCTCAGAGTCTATATCTAACATTATTTCATCGTAGGTCTTAGGATCATTCCTAATATCCCTATCTTCCACAAGGAGTATTTTCTCTAAATCCTCTGTAAGAATACCTAAGTACCTTTCAAGAGGATGAGAGACCTTATTTGATCTACAAGGTGGAGGAGCTATCACATCTACTGGCTCATTACTGGGTTCAGATTTTTAGACTCGATGCTCTTCAGAGATTTTCTCTTCGAGCTCAATCTTTCTCCTGCTGCCTTATCTTGGATAAATTTTTTTTTCAAGAAAATGGCATGACGGCTCACAATCCATTATGATCCTCAAGAAGATAGAAGTAGTATCTCATGATTTTCTTAGAATTTTCTATAAAGCAAGCCCTAGAGGATCTAGCCTCTAACTTGTCCGTCTGCTATCATTTGACATGGGCTGAACATCTCCAAATCTTGAAGTATCCAAGAGTTGATTTCTTACCATGCCATAACTCATATGGTGTGGTAGGAACGGATTTAGAGTGAATCTTATTTAAAAGATAAATAGCAGAAAGTAAAGCATGTCCCCATAGAAAGATAGAAAGGTCTGTGAAGTTCATCATAAATCGGACCATATCTAATAGAATCTAGTTCTCTTTTCAGATATCCCGTTGAGCTGAGGTGTCTCTGGAGGTGTCTATGAGACTATATCATTATCCTTGAGATAGATCCAAAATTCTTACTAAGATATTTTCTTCATTGATCTGATTGAAGAATCTTTATAAATTTTTTAATCTATTTTTTTACTTTATGTCTGAACTCTATGAACTTTTCAAAGGCTTCAGACTTATGGTGCATCAAATACATAAACCCATATCGTGAATAATCATCGATAAAATTTATAAAGTAGACATAGCCGCCCCTGGCTTGTACATTGAATGGACCACACACGTCAGTGTGTACTAGGACTAATATCTCAGTAGTCTTTTTTTCTTATCCCACAAAGGATAGCTTGACCATTTTTTCTTGGAGACATGATTCATAAATCGGATAAAACTTAGAAGTCAATGATCCAAGAAGACCATCTTTCTCCAGTTTGTTGAGTTTATCCTCTCCAATATGATCTAGCCTAAGGTGTCATAGATACTTTTGGCTAATCCTATCTCTAAGTCTTTTAGACCCTATGGCATTCATAATTTGCTCGTTAATATTTACACTCGCATCCATATACAAATGATACATACCATCAATCAAAAAAATACATGCAACAATTTTATTTTCAAAATAAATCAAACACATATCTTTATTGAAATAAAAAATATAATTATCCTGTGCCAGCATATATATGAAAATCAAATTTTTACTAGCTACAGGTATATAATAGCAGTCTTTCAAAATTAAACTAACTCCTAACAATAATCGCAGAGGATAGGTCACGACGGTCATAGCAGCAACTCTTACTCCATTATCGACCAGAGAGTGATCTCGCCTTCCTTCAGCCCTCTCATTTCTTCAAACTGTGCATAGAAGTGGACAAATGAGTACTTGAATCAGAATCAAGAATCCAACTAGAAGAAGAGAAAATCGTTAGATTAGTTTCAATAACGAGCATATCAGACGTACCTTTAGAAGGCTCATCCTTCTTCCTGCTCTTGACAGTCACCAAGTAGACCGGATAGTTTCTCCTCTAGTGGCCTTCGATGTTGCAATAAAAATATTTTTTCTTATCGTCGGTCTTCTTTGGAACCTGCTTTTTGGGCTTGGCCTCGTTCTTTTGCTTCTTTGTAGGCTTCTTCTTCTTCTTGAAAAAAGACTTTCTTTTGGAGAAAGCCCGCTCTACAGTCAGAATTGTACCCCTTAAACTCTTCAAGATGCTCTCTGCTGTTACCAGCATGTTCAGTAACTCGGGTAAAGTACTTTCAATTTTATTCATATAGTAGTTCATGATGAACTATCCTTATGAATCAGAAAAAGACTGGAGGATCAGATCCACCTGCAGTTCTTATCCATGTTCATGCCGAGTTTCTAAAGCTCCTCGATGTCCTTGATCATTGTCAAACAATGATCATTGATGGACTACCCATCATGTATTTTCACTCTAAATAGTCTCTGGGAGACCTCCAAGCGAGCTATGCGACTCTGTTCACCATACAACTCTGACAGATAAGTTAGCATTTCTTTGACAGTCCTCATGTCTTCATGTTATCATTGAAGATCATTGGACATAGATGCTAAAATATAACACTTCATCTTGTTATGTTCATCTACTTCTCAAGTACGGCTGGTTGATTAAGGGATGGACAAGATGGTAACACAGGCACATCATAGTCAAGGACATAGGTAAGTTTTTTGAAATTGAGAATGATTCTCAAATTCTGAAGTCAGTCTTTATAGTTTGTATCGGTCAACCTAGTGGTATCGAGGATACGGGCTAAGGGGTTGAACTCGACATGATTATCTATAGAGAGAATAATTTTTAGTTAAATATTTACACTTATAAGAATATTTATTCTAAAAATTTTTAAAAATAAATAAAGATTTTCACTATTTTTTTGAATCTCCCACACTCCTCGGGTGGAGAACGAAAATCTATATGCGATCGATTTCAAGTGGATACTGTAGTCTCATTAATCTATATACATCTCACCTAATAGTTATTGATCAGCACAAACTAATGAGTAGACAACACTTTATCTATTGCTTCACTAAGCAAGATGCAGTGGGCTTGTTCTCTAAGTCCTATGGCCTCACTTAACAGTTATTAGTATATTTCTTAATTAAGTCAGATCCATCGTTCACCAGCAGATGCAAAACTGTTATTAGACCCTCACTTAATAGTATTAGGCCCAACTCCATCTCTATCCTAGGACATCAAATGTCAATAGAGTGATTATACCTTTCTGATATAATCGAACCACTAACCAGTTGAGAATGATCAACATCAGGAAGGCACCCACATCTCTACAATTATGGAAGACCTCTAGACTTAATATTTAGTGAGGAGATTTAGGTTTAGGTCTCTTCAAATCAACAGATATAGCATCCAACTAATCAAATTTAGATCAGTACATCCACATGTCTAACAAGCCTGGTCGGTATGGGTGAACTTGAGTCAATAAGTAACCTAGCACGAAACTGAATCTCTCAAAATGGTCAGGTAAGTTAAGATGAGTGGGGGTCTCCCCGTAGCTTTTCTTAGACACCAATCAAATTGGTCATGTCAGATAATGGAATCAATTAAAAAATCACTATCTAAATACTTTCTTAGATACCAATTCGTTGATTAGAATCAATCAGGTTAACCTATTGAAATGGACCCGAACCATTGAGCCAAATTTGGTATTGAGTCAATCAATTCATATTAAAATATGAATCGATGCGACCAACTATAATTAAACTCAACTTTGATCCTCTTTGATCTAATCCTAATCAACCATTGATTAGGTTCAATCAACTGCTCAAAATCAATAGTGGGTACTTACCTGATCTAATCAATTTGACCATAATTATAGTTTGATCACTAGACCTAATTTGTTTAACCCATACCACATGCAATAATATAATTTTAGATCTAAAAATAATATTTTAGATTATATTTCATTATATGAATTAGTGGTTTATGATCTTGAAACTATTTCAAATTTAAACCTAATGTCGTATATCACATATATATAGTTTCAAATCTAAACTAAAACATATATCACATATACATAAATTTCAGATCTAAAACTAAAAATACATATATCAAATACATATATAATCAGATCTAAAAATAATGATTAAAATATTTTAAAAATATTTTTGAAAAAAAAGATTCGCATGAAATTAGGATAATCTTTTCAATATAGGGGGTAAATCCTATACCAGGACAACCTTATACCAGTTTGATGTGAACATTTAATCATTCTAATTTCAGATCTAAATATGATATAAGATATATCATATATATCAATTTTTAGATTTAATAGATTGATTTAATTACTTCAAAAATAATTTTAAAATTGATTAATCTTGTGCTAGGATAATTTTTTCAATATAGAGGGTAAACCCTATACCAAGACAACCTTATACCAGCACAAGATCAATTTTAAATCACCAAAATTTTTAAATTAAGATAAAAATCAGATTATATATGTCTTTAAAAATCAATGGCTTTGACACCATTTTTACAAAATCAGATAGGATGCATGCATAGATTTCAAAAATCTTTTCAAGAGCAGTGAAAAAAAAATCGGGTTAAACCCTATAACTCCATATGCATTAGATCTCATCTAATCCTACCCAAGCCCAGAATAAAGATATGCATATAATCTAAAAATTAAAATAAGGATGAGATCAAATCTTAATACCTTTACGTGAATAGAAATCCATCACTATTGATGATCTCAGATTCGAAGATCTTTGAGCCGCACACATGTCCGACCTCTACAGATATCCATCGGGATTAACCTTGAATCCTTCTTCCTTCTTCTCTAAGAAAGATCTATGCCTCTTTGAACCTTGATCAGCAAATGATCTTGACTGTAACTTCAATCCTTGAACTGCGACCTCCTTCTCCTTATTTCTTGCTGTAGAAGAGACTCTTCTTCTTCTTGACGTGTGAAATATGGATACCCAACCCTTAGGCATAGGAAAGAGAAGAGGGAGAGAGGGTGTGGCATGGAGAAGAGAGAGAGGAGAGTTTTGATTTCTCAAAATTCTATTCTTCTAAACCCTAAAAGACTGTCTTTTTATATAGATCATTCCTTGATCCAAATCAAGAACCAATTAACTTAAAAAGGCTAGTCCTTATCTTACAAAAATTTTTACCTTTTTAATCTAATTATTTTTTATTAAAATCAAACTTAATTGGTAGGATATCAACCTCTTTTGGTAAGCATATGGGGCACCCCAATCAAATAAGGCAGACTGAGTGGGTACCCCTTATAATAGAGGGCAGGTAGATGGGGTGCCAACACTTGGTGCCCCTTAGGATCTTTTCATGCACAAGAGAGGGGGTGGGCCCCTCTCTCTTTTTCATGCCAATCTAAGGTTGGTGCCCCTTGGATTTTCCAAAAGAGATGCATGGCGCCATCTCTTCTTTCCCTTAATTCCACACATAATATTAGAAAATAAATGAGAAGATAATGAGGAGATAATTTAACCAACTCATTGACTTAATCCAATCTTCTTGGGCTCACAATTAGACGTCCAGCTAAATCCTAACAGATTTAGGTTAGGTTCAATATAATGGACTTGATCCAATGAAGTCCTGAGAAGAATTATGTTTAACCATGTGCTAGCATGATTTTCTTAAACCAAATAGGATTTCAATAAATCTTAACCTAATTAGAACTTCATAAGCCCAATTGGCAAATTTAAGATTAAATTTCATAAAGTGTGACCCCATAGGTTTCATTCTATTTGGTAGTGAGATATATTGTGATCTCTATTATAATATCATCAAAACTCTTTTCGATAGATTGGAATAGTTCCAACTCTACCCTTCAAAGGTTATCGATCATCAAGATGATGCCTGATGAGTCCCCCAATCTATCAGTGACACCTAGCAGTATATAATGGCAACTCAGTAGAATAAAAGTATGAATCTCTAGGTACAATTATCGTATGATTCAGTCCTTCTATCATGAGTCCCGACTTTACAAAGATCATGGAGAACTCATCAGATCCCATCGTCAGTTATATACTAGATTGACTCGACTCAAGTTTATTTGTGAATCCCATGGAAACTCTTTTTCAGTATTCACACTTGCTTTGGCCAAAGATTTTCTAAACTCAGTCTCATGAATCGCATAGGATTTCTCTTTTTCTATCAAGATCGATAGATTCTTTCTAGGTGCATCCTACTATAAACAGCGAATCTGAATCTACTGTAGCCAACATACACAGTAAAGATCCGAATGGCTAGAGATCAAAAAAATATACAGTCAAACTCAATAGCCTCACTGTGAATAGTTGATGACACCACAGGTCAAAGGACCACTCACACCATTACAGCATCGAGAAGATCACTGATGAATGAGTAGACATCCAAGTGATTTCTCACACGTGTTGGTCATGCTCAATGCAAGTTGTTCTCTAACAACCACCCGTACCCTTATCCCAGTATCCCTACACTGCAGATCTGAGACTCATTTGCCCATAAGGAAGGTGAACCATGCATCGATCTCAAATGGATTGATCACTATCCTCCATGACGATCTTTTGATTGAGAGTGTTTAAAAATTAACCACTAATTAATGTATGTCTCAAATTCTCAATATCTTAAGAATATACAAAAATCATCTTTATTAATTTCTAGGACAAATCATGGACATATAAAAATGATTGGAATAAAAAAGCCTTTTATAGATAATAAAAAAATTACAAGCACAAGATTAAGCCCTAGAATTACAAAATGTGTCAGCCAACAATTGACTTCTAGGATACAAATCTAACACTAGCATCTTGTACCCGAGATCACAAGCTACTATTAAACCCTATTCGTCTGGCATAGCTTACTATAATTCAGATCATTATATCTCAATCTATAGAAAAACTTGTAATCTTATTTATCTCAAAAATATGCATAACAATTCATAGTATCACAAAAGTTTGTATTTTATTTTTTAAATAACCATCCAGTTTATGCTCAAGATATAACATCTTCTAGGATCTAAAAAATACTTATAATTGAATCACTAGTTTTTAATATCATTTGCACCACAACCTCTAATAACTATAAACCCAAATTCTCTTTTCACTTGAATCATAATCCCAAATGATCATAAACCTTGACTCTATCTCTCAAATAATCATAAATCTTTACTCTGATACCAAATATGTAACACCCCACCCCTAAAATCGGACGACGGTGCTACACCCCACCCTTAACTAAGAATGAAGAAAATTACTAAACTATAGCTAAGATGATAACCGTTTACATTTAATTCAATAAACTTTTCAATCTACTAGCATAAGTACTTCAAATTACTCATGATCTCTTGAAAACAACCCATGATTTCATTCATCAAACTATGTTCTATACATATAGTTCCATACTATAATACATTTAACATTTTATTAGTTTTCACAACTCAACACACACACACACACACACACACACATATATATATAACCCACATACATCTCAAAATATCCTCTCACAAGTGAGCATAGACAACTTAAGATGCTGATACTTTAACTATCCTGGTCAACTTCTATAAAACAAGTACTAATAAAGATGCTCTCTATGTTGAGCTACGATACTTTGATCGATCAAGAAAAGGATGAAAAACAACATAATGAGACTAAGTCCCAATGAGTGAGTAATCATCTAACAATGGAAAAACGAAAAACTATAGCTGTAATACTCATAATAACAGATGTTCTACAATACTGATTTGCTTTCAAAACTTTCATATGCTAAACAAGAATAAAGCTATATAGAAGAACCATTTTCAAAGTTATGTAAGAAATTACTTTAAACAAAAAATTATTGGGCTACCGCCATCCATGCCATAGCACACCCCTATCATGGACAGTCGATACGATATGTCAGATAAAATTGGACCCCACTAGATATACTGGATCGCAAGAAAGTGCCGCTGGACTACCGTCAACTACACCATAGTGCATCCCTACCATGGGTAGTCGATACGATGCATCTGATACTGCTGGACTCATTGAGCATAATATTTCACAAGAAGGTGTCTGCTGGACTATCGTTGACTATCCCTCAGTGCACCCTTATTATGTTGTCAACATAGTGCATCTAATACTGCGGAGCACCACTGGGCATAATATTTCGCAAGAAGGTGCCAACTGTCTTTATGCTGTATGACATGATAATGGTCATGCTTATACTGGAAAGTTGAATTACATATACTGAAAAGCTGGCTCGAAAGCATTTTCAAATCAAAATAATCATCAATCCAAATTGGACACACATACATATCTATATATTCTTGAATAACTTTTCAATATGATTTACTTCCTGTTTCCATGCTTGCATATACATAAATTAAGCTGAAAAATAATAGAAATTAAACTTACTTTCGAAATAATTACTTCTATAATAAACATCATAAGTAAAACACCATAATTAGATAGAAAATCCACTCACCTCCACCTCAAGCTGGCTACAATACTAGCTTGATGCTTGACTTCACCCAAAGCACTTCTCAAGAGCTTTCTTCCTCTCCTATAAAGTTGATACACACTGATTAATATCATTCTAATATAATACATGAGTAAGAGAATACATGTTTACTTTCTTATACTCATTTTTCAACCCTTCAATTCTTGATTCTATTCTGTTTTTACCTTGTTTAGGGTTATCTAAATCCTTATATAAACTTTAAAACGTCTAGTTATTTAACTATTTTTTTCATTTCCATTATCCATCTCAAGTTCAGATCATAGTAACATCATCTAATTGTTGAAGTAATTCAAACAATTTTCAATAAATCTACAGCAATTTTGATTCTTTAGTTCCAGTTCATAATTCATATATTTCAATTCCCTAGAACAACAAATCTTGTACCTATCATTCAAAATTCAACTTGAATTCAGTTTAGGGTTTGACATTATTATCTTATTTAGCCAAAATACTATAACCACTAATACAACTTCAGCTACTTAAGGACTGTTTAAATAATTTCTAGCAAATTAACAACACAATTTATCCTCAATTTTAGGTTTAGATGCACATTTTGATTTTCCAAAACATCAAATATGATAACTAAGGACTCAAGATTCAGGTTGAATGTAATTTAGGGATTACAGTACCTATCTCAAATAATTAAAACCCTACTGCCACTACTAGCCTCTTCCTTTTTTCCACTAACAGCAACTACTCTTCCTTTTAAAGAGTTAATTGACAAGTCACCATTTTCTTGCTGATTTTCCTTTCATTATGGACTGAGAACATCACCTTCTCTAGCTCCTCCCTCTCTCTTGCCTCCTCTACTTTTCTATTTTTTTTTTCTATTTTTACTGAAAACCAAAATAGCAATAAGGAACCGATGGAAGGGGGTTGAATATCTTTGAATATGAATATTTTAAAGAATTAGTTGATTAGGTGTCAATCCCATGCAATAACCAACAAATATCTTAGATTTCCATCCCTTTATTTATGTAAAAATAGCTGATGAGTAATCCCCATGAAAATATTTTTAAAATCCTCAAGTTCAGCAATTCTGCAGAATCCCATTGCTCAAGCTCTCCTACGGCTTGAGTCGACTCCATCTCTTGGGTTTCAGAATTTTACTTTAAATCATGAATTTATACTTTCAAGTTGCCACCCACACCAATATTATCTAAAAGATCCTTCCAAATATCATTCATTCTATGCTTAATAACCACCAAAATTTAACTTTATTGCCATTATTATTAATCAAATTTCTCAACTATTTTTTTTCTCCATTAAGAATTAAAGTTATGCTTTATTACTACTAACCAACTACTCATTCAATACTTAGATATATTAGGAATGATAAATTATGTCACATCAGAGTAAATGCTAATATGAAATACAAATCTCTTTCAAGCTACCACATCTTTGATTTGGGGTGTTACAATATACACCAACCGACAAGCTCCAAATGGTCTGTCATCAACACTTTGCTGAATGGCCTCTAGAAAGGGAGAGAGCCCGGGGCTAGTGCTCGCACCCCATGGCTGGCTACCCTCCATCTTCCAGATCAAGTTCACTCTAGGATAGTGGAGGGGAGCATTTTCTGTGGATTCCTACTCCAAGCCGTAGATGGGGCTGTCAGGCAAAATCTCTATAAGAGTGCGCGTCGAAAGTTTATCCCATTCGACTTTCCAAAGAGTTTAACCCTAGAGTGAGCCTCAACCCTCTAAATCTATGTCGCATCGATCCTCCTCAGTGGCATAGGTCTGTACAAATCGACAAGGTCCCTAGTCGACATCGTAGATCGGCACGACAGCCCCCACACCCTCACATCATGACTTCGATAGACAAAAATCAGGATAGTGAAAATCCTGTCAGCAAGCTGTTCTCCAAATAGATGGGTGACCAACTGCCTCCTCCAGCACCTACCCTCATTAGTGATCAAGTCATAGACATGCAAATGGTCGTGCACCTCAGTGCTGACAACGGTCGGCCATCGAAAGAGCGGTAAATTGGATATTCAAGCCTTTTAACTCACATCGATCGAAGCACCATCACCAATCAGCCACTTAATCTGGGCCGCAATAGCAAAGGCATGAGCATAAATCTCTCCAAATGAAGGAGCAGCCACGCTCACTCCGGACACTACAACAGAAAAGGATATTTGTGACACAACCAAAGTGTCACAAATAATAAATTTTTATCATAAATAATTATTTATGATGAAACTTTTGTCACTAATAATTTATCACTAGAAATAGGGTCATAGATAATATTTTATGATGAAAAAATAATTTCATCGCTAATAAATACTTTTTATGATGAAATTTTTTTATCATAATTTTTTTTTATTTTTTAAATTATTTATGATGGAACAATTACATCATAAATAGGATGAATTTACAATGAAAATATTCATCACAAATAATTTAAAAAAAATTTAAATTATAAAAAAATAAAATATTTATGATGAAAGATTTTCATCCCAAATAAGTTTATTTAAGATGGATATTCCATCACAGATAATTCCATCATTAATTAAAATATAATATTTTTTTAAAAAATAATTTATAAATATATATTTTTAATTTATTTTTAATATTTTATATTTATCTATAAAATTAAAATAAAAAATTCACATAATAAACCCATAAATAAAATTGATTATTTTATTATATTAAAATATAATTATAAAAAAATAAATTTAATAATTATAAGAGGTCCAAAATAAAAATAAAAAAATACAGAAACAAACTGCTGGCCATCAAGCATCAGTATCTGGAGAAGGAGAATGGGTGGAGCATGATGAATCGGTCTGCTGCTGCCTCATCAGCTCTATCATCTGCTCCATCTGTGCCATCTATTCCATCATTCGTGCTTGAAATGATTGGTAGGAGTCGACGCGTGCAGCTAACTCATCAGCCCGCTGTCGATCCTCAGCAGCCCGCTGTCGATCCTCAGCAGTCTATCTTTATATCTTTGCCAATCGGACATCGTAGGCAACATAGATGTCAGCCCTAGATGAGCATGAGGATGGGGGAGCTCTGATCCCATATCCTAGCTTCTAATATAACAGGATCTCGTACCAAGCACTTGATCACAGATCTCATCATCTATGGGTGCGGTCGAGCCCTCAAAGGTAGGCTGGAATCGTATTTCTATCATACGATCCTGAAAATTAAAGTTATAGTTATTCTAAGTTTGTACTGAAAATCAAAATATTAATGAAAAAAATAGTTAGAAAAACTTACATAAAGCTCTTGGCTCTCCGCCATCCACTCTCTTGACCATCACTGGTGGATCTACTGGTAGATTTTGATTCTATCAGGAAGCTCACCACTTTCTATATCTCTCTATAGTTTGAGAATAATTAATAAAAAAATTTTAATAGTTAAAAAATTAAAATATACTAAATAAAAATTACTTACCCTCTACTCTACATGACGAGTGAACGGTCTCGAACCCCCACAGTGCGAGACAGTTTGTCTCGTCCGATTCACGATATTTCGAAAATATCGATCCTATACAGTTAACAATCAAATTAGTAACTAACTAACTAAATTTAAGAATAAATGATCCAATTATTAAACTCTAAAAAAAATAAATTTGGATGCTTAACCTGATATACTAGATCTTCATACCTACGATATATGACAGTCCAGTCCTCGATACTGATGCTATCATATAGCCGCTATCGTACTGCCTCCACCCCCTAGTCCTCAACTACAGCATACCAATGGCGATGAATGCGATATCGGTAATTCTTGAAACGTGAGTATAGATGGTCATCCATAGCTCGTCGCATGTAATCGTGTTCAAAATCAATAATATCAAATACAGCCTGTCAATAACAAATATTATAAGAATACAATACTAATTAAATATTTCACTAAATATTATTTTATCTATAAGTGGCTATAGAAGACTTCTCTCTGAGCCGATGTAATGTGATGCCAATCGAAAAGCATCACAGGAGCATAGCTGTGGCATATGATGCCCAGCTTAGTCTGCCATGGCTCACACCAATCCCTAATGGGCGTGGTGAAGTCAAACGAAATCTCGATACGGAGATGCTATCACTCGTGCTCGCATCTCCAACACTCCAAGGTGAGATTCTTCAACGGACCTCATCCTCGCCTCACCACCTACACTGAATGGCCTGAAACAATAATGAATAAATCATTAGTATGATAGCTATTTATAAACCTAACAAATACAATTAAAATCAAATTTTATTATGTAAAAAAATTTAAAATACCACTCAGATCCACCTCTGCAACACCTTTTGGTGGCTTCGATGGTGTGGCAGTAGAAATGGGGGAAGCCTCATCCTCAGGGGGGCTGGGAACACAATGTGGTCGTCTTCCTCCTGGCGCTATACCTGCAATGCTTAAGCCATGCATATAACTAACTTGAGATATAAATGAATATAATAATGAATAATAATAGTAAAAAATATATAAATACTAATGAATAGAATTGTATTGCATACCATTATTGTAAGAAAAAAAACATAATAAATACATCCTATCACCAACTAATAGATAAAGATAGTTCCTATCCCTTTCAAAAATGCATCACTTTTATTGTTGCCATAGTTTTGTTCCTTATTCCATATTCAAAAAAAATTAGGCAGCATCTCCCTGCAGTTCTCCAAGTATACCATATAGATGGATCATATTTTAACCACATCTAATATGTATCCGAAGAACAAACGAGATAACTGTGATAGAATTTTTCATAATAAAACAAAGAACACCATGACAATAATAAAAAATTGATGCATTTCTGAACTGCCCGAATCAGGGCATTCAAGAGCCATTCACAGAGTTTATTTTGGAGACTCTAGGATTGACTCTTGAATAGGAGTCTAAGGTTACATCAATGCACGCATTAAATTACTACCATACATCTCTCTATGAAAATAGAGAGATGTACTCGAATCTGACCCAGATCTCGATCCAAATCGATTCTCGATCCGAATTCCAATCTCAATCTGACTCAGATCGTGACTCAGATCTAGGATCGGATCCTGGCCCGGATCCCAACCCGGATCTGATCCAAATCTCGAACCAGATCTGAGTCGAATCAGATCAGATCCGGATCAGATCGCAGATCGAATCTCAAATTCGGCTAATCCTAGTTAAAATATTAAATCATAATCACAATAAAACATAGGAACTAAACAAGCAAAAATATTAAATTATAACAAGCAAAAGCATTAAATTATTTTTTTAAAAATAATATTTTATCATTATTTTAAAAAATATAACTATTTTCATTACAAAAAATAATTTATTTTTAAATATTTTATTTTATTTTTTATTTTTAATTTTTAATACTTATTATTATTATTATTATTTTATTTTTATTAATAAATTATTATTTTTAAAAAATAATTTTTTTATTTTTTTTCCTTTCTTCTCTCGCATGCCACAACTCCCCCCCACGACCATCATTACTCTCCGACCTGTCACCACCGCCCCCCACACCCCGCGACGCCCCTCCGCCCCCCACCCCCTGCGGCATGTCCCCGCTCCCTTGTCCTTCGCCCCACCCCACGTCACCCCTACCCTCTGGCCCACCCCGCTCGCAGCCCCCACAGCCCCCCATCCTCCACCCCATCTTGCATCACCCCCACCCCTGGCCCGCCCTGCTTGCGGCCCCTATAGCCCCCCATCATCCATCCCCTGGCCTGCTCCACTGGCAACCCCCACTCCCCCCATTCTCCGTCCCACCCCGAATCACTCCCACCCAGCTGGTCCGCTCCACTTGCGCCCCCCATCCCCCACAGCCCCCACCCCCCATCCTCTGCCCCATCCCATGTCACCCCCACCCCCTGACCCACTCCGCTCGCGGCCCCCACCTCCCGATCCTTCACCCCACCCCACGTCACCCCCACCCTCTAGCCTTCTCCTTTCACACCCCCAACCCCCCGTCCTCCACCCCACCCTGCGTCACCACCACCACCCCCTAGCCCGCTCCGCTCGCACCCCCCCTCCGCTTTACCCTTCTGCGTGGAGCCAAAAAAAAAAGGGGTTTACCTCACAGCGACGGCGGCGGTGGTGATGACGGAGAGGAAGATCGACGGTGATGGTGGTGATGACAGGGGCTCACTCGTCGGCCGGTGGATGTCTGAGAGGGGGGAGAGGGAGAGGGTTTCACATGAAGTGATGGGCAGATGGAAGTGACGGGCATAGTTTTAATAGAACTTTTAGCGATGCAATATTTTCATTGCTAAAATAATTATTAGCGATAAAAATTTCTTGTCTGTCGCTAATAATTTTCATCAAATTTTTTTTTTAAATTTTTTTTCTAAAATAATTTAACCAAAAAAAATTTAAAAAAAATTTACAATGAAAATCAAAATTTTTATTGCTAATAATAGTTATTCATGATGCAAATAAAATTTACATCGTAAAAAATTTCTTTTTTAAATTTTTTTTTAATTTTTCATTGATTATTTATGATGAAAACTTTACATTAGAAATAATTTAATATTTATGATGCAAAATATATTTACATCATAAATAATACTTATTTGTGACTCAATTTTTACATCAATAATAATTGACTCATTTATTTTTTAAAAAAATTAATTTTCATTGATAATTTTTTGATAAAAATTTTGCATCATAAATAATTTAATATTTATGATATAAAATTTGTTTCCATCATAAATATAAATTATTTGTGATGGTAATTTTCATAACAAATACTTCGATCGCAAAAATTTTATTTTTTTATAGTCTATTTTTTTTTTTTTTTTGAATATAGTATAATTTTAAAATTTAAAATCTATCTTCATCGTTTATTATCTAAATAATTATTATTAGAATATCTTTATAAAAGATCACCTCAATCTGATAACCCTAACTATGTGATCAATAAAATTTGATTTTGATGGTAACGAATGATCGTATAATGATCTGATAGATAAAGATCATCGATGAATCTAAAAATTTACAACAATAATTTTAATAATATTTATAGTATATTATAAAAATTTTACTTCAATCGGACATCATTATCATAATTAATTTAGCACAGAATAATTTGAGTCATTAAATAAAAAATAAGTGATCAAAAGATCAAATGACAATTGATTATAAGGTGATTTTTTTAGGTAAATGATCTTTGTTACTACTTTGATCATTTATACGGTGGTGATCATAAAATTCAAATCATGCATATATAAACCATCCAAAATTATGTGTATCTTGATACTAATTCTTAAAGTCTATAAGTAATTATACTTGTGCCTTTATAACATCTACTTAACGTAGATGGTTCATATATGCATGGTTTGGATTTTACGATCACCATCGTATAAATGATTAAGGTTGTAGTAAAGATCATTTAGTTAAAAAATTATCTTATAATCGGATGCCGTTTGGCCTTTTGATCACTCATTTTTTATTTAACAGTCCAAATTATTTCATACTAAATTGATCAGATAATGATGTCTGATTAAAGTAAAATTTTGATAGTATGCTACAAATATCATTGAGATCATTGTTACAAATTTTTAGACCCATCGATGATATCTATCTATCAAATCATCATGTGATCATTCATGACCATCGAAATCAAACTTTATTGATCAATATAACTAGGGCTACTAGATCGAGATGGTCTTTTATGATGATATTCTAATGATAATTATTTAGATAATAAATGATAAAAATAAATTTTAAATTTTAAAATTATATCTGTTACTTCATGAATTGATTTTGATGATTACAATACATTTGAGGGGGTTACTAATGATTTTGGCTTGAAAAAGATTTATTGTATTTCAGGGGCAAAACTATAATTTTATTAAGTTCTGATTTGAGAGTCTCAAAAGTAAGAACAGAAGATTTATGATGTATTGAAGGTAATTTCATATTTTTTGGATATATATTTTGAGAAAAAATTAAGTTTAAACAAAAGAGTTGACCCTATGAGTCGACACCTGTCAAAAGGGACTGAATGGTATGCTATTTTTGGCTGGCACACCCAAAGAAGATGATCCTATCAGTCGACCTCTATTGCTGTATAGGTCGAAGATACAAATAGTGACTTTCTATTCTGCACCACAGAGGTCGATCCTATGAGTTGACCCCTATGCAGAGATCGACCCTATGAGTCGACCCCTGCGACAGAAAATCTTCATAACGGCTAGTTTTTCAGCTCTTTTTGATCATATTTAATGCTTATTTAATTCACTTTAATGGCTCTAATCCTGTCCAGATTTTTCTCTAGCATCTATTGAAGATATAAAGGCACTTGAAGGAGGAAAAAAGATAAGGTTTTCAAAGTTTTTCAAGTATTCATTTTCAGCCTTAAGCAAAAAATCCTCTTTAAGCAAAAGAAACTTTCATTTCAAGCTCACCAACCCCTCAAAAGTTCATTTAAGTCTTCAACAATCTTGAAAAAAATCAGAAAAGCTTCTTCCTTGTTGTGTAAAGTATATTTAAAGTTTTTATTTACTCATTAAAGGAGCAAAACTTGTATTTCTCGTCATTAACTCTCATACTCTACTTTTGTCTTGATTTTTAGTTTTGAAAGAGTTTTAAAACTTGGATAGGTTGATCCGAACCTTGAAT
The DNA here is from genome assembly GCF_000442705.2 of Elaeis guineensis. NCBI lineage: Eukaryota > Viridiplantae > Streptophyta > Magnoliopsida > Arecales > Arecaceae > Elaeis > Elaeis guineensis. The sequence continues at coordinate 29,167,396 of NC_025998.2, read as the reverse complement.
CGGATTGTATTGGATTGGCTTGTATCTAAAAAATAAGTATTCTAGTTTGGGATAGCTAAAGTCAGAGGTACCGACGTTATATTCTTGTTGAACATATTTTAGTGGATTTAAATTTCTAAGTAGGAGCTTGGGAAGTGGATGTAGCTGCAAGGTTGGCATCGAACCACTATAAATCTTGTTTGTTTGTAGTGTGTATACTTACTCTCTATCTAAATTTCCTTATTTTCTTGCATTCTTGCATCTCATTTCTACACTTAGCTTAAATCACTTACTACACATAACTTGCTTATTATTACTTAATCCTTGTGGTTCTAAATTAACTTTAAAATTTCAAAAATCCAATTCACCCTCTCTCTTGGGTTGCATAGTTGGGAACAAGTGGTATCAGAGTATAGTGCTCTAGCCCTATTTTGATTTAACCATCAAAGAGCTAAAGATCTATGGCAACTCAAGTTGGTGCTTCACTAGCCGAGGGGCAGTCCACAAACTGATCTCCACTTTTCAATGGGTCAAACTATACCTATTGGAAAGCTCGGATGAAAATTTTTATCCAAGACTTGACTATGATATGTGGAGTATCATAGTTAATAGACCACACACTCCTACTAAGATAATTGATGGTATAGAATCAATCAAACTCGAAAGAGAATGGAATGAGGTTGACAAGAAAATGGCTCAACTCAATGCTAAAGCCATGAATGTCTTATATTGTGCTTTAGATACTAATGAATTTAATCATATTTCAACATGCATGTCGGCTAAAAAATATAGGATAGGTTAGAAGTAACACATGAAAGCACTAATCAAGTTAAAGAATCAAAAATCAATATGCTTGTGCACAAATATGAACTCTTTAAACTAGAGCATGATGAATCAATAACTAAAATATTTACTCGCTTTACGGATATTATTAATAGTCTAAAAAGTCTTGATAAGTCTTATTCTAACAGTGATCTTATGAGAAAGATTCTTAGATCTTTACCAAGGACTTGGGAGGCTAAAATGACCGCAATCCAAGAAGTCAAAGATCTGAATGTCTTACCCTTGGAGGAGCTTCTAGGATCGCTAATGACACATGAGCTAAGTATGAAACAACATCAAGAAGAAGATGTCAAGAAGAAGAGGACAATCACCCTCAAATTACTACTCAACTCGATGAGAAATTCGATGAAATAAAAAATGAAGAGCAAGATAAAGAAATAGCCCTCAACACTAGAAAGTTTAAAAGATTTATGAAGAAAAAAAAATAAAGGATGAGAAAGAGGCCACCTACAAAAGGAGAGCATAGCAAGGAAAAAATAAAGAGAAGCCTCTTATTTGTTTGAATATAAAAAGCTGGGCACTTTAGGTCTGAATATCCACAACTTAAGAAGGACCCCAAAAAGTACAAGAAAAAGGCTATGGTAGCTATATGAAGTGATAGTGATGAGTCAAGCTCCAAAGAAGAAGATTCATATGAACAAGCCAACTTGTGCCTTATTGCACATGAAAATGAGGTAAACACCGAAACTCCTAGTGACTTTATCTTTGAAGAACTTTAAGAAGTATTTTATGATCTAGTTGATGATCTAAAGAAGTTAGGGATAAAGAACAAAGAATTGAAATCAAAGAATCAATCTTTACTAAAAGAAAATGAGATTATTTCAAATAAAAAATTGATCTTGACATAAAAAAAATCTGAACTTGAAAAATAAAATTGCTTAGTTAAAACCTATGATAGAAAAGTTCACTCTAAGTTCAAATAAACTTTAAATGATATTTGATAATCAAAAGGTCGTTTATGATAAAGTCGGTCTTGGATACAATCTTTTAAAGAAACAAAAATTTTTGAAAAATATCTTTGTGAACTCATTAAGCAACAAGTTCTCAAATATTACTTGCTTTAAATATGGTAAAGTAGGACATAAATTTATACATGTTTCTCTAGCAATTCAGAAAATTCTAATGTGAAAAAAATTTGGGTTCCAAAAGGAACCATTGTGACTAACCAAAGAGGACCTAAGAAAACTTGGGTATCTAAAGTGAAAACTTGATTGATGCATGTAGGTGTGTCTTGCATCCCAAGGAATAAATCAAAATGATATCTTGATAGCGGGTGCTCAAGACACATGACTGGTGATGAATCTCAATTCATCACACTTGATGCAAAAGATGGAGGGATGGTCACCTTTGGAGACAATAGCAAAGGAAAGATCATCGGTATAAGTAATATTGGTATCATTCCCTCCAAGTACATTGAAAATATTTTATTAGTAGATGGTTTGAAATATAATCTATTAAGCATTAGTCAATTCTGTGACAAAAGGTACAAAGTTATTTTTGAATCTTCATTATGCATAGTAACTAGTCCCAATGATGAAGGATTAAATTTGTTGGACATAGACATGGTAATGTTTATATGGTAGATTTGAATGATCTTTCCAAGATAAACTTGCAATGCCTAGTAGCCTTGAATGCCAAAATTAATGAGACTAGTTGGCTTTGGCACCATAGGCTTGCACATATTAGCATGCATTCACTTTCAAAACTTATTAAAAAAGAATTGGTTACCGATTTACCTAAATTAAATTTTGAAAAGATAAAATTTATGATGCATGCCAACTAGATAAAAAACAAAAGTTTCATTCAAATCTAAAAATATTGTTTCAACTTCTAGGCCATTAGAATTATTGCACATGAATTTATTTGGACCCACTAGAACTACTAGTTTAGGTGAAAAATGATATGGCTTTATAATTCTTGATGATTTCTCTCATTTTATATGGATTTTTTTTTGACACATAAGGATGAAATTTTCATGTGTTCTCAAAATTTTATTGAAGAGTTACTAATGAAAAAAAAATTTTAATTCAAAATATTCGAAGTGATTATGGAACCAAATTTAAAATCAAGATTTTAAAAAGTTTTGTGATGAAAAAGGCATTGACCATAATTTTTCAGCACCTAGGACACCCCAACAAAATGGATAGTAGAAGGAAAAAATAGAACCCTTGAAGAAATGATCCGTACCATGCTATGTGAAAGTAAATTCCAAGATATTTTTGGACGGAAGCAATTAACACGGTATATTATATTTTAAACCATGCTTTAATTAGATCAATTCTAAAGAAAACACCCTATGAGTTTTGGAAAGGAAAAAAATCAAACATTGCATATTTTCATATTTTTTGTTGCCAATGTTTTGTTTTGAACAATAGTAAAGAGAGATTAGAAAAATTTGATGCAAAATCCTATGAAGCTATTTTTCTTGGTTACTCCTCTTCTAGCAAAGCTTTTAGAATTTTCAATAAAAAAACTTTAGTAGTAGAGGAGTCAATACATGTTATTTTTTATGAGACTAATGATCTTTTTCAAGGAAGAGTGAAGGTATTGATGATGCAGATCCTCTTATAGAAGGGATGAAGGAGCTCATCCTAAAAGACTCAACAATTCAAAATAAAAAAGAACATGATAACAAACAAGAGGATGAAGGTAAAGAACAACAAGAACAACCTCAAGGTACAAATGATCTACCCAAAGAATAGAGGTATGATCACAATTATCCCAAAGAATTAATCATTGGTGATCCTACATATAGAGTAAGAACTCGTTCTTCACTTAGAGATGCATACAATCATTTTGATTTATTTCTCATTTTGAACCTAAAATCATAGATGAAGCTAAAAAAGATTATAATTGGATAAATGCAATGCAAGAGAAACTTAATCAATTCGAAAAAAATAATGTATGGACTTTAGTATCAAGATCTAAAAATTATCCAGTAATTGGCACAAAATGGGTATATAAGAATAAATTAGATGAACATGAAAATGTAATCAGGAATAAAGCAAGATTGGTTGCAAAGGGTTATAATCAAGAAGAAAAATTGATTTTGATGAGACCTTTGCATCTGTTGCTAGATTAGAAGCAATTAGGCTTTTACTTGCATATGCATGCTTTATGAATTTTAAGTTATTGTAAATGGATGTCAAAAGTACTTTTCTAAATGGTTATATTGCTGAAGAAGTATATGTAGAACAATCCTCTGATTTTAAAAATTATGCTTTTTTAATTATATTTTTACATTAAACAAAGTATTATATGGTTTAAAACAAGTACCTAGGGCTTGATATGAAAGGTTAAGTAAATTCTTGCTTGATAATAATTTTTCAAGAAAAATGTAGATACAACCTTTTCATTAAAAAAAATCATAATGATATCTTAGTTATACAAATATACGTTGATGACATTATATTTGGATCTACTAATAAAACTCTTTGTCAAGATTTTGCTAAGCTCATGCAGGGGGAGTTCGAGATGAGCATGATGGGAGAACTTACATTCTTCCTCGACTCCAAATCAAATAAACAAAGGAAGGATCTCCATCATCCAAAGCAAGTATATAAGAGAACTACTCAAAAGATTTGGAATAGAGGGCTCCAAAGCAATTGGTACCCCCATGAGCCCATCATGTAAGCTTGACAAGGATGAAGGAGATAAAAATGTAGACTCAAAATTTTATAGAGGCATGATTGGTTCTTTATTGTATTTAACTGCTAGTAGATAGATATTATGTTTAGTGTTTGTCTATGTGCATGCTTTCAATCAAATCCAAAAAAATCACATTTAAATGCAGTTAAAAGAATTCTTAGATATTTAAAAGGTACACAAACTCTAGGATTATGATATTCTAAGGCTCATCAATTGACTTAATAGGATATTCAGATGTCGATTTTACTGGATGTAGATTAGATAGAAAAAGTACTAGTGAAACTTGTCAATTTCTTAGAGTTAACTTAATCTCTTTGTTTAGCAAGAAGCAAAATTCGATGGCACTGTCTACGATCGAGGCCGAATATATTGTAGCCGAAAGTTGCTGTGCTCAAATCTTGTAGATTAAGCAACAACTTGAGGACTTTGACATCAAACTCAATGAAACTCCCATAAGATGTGATAACACTAGTGCTATTAATCTAACTAAAAATCCAATTCAGCATTCTAGATCAAAGCATACTAAAATTAGACATCATTTCATAAGAGAACATGTCCAAAATAATAATATAATTCTTGATTATATTTGTACTAAAAATAATTGGCTGACATCTTTGTCAAGGCCTTAAGTAAAGATAGATTTTGTGAAATTAGGAGAGAACTAGAAATTCTTGATCCATCAGCTTAAGTATCTTTCGAATTCCAAGTTTTTTTTGCTAAAAATTTATTGAGCCAAATTTTGAGCTCAATTCTCTTCTCTCCTTTCTTAAAAGCTCAAAACTTTTTTTCATATGATCAATCTCTTAAATAGACACCCTTCTCTTAAGTTTTAATTTTTTTTGAAGTTTTTTCATCATTTTTTTCGAATTTTTCTAGTCATGAGTCGACCCATAGGGTCGACCCAAGGTAAACTTGTAATTTTCATTAAAACTCATCAAGCATTCTGTTTTATTGAAAAATCTCCTTTTGTAAATGAGCCGACCCTTTGCCTTTCATCTTCCTCATCCCACCGACAAAAATCTTCTCCCTCTCCACTCTCTCAACCGCAAAAATCTCTTAAAATTCTTCTTTCCACCGATTTTCTCCATTCAAATCGCCCTCTTAGAAACTAAATCCCTTTTTCCTTCTCTTCCTTATTTGGGCGAATCAAGCTTACCCTAGCTTCAAACCCTTGTCTTCAAACCGACGGTTCATCACCCTAAAAATCCTTGTCTTTCCTCTAAAATCCTTTCCACTCTACCTCTTATTTGGTCTCCTAAGCTGTTTGCAAGTCTCTGTTATCCGAAATGGCTCCCAAACTGAAGCTACTGCAGAGAAGAAAGTCTGTTCGTGGGTTAGAGAAGTATGTGCGCAGAAAGAGAATGACAGCCGAGCTCTCTCCTGCTCCAATCTCAGTTTCAGATCCTGCTCTAGCTTCTTCACTGTCCCCACTCAGTCCAAGCAAGATACCTCTCTCAAATCGAAGAGTAGAACCGGGAAGAACATAGATTTTAAGTTTTTTGAAAAAGAAGGATTCTCTATTGGATCAAAAATTAAAAGTCAAAGATGGAAGTTTTACTGTCTTTTGAAGGAAAATACTTATGTTGATTTGGTCAGAGAATTCTATTTGAATTTAAGTTACTGTAATGGAATAGTAAAATCTTTAGTGAAAGGTGTTAACATTGTTTTGATCCATTGCATTTGGGACAAATCTTGCACTTGTCTTGTGAAGGTTATACTTATATGGAGTTCCCAATCAAAGAAGAAGGAATAAGTGTTATTTTAGGGAGAAGTTTTACTAAAAATTAAATAAATTAGAAGCAAAGATTCTTTCAGTAGAGATGAGACTTTTGCATCACATGGTTACCAAACTTTTTGTCCCTAGGAGAGGCAGGCATGACCTCTTATCTGGTAGGGATATTTGCATCATGTATCATGTGATCATCGAGACCCCCTTGAACCTTCCTGCTTTGATGTTTGAGGCCATGAAGGAGAGCCTGAATAGGTCTAAGGCTCACTTGCCTTATGGAATGGCACTCACCTTGATCTTTAGGAGGTTCGAAGTCTGTTTTGAGGGAGAGCAGTCACCAGATTGTCACATTCTGACACCATCAACCGCTACACACTGCATCGTATGGGTTTTTCAAAGACTGATGGTGGTTGGTCGAAGAATATTGAGGAGAGAGCAGAAAAGAGAGCAGAAGAGAGAGAAGAGGAGAGAGCAGAGGAGGAGGGACCGTCTTCACCTCCTCATGATCACAAAGCATCTCCTGATATTCAGTTCATGTCTGATCATGAGGCTGGTCCCTCAGAGTCAGTGAGGAGGCATGTTTCTGTCCCACAGTCTGAGAATAGAGTAGATCTTTTAGAGATCAGACTAGCAGACGATCAGATTGAGTTGATGTCCCAGCGGGTTGCCTCCATTTTATCCCTACAGTTTACCACCTCAGGTTTTACTCAGAGGATGATATCTCAGGCTGTTTCAGACCAGATCTTGATCCCTCATATCTCTACTGTCTTTCAGATACTTACAGCTCAGTCCGCACGAATTGAGGAGCTTGAGAGATGTATTCTGAGACTGACAGGCAGAGTTTTAGATTTGCAAAGATAGGTATTAGCCTTAGCCCTTTTCCAACCGCAAGAGAACATCATGGAGGTCTCTGACCTATCTACAGAGGTGGCTAGGCTTCGAGGTGTTTTGCAAAGTGGCTTTGATTTTTTAAGAAGAGAGATTAGGGGCTTAATAAGACTGTCTCTACTCAGATTGGTATCCTGATGCAGTCCTTGACGAGATTTTGGAACAATTGGATACCATCAGACTTTCTCTCCTAGCACAGTCCATAGCTTCCCAGGCTTCAGGACCTTCTCTCTCTTCTGCTCGTGCCAGTACTTCTACCCATGGCCGAGGCAGACGTGGTCGAGGACTGCTCGTGGCTTTGATCTGAGACTCCTCATCATATCTCTGACTCTTTTGATTTTGATCCCTCTAGCCATGATATCTATTAGATCTAGCATAGTTAGTCTTTTATATCTAGGATCTTGCTTATGGCCTTTGTATTTGTTGGCTGATTGACTAATGGAAGCTGTATTTTGACTTGACTCTTATGTAATGTGACACTTATGTCATTTTGGATATACATATATATATACTTTTAACTTCTATGAATGTGGTATCATTTGGATTGATTTTTATGAATGGCATCAATTGAAATGTCTTAATTTTATGATATGAAAAATGCCTCATATATGTACTATGAAATATTATGAATGGCAAGATCCTCTATATGAGCAAATTGAAATATCCCTTATGATTGCCATAGTGAGGGAGAGTCTTTTTCATTTTTTTTTAAGAAGGAGAGTAGTGATCTTAATTGATGTTGTCAAAAAAGAGGAGTAGAAAAATAAAATTGAGTAATAAATAAATTTATCAAAAGAAAATAATCTTATAAGATGTTTTAAAAATTAATCTGCAAACTACTCATGATGCATTTTATTCAAATAATTGACTATAATATTTAAGTGATGCATCTTCATAAATTTAAAATTCTTAATCAATGCTTTCTATATATTATATTTTGCTTTTGCTCAAATATTTTATCATCATCAAAAAGGAGGAGATTATTGCTCCATGAATTAATTTTGATGATTACAATACATTTGAGGAGGTTACTAATGACTTTGGTTTGAAAAAAGATTTATTGTATTTCAGGGGCAAAATCATAATTTTATCAAGTTCTAATTTGAGAGCCTCAAAAGCAAGAGAAGAAGATTTATGATCTATTGGAGGTAATTTTATATTTTTTAGATATATATTTTGAGAGAAAATCAAGTTTAAAGAAGAGAGTCGACCCTATGAGTCGACTCCTATCAAAAGGGACTGAACGACATGCTATTTTTGACTGGCACACCTAAAGGGGACGATCCTATGAGTCGACCTCTGTTGTTGTGCAAGCTAAAGATACAAAATAGTGACTTTCTGTTCTGTGCTACAGAAGTTGACCCTATGAGTCGACCCCCATGCAGAGGTCGACCCTATAAGTGGACCCCTGTGACGAAAAATCTATGTAATGGCTAGTTTTTCAGCTCTTTTTGATCGCATTTAATGCTTATTTAATGCACTTCAATGGCTCTAATCCTATCTAGATCTCTCTCTAGCATCTATTGAAGATATAAAGGCACTTGAAGGAGGGAAAAAGAAAAGGTTTTCAAGATTTTTCAAGCATTCATTTTCAGCTTTAAGCAAAAAGCACTCTTTAAGTAAAAGAAGCTTTTATTTCAAGCTCACCAACCCCTCAAGAGCTCATTCAAGTCTTCAACAACTTTGAAAAAATCAGAAAAGCTTCTTCCTTATTGTGTAAAGTGTATTTAAAATTTTTATTTGCTCATTAAAAGAGCTAAACTTGTATTTCTCGTCATTAACTCGCATACTCTACTTTTGTCTTGATTTTTAGTTTTAGAAGGGTTCCAAAACTTGGATAGGTTGATCCGAACCTTGAATCGGATTATATTGGATTGGTTTGTATTCAAAAAATAAGTATTCTAGCTTGGGATTGCTAGAGTTGAAGGTATCGACGTTGTATTCTTGTTAAATACGTTTTAGTGGATTTAAATTTCTAAGTAGGAGCTTGGGGAGTAGATGTAGGTGCAAGATTGGCACCAAACCACTATAAATCTTGTTTGTTTATGGTGTGCATACTTGCTCTCTATATAAATTTTTTTATTTTTTTGCATTCTTGCATCTCATTTCTACACTTAGCTTAAATCACTTACTACACATAACTTGCTTATTATTACTTAATCCTTGTGGTTCTAAATTAACTTTAAAATTTTAAAAACCCAATTCACTCCCCTTTTGAATTGCATAGCTGGACAACAATATCATATTCAGAGAAAAATAGAAAAAAATTAGATTCAATTATAAAATATATTTATGATCGATTTTTCAGCTATAAAATATTAAAAAAATTTACAATCAAAAAATTGATCATAATGTACTTGAATTATTTTTTAAATTTGTAATATATTTTCATTATAAATAATCTACTATTTATTTTTTAAAAAATTTTTGATTTTTCATCAATTATTTATGATAAAAATTTTGCATCGTAAATAGTAAATTATTTACAAAAATGTGATACAAAATTTTCATCGTAAATAATTTATCATTTATTTTTTTAAAATTTTTAATTTTTCATCAATTATTTGTGATAAAAATTTTACATCATAAATAGTACTTATTTACGATGCAAATTCAATTTTTATTACAAATAATCAATTATTTACGATGCAAAAGTTCCATCGCAAATAATCTGCCATTCATTTTTTTTAAATTTTTGATTTTTCATCGATTATTTTTGATAGATATTTTACATCATAAATAGTTTAATATTTATGATGCAAAACATATTTATGTCATAAATAATACTTATTTGTGATGTAATTTTTTACATCGATAATAATCGACTCATTTATTTTTTAAATTTTTTTAATTTTTTATCAATTATTTTGTGATAAAAATTTTACATCGAAAATAATTTAATATTTATGACACAAAATTTGTTTCTATCATAAATATAAATTATTTGTGATGATAATTTTCGTAGCAAATACTTACGTCGCAAAAATTTAATTTTTTTATAGTATAATTTTTTTTAATTTTTTTTGAATATGATATAATTTTAAAATTTAAAATTTATTTTTATCATTTATTATCTAAATAATTACTATTAGAATATCTTCACAAAAGACTACCTCGATCTGCCAACTCTAGCTATGTCAATCAATAAAATTTGATTTCGATGGTCACGAATGATTGTATGATGATCTGATAGATAAAGATCATCGATGGATCTAAAAATTTATAATGATAATTTTGATGATATTTATAGAATACTATTAAAATTCTACTTCAATCAGATATTATTATCATGATCAATTTAGCACAGGATGATTTGAGCCATTAAATAAAAAATGAATAATCAAAAGGCCAAATGGTATCTGATTATAAGGTGATTTTTTTAGATAAATGATCTTTGCTACTATTTTGATTACTTATATGGTGGTGATCATAAAATTCAAACCGCACGTATATGAACCATTCAAAATTATATGCCTTTTGATATTCATTCTTGAAATCCTTAAGTAATTATACTTGTGCTTTTATAAGATCTACTTAACATAGATGGTTTATATACATGTGGTTTAGATTTTATGATCACCACTATATAGATGATTAAAGTAGTAGAAAAGATTATTTATCTAAAAAATCACCTTATAATCGAACGTCGCTTAACCTTTTGATCACTCATTTTTTTATTTAATGGTCAAAATTAATTTATGCTAAATTGACCATGATAATGATGTCTGATTGAAGTAAAATTATAATCATATACTATAAATATTATTAAAATTATTATTATAAATTTTTGGATCTATTGATAGTCTCTATCCATCAGATCATCATGCGGTCGTTCGTAACCGTCAAAATCAAATTTTATTGATCGATATTGCTAAGACTACCAGATCGAGATAGTTTTTTGTGATGATACTCTAATAATAATTATTTAGATAATGAATGATGAAGATAAATTTTAAATTTCAAAATTATATTATATTTAGAGAAAATAAAAAAAAATTATATTCAATTGTAAAATATATTTGAGACTAATTTTTTTATTATAAAATATTAAAAAAATTATAACTAAAAAATTGATCATAAAATACTTGAATAACTTTTTAAATTTAAAAAATATTTTTATCATAAATAATTTATTATTTATTTTTTAAAAAAATAATTTTCATCGATTATTTACGATGAAAATTTTGCATCACAAATAAAAAATTATTTATGATGCAAATTCAATTTGCATCATAAATTATTTATTATTTATGATGTAAAATTTTCTTCAAAAATAATTTATCATTTATTTTTTTAAAATTTTTTTATTTTTTATTGATTATTTGTAATAAAAATTTTACATCATAAGTAGTAATTTTTTTCGATGCAAATTTAATTTATGTCATAAATAATCAATTGTTTATGATGCAAAAGTTTCATTGCAAATAATCTGTCATTTATTTTTTTAAAATTTTTAATTTTTCATCAATTATTTACGATGGAAACTTTGTGTCACAAATAATTTAATATTTGCAACATAAAATGTATTTGTATCATAAATAATACTTATTTGTGACGTAATTTTTACATCGATAATAATTGACTCTTTTATTTTTTAAAATAATTTTGGATTTTTTGTCAATTATTTTATAATAAAAATTTTACCTTATAAATAATTTAATATTTATGATGTAAAATTTATTTTCATCATAAATATAAATTATTTGCGATGGTATTTTCATAGCAGATACTTCCATCGTAAAATCTCAATTTTCTTATAGTGTAATTTTTTTTCTCTCTAAATATGATATAATTTTAAAATTTAAAGTCCATCTTCATCATTCATTATTTAAATAATTATCATTAAAATATCTTTATAAAAGATCACCTCAATCCGATAGCCCTAACTATGTCGATCAATAAAATTTGATTTCAACAGTCATGAAAGACCGCATGATGATCTGATAGATAAAGACCACCGATAGATCTAAAAATTTATAATGATGATCTTGATGATATTTATAGCATACTATCAAAATTTTACTTCAATCAGATATCATTATTATAATCAATTTAGTACAAGATGATTTAAGCCATTCAATAAAAAAAATGAGTGATCAAAAGACCAAACAGTATCTGATTATAAGATGATTTTTTAAATAAATAGTCTTTGCTACTACTTTGATTATTTATATGGTGATGATCATAAAATTTAAACTACATGTATATGAACTATCTAAAACTATATGTCATATTATACTCATTCTTAAAGTCCTTAAGTAATTATACTTATGCTTTTGTAAGATCTACTTAATATGGATGATTCATATATACGCGATTTGAATTTTATAATCACCACCTTACAGATCATTAAAATAGTAACAAAAATTATTTATCTAAATAATTATTTTATAATCAGACGTCGTTTGATCTTTTAATCACTCATTTTTTATTTAACGATCCAAATCATCTCATACTAAGTTGACTATGATAATGATGTTCGATTGAAGTAAAATTCTAATAGTATGCTTCAAATATCATTAAGATTATCGTTATAAATTTTTAGATCCATTGATGGTCTCTATCTATTAGATCATCATACGATCATTCATAACTATCAAAATTAAATTTTATTGATCGACATAGCTAGGGCTATCGGATCGAGACGATGTTTTGTGATGATACTCTAACGTTAATTATTTAGATAATGGACGGTGAAGATGAGCTTTAAATTTTAAAGTTATATCATATTCAGAGAAAAATAAAAAAAAATTATATTTGATTGTAAAATATATTTACGATCGATTTTTTGGTTGCAAAATATTAAAAAAAATTATGATCAAAAAATTGATTGCAAGATACTTGAATTATGTTTTAAATTTATAAAATATTTTTATCATAAATAATTTATTATTTAATTTTTTAAAAAAATTTAATTTTTTATTGATTATTTATGATAAAAATTTTACATCACAAATAGTAAATTATTTACGACACAAATTTAATTTGCATAGTAAATTATTGATTTTTTATGGCATAAAATTTTATCACAAATAATCTATCGTTTATTTTTTTAAAATTTTTAATTTTTCTTCAATTATTTGTCACAAAGATTTGCATCATAAATAGTAATTATTTACAATGTAAATTTAATTTTCATCATAAATAATCAATTATTTATGATCCAAATATTTTATCATAAATAATCTACCATTCAATTTTTTTAAAATTTTTGATTTTTTATCAATTATTTATGATGAAAACTTTACATCATAAATAATTTAATATTTATGATATAAAATATATTTGCATCATAAATAATACTTATTTGTGACGTAATTTTTACATCGATAATAATTGACTCTTTTATTTTTTTTAAAAAAAATTGAATTTTCATCAATTATTTTGTGATAAAAATTTTATATTATAAATAATTTAATATTTATGAAGCAAAATTTGTATCCATCGTAAATATGAATTATTTACGATGGTAATTTTCATAGTAAATACTTCTGTCGTAAAAATCTAATTTTCTTATAGTATATTTTTTTTTTGAATATGATATAATTTTAAAATTTAAAGTCTATCTTCACCATTCGTTATCTAAATAATTATCATTAGAATATCTTCATAAAAGATCACCTTAATCCGATAGCCCTAGCTTTATCGATTAATAAAATTTGATTTCGATGATCACAAACGATCGCATAATAATCTGATAGATAAAGATCGCCGATGGGTCCAAAAATTTATAATATTAATCTTGATGATATCTGTAGTATACTATCAAAATTTTACTTCAATCGAACATCATTATCATGATCAATTTAGCATAGGATGATTTGAGCTGTTAAATAAAAAATAAGTAATCAAAAGGCCAAACGACATCTGATTATAAGATGATTTTTTTAGATAAATGATCTTTACTACTATTTTGATCATTTGTATGATGGTGATCATAAAATTTAAACTGTGTATATATGAACCATCCAAAGTTATATGTCTCTTAATACTCATTCTTAAAATCTTTAAGTAATTATACTTGTACTTTTGTAAGATCTACTTAACATGGATGATTCATATATGTGTAATTTAGATTTTACAATCACCACCATATAGATAATTAAAATAATAGTAAAGATCATTTATCTAAAAAATTATCTTATAATCAGACGTCATTTGGCTTTTTGATCATTCATTTTTTATTTAATGGTCCAAATCATTCCATCTAAATTGATCATGATAATGATATTTGATTAAAGTGATATTTTGATAGTGTACTACAAATTTTATCGAGATCATCATTGTAAATTTTCAGACCCATCGGTGGTCTCTAACTATTAGATCATCATGCGATCGTTCGTGATCATCGAAATTAAATTTTATTGATCGACAAAGCTTGGGCTATCGGATCGAGGTGATCTTTTGTAATGATACTCTAACGATAATGATTTAGATAATGAACGGTGAAGATGAGTTTTAGATTTCAAAATTATATCATGTTCAAAAAAAATAAAAAAAATTATATTCTATTATAAAATATATTTACGATCAATTTTTTGGTTGTAAAATATCAAAAAAATTTATGATTCAAAAAAATTGATCATAAAATATTTGAATTATTTTTTAAATTTATTAAATTTTTTCTCATAAATAATATATTATTTATTTTTTAAAGAATTTATGATTTTTTATCAATTATTTATAATAGAAATTTTGCATCACAAATAGAAAATTATTTATGACACAAATTCAATTTGAATCACAAATTATTGATTATTTGTGATGTAAAATTTTTATCATAAATAATCTACTTTTTATTTTTTTTCAATTTTTAAATTTTCATCGATTATTTGTGATAAAAATTTTATGTCATAAATAGTAATTATTTATAATACAAATTTAATTTTTTTATAAATAATCAATTATTTATGATGCAAAAGTTTAGTTACAAATAATCTGCCATTCATTTTTTAAAATTTTTAATTTTTCATCGATTATTTATGATAAAAATTTTACATCACAAATAATTGATTATTCATGATATAAATTTAATTTACATCATGAATAAAATTATTTATGATGAAAAATTTTTATCGTAAATAATCTATCATTTTTTTTTAATTTTTGATTTTTTTATTGATTATTTACTATAAAAATTTTACATCATAAATAATTTAATACTTATGATATAAATTTATTTTACATCATAAATAAAAAATTATTTATGATAAAAAATATTTTTCATCATAAATAATTAATTACTTGTGATGCAAATTTTATTATGTTGCTAATACATGTATTTGCGGTGAAAATATTTTTGTTGTAAGTAATTCCATCGCTAAAATTCTCTTTTCTTGTAGTGGGATCTGGGACCTCTGGCTCCAATCATCGTATCGGACCCTCATCACATGGCTCCACAAACAATCGGGCTGCGTAAGAAATCTGGCTGCATGTTTGGAGAGCATGGCCTCCCTCCTACTAGTAGAGACTAGATCTCGAGGCTTTCATTATGCACCGATTGGCACACCACATCTCAGGACAGTAAATGAACACTCCTGCCCCCTACCGAGAGCCCCACAAGAAATTTCGAAACTACTGCTCTAGACTCCTGAGTGTAGAGCATGGCACCACAGTGTTCGTCAAGAGATAGACCGGGATGGAGCTCAACACCGATCTAACTAGGGTAGTCCTCCCCATCATGGAAAGCATATTGGCCTGCCAGCCGTCGAGACAATCCCAGATCCTCTGCTCCATCGACCTGCACTCAACCCTCCAGAGCCTCCACCCCGTGATGGGAACCCCCAAATAGGTGAGGGGCCCTGCCTGCTCAGGGATCCCCAATCTCTCACAAATCATCTGCTTCACCTGGGCTTGAGTTCTCAGACCGAAGATGATCGTTGATTTGTGAAGGTTCACTAATTGGCCAGATGCCCTACAATAGGCCTCCACAATGGTCGCAAAGCACCTCACATTTTGTGGCAAAGTCCGATCAATGAGCAGGTAGTCATCTGCAAAAAGCAAGTGTGACAAAGGCAACCTCCCAGGGGCAGGCCGGTAGGGCTCAAGCTCCGCTCGTTGGACCACCCTCGGATAGAGCAAGAGAGGGCATAGCATATAGAATAAACAAGTAGAGGGAGAGAGGGCATCCTTGGCGTAGGCCGCCTGTCGACTGGAAGAAGTCCGTTAGAGCATTGTTGATCAGGATGAAGAAGCTCGAGATCTCCATATAGTCCATAATCTAGGAGATCTATCTACCACAGAAGTCGAGGTCGAGGAGTGTCCAGCATAGGAACGACCAGCTCATCCAATCATAGGCATGATCCATATCCAGTTTGATCGCCATCAAGTTCTGATAGATGGGTGCATATTGTAAATCATGTATGAACTCCTAAGTGAGCAAAACATTATTGGTGATGTAATGCCCTCCAACAAAAGCACTCTACTTTGGACTAATCAGACGAGGAATCATCGGCTTCAAACATCCTACCAGGACCTCTGCAAACACTTTGTACAGTGTTATGCACCGACTGATCGGCCTAAAATGACTCGAAGTAGATGCATCAGGTCTCTTCGAAATCAAATAATCAGCATCTTCTTTCAGTCCTTCGGGATACTCCTAAAATCAAAGACCACCTGCACAGCCTCAGTAACCTCCCTGCCAATAATGGGCTAGTACTGCATAAAGAAGAATGACAAAAATCCATCAGGCCCAGGGGCTTTATCCAATCCGAGAGATCAGAGGATCCTCCGCACCTCCTGAATAGATATCGAACGAGCCAAGACCTCATTCTCCTGATTGGAGATCCACTCCATCGGCTGAGACCCCAGGGGGGATTCTCACAGCCCAGGAGAGCCAGCGAGAGCTGAAGAACTAAAATATCCATCCCCTGATCTCCTCACTCTCCTCCATAACTCTACCATCCTCCTTCCTCAACCGTCTGATGCGGTTGGCCATCCTTTGGATCATCGTCAACTGAATCTTGGACCTCTGCCTCCTCGTTGTCTCCTGCTGCCTCAATAGGGAGTGTTGGGTAGAAAGTTTGTGCCTGAGCAACCTCAGGTCATGCTCCTAAAGACCCCTCGCCTGATCCTCTCTTATTTATAGCTTCAAGATGTCTACCTTCACCTCCTCAATCCATTTGAATATATCGCCGACCTCCAAACGACTCCATCGGGTGAGCCTGCACTGCACCAACTCCAATCTCCCAGTCATCTAATATCTCGCATCACCCCAAACTGACATCCTCCACACATCCCTGATCAAGTCCAAGCTCTTAGGTAAAATGTTCAGATCTTCTCGAACTTGAATGGAGCCTTGGAAAAGCATGGGCCATCAGTCGTAATCAGCAGCGGGCAATGGTCCGAAGCAATCCTCAGGAGATGCTGCACGTGATGCCTCAAAAAATACTGGAGCCAGGTGGCGAAGAGCATCACTCAATCAATCCTCTCTCAAATCCTACCTGCTTCGAGCTGGTTGTTACACCAGATGTACCTACGCCCGACGTAGCCCAGGTCAATGAGACCAGAGTCATCAATGAAGTCCCTAAACCTTTTGGAGTCAATAATATCTGCATATTGCCTACTTTCTATCTTCTCATGCGGCCCAACTATATAGTTGAAATCTCCAGCAATAAGAGATTGAAGGCCTTGCACTAGCAGCCTGAAGATCTCGGGCCAGAGCACCCTCTGCTCTCTGTACTCGATGCTAGCATAAACATCGAAGAGAAGCCAAGGGCCACCGGTCTGCTCAGAGATAACTAAGGCCACCTGCTGCTCACATCTTGGAATGCATCCACCCTGATCGTGCCATGACGTCAGAGAACCATAACCCTCCTTGAGAGGTGTTGGAAATTGTGTCCTAAAATTAATCGTATGACGATTGAGTTCATCCTTATATATGAATTATTGATTATTGAATAAAAATTATTCTGATATTTTTCATCACAAAGTGACATCTTCCTTGAACTCTTATGTTGTGATGAAGTCCTTAGAACCATGCTAGTGTGCGATAAAGAGAGGATTTATCAAATAGTTCTTAAATATATTCGTGACTAAATGATACGTCATTATAGGATGATGACATTTATCGAGTAGAGGTTATTGTGTACCATATAGATTGGTTGTTCTCTTAACCAAAGAGTGTGGTGACACTGGTATAGCATATAGGTGAGATGTAGAGGTACATAGTCACGGAACAAGTGACTCACCTGTTGAGCATTCTGCTGTCAAGAGCTGCTCGTGAAACACATGGATATAAGTATCCTTCAGACTTGAGATCACCATAGTGACTTGCAAATAATTTACTGTGCTTTGGTGCCAGACTATCTAGATTTCTAATACAGTGACGGAAGGCTACTGGGTGCGGTCAAGTACTTACGAAGTCTGTGTGTGAATCAAGATGGGATTGACCCCTCCAGATAATTAGAGTTGATGTGTCACTATATTTCAATTTAGTAAAGCCTTAGCAAGGATAATCCATGAGATAGATTTGAAAGGTTGAAATACAATACGGATGAAGCAATCTCGGTTTACAATTAACCTAAGACCATCCTAGAGCATTCAGGGTCAAAAGGATGAATTATGCGGTAACCATATGTATGAATTCTGAAATATTTTTTTACGATAATTTGATCAATCTAGACATCAGAAACTATTGCTAGATAGTATCTCGATTAGTATAAAAATTGGTTCCTGTGCTACCGGCTTAGTATTTGAACCTATAGAGTCACAAACACAAGTCAGACAAAGTAGGAAGGAATTAGCCTATATTTATATGTCCAATTTGAAAGTACTTGACTTGATTGAATATATAAGCTAGCTTGATTGAAAATTAGGTTATGGATCAAATGGAATTGAAGAGTTGACTATGTCTGGCTAGCATTACACATAAGGTTTAGGTTTGATCTTGAGGATGAACAGTTTCTGATCCATGATCCATGGAGCATATAAAAAATTAGATTTAAGTACTGATTAATTTTATATTAGATCTAAATTAATTAGGCTTAATTGGATCTAAAATTCAAGTTAGATTTGGTACAACAATCCTAAAGAGTTTGGGATTGACAGCCTTTTAAAATTATTTCGAACCAGCTTCGAATTGGATTCGAATCGGATCTATTTTTGATGAGATATAAGTATTTCCACTTGCATTGAGATTTTTCTCTATTATGGGCTGACCAACACTTGGAGCTTTGCTCATTTGGGGTGTCCTATATGGGTGAGGGAGTGGATGCAAATTGGTTGTCATATGTGATGGCAATTATATCTCATGTAGAAATTCTTCTTTCATGAGTATTGGATTGATTCAAATTAGATTTGAGTTAGGACTCCTATACTTATTAGGTCATGAGAATCATCTATAAATAGAGACGGTCTCTACTTATGAATGCATAGTAAATAAATCAGATCGAGAGAAAAGAGAAAGAGAGAGAGAGGCGTGAGAAGAGAGAGAGGTCCCTTCTTCCCCCTTGGCCTCTCCCCTTGTTGCCGCTCCTCTTCCCTTGGGTGTGGATCTTATTTGGACATCTCACCTGCTGGTGTGAGGTGTCACACCAGCACATCTCATCCCTTGATTGATTGAGTTTTGAAGGTAATTAGATTGGAGTTCATCCTGCTTTTCTGCGACATTTGATGTGCACATGAAGTAGAGGATCTGCACATCCAGATCTCTATAAAAGTTTATATTAGATAATTTAGGATTTGATCTCTAGTTCTATTGCTAATCAAGTAAGGATTTGATCCTTTATCATGTAGATAAATAAAAAAATTTTTAGATGCAACTTGGACCTTCCGAGGAAAAATAGTTTCTTTCCCTTCAATTAGTATCAGAACATGTCTGAAATATATACATGCACTACAGAATTTTTAAGATTAATTATGTAAGATGTAATTGAGATTTTTTATGAGATATTAAAATTAATTTAAATCTATTTATATAAAATTTTTGATCTAATTTTGATTAGATTAGAGGTGGCTAATTAATGGTTGATTGAGGTTGTTATAAGTTTATTATAACAGAATTCTGCTGTTGCTAAATATCTGATGGAATAACAATCTGAATTAAAATCTATTTTAAATTTATGTTAATAAAATTTTAATATTATTATTTTTTTATGAAGTAAGATTTATTTTAGATCTAAATTGAATCTATTTCTATGGATATTTATATCTAAATTCTATCGAAATTTAACACCGTACGAAAATAGATTTTACTAGAAATTTATTTCTTATGCATTCATATTTGTATCTAATTAATTTTCTATATGATATCAAATCTGAAATTGATATTTTATAATTAATATCAGATATATTTCAGATCTAATATGATGTATATGATACATTAAATCTAATTAGATTAGATAAAGAACATAATTGATAAGATCTAAGATATGTTCATGACATAAAATAGTTTTGTTAATAATTATATGTTGATGTAATTATGTATAAAATTAGATTTCAGATCTTAGTAGCCTAATACTCAAATTGATGAGATCACCAGACCGTCCGATCATAGGAGATTGAAAAGATTAATCTCTTTTTTGCCTATTCGATGGGTTCTCTTATAATGTGTAGGGATGTCATTGTGATCCGATTTCATGAATAAGAAAAGTGAATAGATTTTTATGTATTATTTTGATCATAAATATATTTAGATTAAATCTAAAGTGATTTATGATTCATTACAGTAGAATAAAATTCAGATATAAAATTATTTTAGATCTGAATTGTATGTTACATATGATATAATCGGTATTGATCTAGAGGTTGTCATGATACATGAGATATATGTATGAAGTTTAGATCATACCTATATATGTTTAATTATTAAACATATTATAAAAATTTATTTTCATGTATTGAAATATATAGTATGCTTCATCTGAAATTCTTGTAGAATAGTTCTATAGGCTGAAACATATATTTCACACACTTAATTATGAATTAAGTTTTGAATGATCTAGATTTGAGAATTAAAGATCATTAAGACACCACATAAAATGATGGACAAAGAGTTAGCATGAATCAGGTCTTTTTAATAGGTTAGATCTAGGATTAGAAATACATATGGACCATGTAGAGAAATTGATTAAATCTAATCAAATGTTGAATTAGATCAAGTCAGTATTTATCTAAATTAATCTCAATAGTTGTAGTTTGATCAAATCCATGTATTTGATTCTAATAAATGGATCATGATCATGGCTCCGTAGTTGAGCCTAAATCTTCTAGTGAACCAAATCAAAACTAATTAACTAGTTGGTGTCCAAAGTAAGTTTGACAAATTTGATCAAGTGCTTTTTAATTGAGAGCTATTCACCTAGATGCGTCTACGATGAGTTAAGGGCATATCCCTTCTACTGATCTCACTTACCTGACCAATATGGTAAATTATATTTTGATTAGGTCACTAGTCGATTCGTGCAGACCTATGCCATTAAGGTGAATCAATGAGACTGATTTATATATCTTTAGACCAGCTTGTGTCTAATCCTTTATATGACTTGATAAAATCAATGGAAGGATTTGTAGCTTGTAGGTCGACTTCTTCTCTTATTTTTAGATCAATAAAATTAAATTTTTTAAATTATTAGATCCATAAAGTGATAAAATTATAAGATAACTTGGTCATTGCCTTCCATTAAGGTGCGTGATAATGAGTCTAATATTTCAAATAGGCATTAGAAGCACCACACGCCTGGTGTCTATTACATATTAGAATTGTCATTCATCATATGACCATCATAATGTACCTTCAGATCAATGCTCAGATTAATCGAGCCACACTCAGACCTAGACATCCATTTGTTGGATGCACTTGGTATGTCATGTTAATGGTGGGACCTAACCAAGATTTTCAGTGGAGGCGCCACACACCTGCTGAAGGGATGCCTGGGATAAAACTAATTGCTAGAAGTTGTTTAGAGAAATAATTGGTTATGAACCTACCTATGGATGCACTAGGGTTGGCCGAGCCACACTCGAGCTCGAATACAGTCCGTGTGGATTCTAGTACCCACTAAGAAATTAGTATAATTCTTCGAGTTGGAGGTAGAGGCTATCAATTCATAGAAATAGGAAGAGAACTTTTAGATTAAAATCCATATTTTCAGGATAAAAAATAATTTATATACTAATAGACTAATATTTTTTTTTTTTTAGTTATGGCCAACACACTATCCCTCCATGCACTATTGGATAGTAGGCTCATCAGATACAACTTTGATAGCTGGTATCGAAGTTGAAGATCGTCTTGGAGCACAAGAGAATTTTATACATCCTTACAGATCAGGCACCTGAAGAACCTGCAGCCAATGCTCCTCGTGTCGCGAGAGATACTTACATGAAGTGGCTCAATAACTGCACGACTGTGCATTACATGATGAGAACAGTCATGAACGATGAACTTAGTCATAAATTCGAGGATGCGCAGCTAGAGGAGATCATTCAAATGTTGAATGAGTCTTTCGGCACCCCTGAGGATGCAGAGAGACACAAAATCTTCTGCGCAATGTTCAATGCTCGTATGCGAGAGGAGACTTCAGTGACCGATCATGTATTATACATGATTGAGCAGATTGAATGCTTTAGCAAACTTGACTTTTCATTGTATGAACAGTTAAGCAAAGATGCTATCCTCAATTCACTACCGAAATCCTACCTATCCTTTCTCAATCATTGTAAAATAATGAAGTCTGCAATAAACTACTATGGTTTGCTAGGATTACTATAAACTTTTGAGAAGGATCATCAACTCCAGAAGGAGCTAGTAAATTTAGTAGGAGGTTCATCTACAGGGTGTCGATCCTCTAAGAGTAGAAAAAAAATATAAAAATCTCATGCCATCGATCCCAAGCAGAGCAAACCATCAAAAGTTGATAAGAGTCAGGTAGAGTACTTTTTTTGCAAGAAGCTGGATCATTGGAAAAAGAATTATCCTGCTTACATAGCTATCCTTGACCCAAACAGACCTAAAAACAAGAGAAAGAAGTAAGTGGTTGCTTCACAAGGTACTTATATGATAACACTTTGTAATTTCTCTGTTTATGATACTACTACCTGGGTATTGGATATCGAAAGTTTTATTAATTTATGTAATTCGTTACAGGGACTATAGGTAAGTAGGAAGTTTTGAGAGGACGAGCGATTTCTTAACGTTGCAGATGAAAGTCTTATTTCAGTTCTGACCTTGAAAACTTTGCAGCTTATCTTTGAGTCCAGTAGTATCATGTTAAATGATTGTCATTATTGTTCCTCCTTTTTGATGAATGTCATCTCTGTAGGCTTTTTGGCCAAATTTGGTTACAAGTTTATAATAAAGGATGATTTTTGTGATATCATTATGAATGATATTATAATTATGTATGGATAATTGAAACATGATATATATATAATATCACGGTCTGTTAGTGTAATGTATACACCCAGTAAACATCCTAAATTAGATAATTTCAGTGAATCCTATCTTTGGCATTGTAGGCTTGGTAATGTGAACAAGAATAGGACTGATAGGTTTATCAAGGAATATGTTCTTGAGATAGATGATTATGAATCATTGCCCACCTGTGAGTCCTATCTACTTAGTAAGATGACTAAGTCACCTTTTAAAAAAAAAGATAAAAGAGCCAGCGATGTCCTAGGTCTAATACATACTAATGTATGTGGGCCTATGAACATAAGTGCCAGAGGAGCAAACTACTACTTCATTACGTTTACAGATGACCTATCGAGGTATGGATATATCTACCTTATGAAACATAAGTCAGAATTATTTGAAATGTTCAAACGATTCCATGCTGAAGTAGAGAAATAAATTGGAAAGAGTATTAAGATCCTTTGGTCAGACCAAAGAGATGAATACCTCACTAGTGAGTTTCTGACATATCTGGAAGAGAATGTGATTCTCTCATAGTGAATCCCTCTTGGAACACCACAACATAATGGAGTATCAAAGGAGAGAAATCGAACCTTGTTAGATATAGTCCGATTCATGATGGACTTTGCGAGTCTGTCAATCTCCTTTTGAGAATATGTTCTAGAAACTGCCTGTTACATTCTGAATAAAGTGCCCAGAAAGTTTGTCAATAAAACTCCATATGAGATATAGACTGGGCGTAAGCCAATATTCTCACACCTTAGGGTCTGGGGGTGTCCAGCTTATGTCAAGCGTTTAAAGACAGATAAGCTTGGACCGAAGTCCGACAGATATTTATTCGTAGGATATCCAAAGAAAACTAAAGGATACTACTTCTATCTCGCTGTAGAATAAAAGGTGTTTGTCAGCAGTCGGACAGTCTTTTTGGAAAGGAGTTCCTTGGTGAAGGAGCTAATGCTTGTAAAATTAAACTTGATGAAGTTCATAAGGTGAAAGGACTGACACACACAGAATTAGATTTGATTGATGAATCAAATCTGAAGCCAGTAGAGGCACCATTAAGGAGATCCGATAGAGTACCGCGTCAGTCAAATAGATACTATGATTTTCTGATCTGCGATGGTGATCCCATCGAACTTGATGAGAAGATGAGGATCTGATCACCTATATGGAGGCCATGCAAAGGCTCGACTCCCAAAAATGGTTTGAAGCCATGAAATTCGAGATGGAGTCCATGAAGATCAATGGTGTATGGATACTAGTTGATCCGCCCGAAGGGATAAAATTTATAGGGTGTAAATAAATTTTAAGAGAAAAAGAGGAGCAAACGAGAAGGTAGAGACCTATAAAGCTCGTCTAGTTGTCAAGGATTACCATCAGCATTATGGTATTGACTATGACAAGTCGTTCTCTCTTGTGGCAATGCTCAAGTCCATTCGGATTATACTTGCTATCACTGCATACTTAGATTATGAGATCTGATAGATGGATGTCAAAACTGCTTTCTTTAATGGGGAGCTGCAAGAAGAGGTATATATTATACAACCTGAAGGGTTCACATCCATAGATGAATCGAAAGTGTGCAAGTTGAAAAGGTCTATTTATGGATTTAAGTAGGCATCTAGGAGTTGGAACATACATTTTGATAAGGTGATCAAAACGTATGGCCTCGTTAGGAACGGAGAAGAGCCTCGCATCTACAAGTGGGCTTTCGATTCTGTAGTCATCTTCCTTGTGCTGTATGTAGATGACATACTGTTACTAAGAAATGACATCCTGATTTTGCAATGCGAAGCTGTGGTTATCATCATAGTTCTTCATGAAGAACTTAGGAGAAGCATCCTACATCCTTGGGATGAAGATCTATAGGGATAGATATAGAAGGTTGCTTGGATTGTCCCAAACCACGTACCTCGACACCCTGTTGAAGCGGTTCAACTTGAATAATTTTAAGAAAAGCTATCTTTCAATAGGCCATGGGATTACTCTTTTCAAGAAGGATTGTCTGACAACTCCAGAGGAGAGAGAGTGCATGAGTAGAATACTATATACTTCAGCAGTGGGATCTATCATGTATGCTATGACATATACGAGGTCACACGTGGCCTATTCACTAGAGGCAATGAGTAGGTACCAGTCTGATCCAAGTGAGAAGCATTAGAAGATTGCAAAAGCAATTTTTAAGTATTTGAGAAATACTAAAGATCAATTGCTTATCTATAGAGACATTGACCTAAAACTTGTGGGACATACTGATTGCAGTTTTCAGTCAGATTATGATGATAGCAGAAGCATGTCGGACTACGTATTTATTCTTAATGGGGTTATTTGCTGGAAGAGTTTCAAGCACATATTGTGATTGATTCTATATGCAAAGTGAAATACATTACTGCATTGGATGCTGCATGTTCTGCACCACTATCACCTGGTGTGAGAGATCATGAACCGTGATGACGTCGAACTTCAGAAGATCAATGAAAAAGAAAACTTAGCCGACCCCTTCACTAAAGCTCTTAGGATCAAAGAGTTTAATGATTTCAAATAGAAGATGGGTATAAGATACTACCCCGATTGGTTTTAGTCCAAGTGGGAGTTGTTGGAAATTGTATCCTAAAATCAATCATGTGATGATTGAGTTCATTCTTGTATATAAATTATTGATTATTGAATAAAAATTATTCTGATATTTTTTATCACAAAGTGACATCTTTCTTGAACTCTTGTGTTATGATGAAATCCTTATAACTATACTAGTGTGCGATAAAGAGAGAATTTATCGTATAGTTTTTAAACATATTCGCGATCAAATGATACGTCATTATAGGACGATGACGTTTATCGAGTAAAGATCGTTGTGCCATATGGGCTGGTTGTTTTCTTAACCAAGAAATATGATGATACTGGTATGGCATACAGGTGAGATATAAGGGTACGTCGTCACTGAACAAGTGACTCACCTACTGAGCATTCTGCTGTCAAGAGCTGCTCGCAAAATATATGGGTATAAGTATCCTTCAGACTTAAAATCACTATAGTGACTTGTAAGTAACTCATTATGCTTTAATGCTGGACTATCTGAATTTTTAATGCAGTGACGGAAGGCTACTGGGTGTGGTCAAATACTTACGAAGTCTGTGTGTGAATCAAGATGGGATTGACCCCTCCAGATTATTGGAGTTGATGTATCGCTATATTTTAATTTAGCAAAATTTTGATTAGGATAAACTATGAGATGGATTTGAAAGGTTGAAATACAATGTAGATGAAGCAATCTCGGTTGACAGTTAATCTGAGACCATCCTAGAGCATTCAGGGTCAAAAGGATGAATTATGCGGTAACTATGTGTATGGATTTTGAAATATTTTTTTACGATAATTTAACCTATCTGGATGTTGGGAACCTTTGCTAGATGGTATCTCGATTAGTGCAGGAATTGGTTCCTGTGCTACCAGCTTAGTGTTTGAACCTATGGAGTCATGCACACAAGTCAGACAAAGTAGAAAGTAATTGACCTATATTTATATGTCCAATTTGGAAGTACTTGACTTGATTGAACATATAAGCTAGCTTGATTAAGAATTAAATTATGGGTCAAATGGGATTGAAGAGTTGACTATGTCTAGCTAGTACTACACATGAAGTTCAAGTTCGATCTCGGAGATGAACAGTTTCTGGTCTATGATCCATAGAGCATATGAAAGATTGAATTTAAGTGCTAATTAAGTTTAAATTAGATCTGAATTAATTAGATTTAATTGGATCCAAAATTCAAGTTAGATTTGGTACAAAAATCCTAAAGAGTTGGGGATTGACAGCCTTTCGAAATTATTTCGAACTAGTTTTGAATTGGATTCGAATCGGATCCATTTTTGATGAAATATGAGTATTCCCACTTGCACTGAGATTTCTCTCGATCATAGATTGACCAATACCTGGAGCTTTGCTCATTTGGGACATCCCATGTGGGTGAGGGGGTGGGTGCAAATTGATTGTCATATGTGATGGCAATTGTATCTCATGTGGGAATCCTTCTTTCATGAGTATTAGATTGATTCAAATCAGATTTGAGTTAGAACTTCTATACTTATTGGATTATGAAAATTATTTATAAATAGAGAGGGTCTCTACCTATGAATGCATAGCAAATAAATCAGATCGAGAGAAGAGAGAAAGAGAGAGAAAGGCATGAGAAGAGAGAGTAGGGATGGCAAAATTAATCCGATCCGATGGGTATACACCCTACCCGAACCCGGTCAAACCCAAAAAATAGGGTTTGACTGGGTTTGGGTTCGGGTTTGGATAAAACCTGAAAACTATAGTACGGGTATGGATAGGGTATGGGTAGTGCTATTTTCTATCCGAACCCGACCCGAACCTATGGGTATGAGTAATATCCGAACCCATATCCGAATATATATATATATATATATATATATATATATATATATATATATATATATATATATATATATACATACATACATACATACATACATATACATATATACACACACACATATACACACACACATATATATGATCTCTCTCTCTCTCTCTATATATATATATATATATAATTATATATATGTATGTATGTATATGTATGCATGCATATATGTATGCATGCATGTATGTGTGTGTGTTAGAAGTGTGTATGTGCGTATGTATGTATATATATATATATAATTGGTAATTCTATTTTTGATTGATAATATGCATAAAATTATTTTACTTTTTTTTTGGTATAGAATGGACGGGCATGGGTTGGGTATGGGGCGGGTATGGATTGGGTATGGGAAAATGGGTTACCCACGGGTATCTCCGAACCCGTTGGGTATGGGGATGGGTATCTCTTTTCTTACCCGATTGGGTATCGGGTAGGGTTTGGGTATAGGGTATTAAGTTCGGGTTTGGGGATGGGTAGTATACTACC
Source organism: Elaeis guineensis (assembly GCF_000442705.2). Classification (NCBI taxonomy): domain Eukaryota; kingdom Viridiplantae; phylum Streptophyta; class Magnoliopsida; order Arecales; family Arecaceae; genus Elaeis; species Elaeis guineensis. The sequence continues at coordinate 29,139,021 of NC_025998.2, read as the reverse complement.
CGACCCAAACCCTACCCATTGCCATCCCTAAGAGAGAGAGAGATCCCTTCTTCCCCCTTGGCCTCTCCCCTTGTTGCCACCCTTCTTCCTTTGGGTGTGGATCTTATTTGGGCGTCCTACCTGCTGGTGTGAGGTGTTATACCAGCACATCTCATCCCTCGATTGATTGAGTTGCGAAGGCAATTGGATTAGAGTTCATTCTGCTTTCCTGTGGCGTCTGACGTGCATGCGAAGTAGAGGATCTGCACATTCAGGCCTCCGCAAAGGTTTATATTAGATAATTTAAGATTTGATCTCTGGTTCCACTGCTAATCAGGTAAGAATTTGATCCTTTATCATGTAGATGAATAAAAAAATTTTTAGACGCAACCTAGGCCTTCCGAGGAGAAACAGTTTCTTTTCCTTCAAGAAGCCCCTAGACTCCACCACATAAGAACTCCATTCTAGCGAGATCCGGTGCTTAGCCGAGCAAGACTCACTCCAGAGAGTTGGACTCAAGTAGGAAACAGATATCAGGATAATACTGTTGGATGATCCTTCCGAAGGTCGTATGGAGGGAAGGCTTTTCCGCCCCTAGAAGTTCCAAATCGAAAGCTTCATTAGGCTGGCTGGTGGTAGAGGTGGTCCTCACCCAAACCCCCCTCCATCAAAGTATCACCCTCCGCCCTTATGTCCATCAAATCCACAGCCTCCAGAGTCCTCTTAGTCTCTTGGATGGCCTACCTCAGCATGTCTACCACCATCTCATGGTCCAAGATCGAGCCCGCCACCGTGGATCCCCCGTGCTCCGAATCCTTCTGTAATGTAGGGTGCCTCCCCATGCCAGGGGCCTACACCGCTTGGACGTCGTGGTCAGTCATCAGATCTTCTATCTAGACCATGGCTGATTCTCCCTCCCCTGAGGTCCTGGCCGAGAAGAGAATTACCCCATCCCCTCCCGGGATGGCTGATGGGTCAATCAGACCCCCCTCCAACAGTCCGGGGCCTTGTCCTTTGACCTGTTAGGCTGAATCGGGCCCTTTTTGTGGTCAATAGGAGCCTTCCCCCTCCTACAGGTCTTCATCAGTGTGCAGCCCCCTTCAAGGTTATTGGGTTGCACGCGTTTTAGTGACCCAGAATTTGTCCCAGTCACTGTGAGCCCACTGGCCCTATCAAGTCCACCATGCTAAAAAATGGGTTGTCCATGTGCCCGACCCGATCTGACACGAGTGGGCCAAATTTATTAGTTGGCCTGATCGCATAGATCTTCGCGCTCACACACGTTTCGACCTCCTCTACCTCCGATCCATCCATTGATTCAGGGGAAGATCTCTGCCATGCAATTCGGGAGGGCTTCATCCAATCGTCCCCTTTTGAGTCAGCCCAAGTCGGCCCCTTCTCGGGTTGACTTGGCTTGGGATCCAAGTTGGGTGCTCAATTGGACCTGACCCCCTTCTTCCCTGATTCAGCCCCCACTTTCGACCCTAGCACCCATTGTCGGATGGCGATGAGCCATGACCCCATTTGGGGCTCTTCCTCTATCATCCCAGCCTCCCCATCTCCCGTATGGACCACATCCTCTGGGCGAAGGGAGTGCCCCACTCCAGCATCCTTCAGACATGCCGCCATAGGGTGGAACTAGCCGCATTGGAGGCACACTCCGCTGACGTTCTTCCACACGAAGTGCTACCACTGGAGGCCATCCAGTTCGTCGATTAGTACTCCTGGCTGTAACAATCGAGAGAGGTCCACCCTTATGCATGCGCACGCAAAGCCGATCCTCCTCAGCTCTGCCGTGCACGCATCCATTGCCACGAACTCACCGGCAAGGTTGAGGACGCACCAGATCGTCGCCTCCCCCGTAACTCCATCGGGAGATGCGGCAGGCATACCCAGACTAAGGCGAAGCTTATTGCTCCTTCCTTTAGGCAGAACTAGGGTTGCTAAGCCTCCACTGCCAGCACTTGATTGGCCACCATCCACGGCCGACCAAGCACGAGATCCCTCTCATTGGGTTCAAAGAAATGTACCATAAAATGGCCCTATTCCAGGCCAAATCTCCGAACCTCCCCTTTTAGCCCTGCGCAGAGGTTGAACTCCTATTCCAACCCCTCCACCACCACCCTCCAACCACTGAGGGTCTTCGCCACCACCGCACATGCCCTCCATTTCTCCTCATCAGCCCGAATGACCTCTTCTGAGAGTCTAACCACCTCTGAAAACCACCGCCGCAGCTTTTCAATTTCTCATGATGATGGTTCCGATGAAACCCACACCGGGCACCCAAGGAGCGCTCTCTTCCACCCATTTCCTTGGTGAGAACCCCCTTGCAAGCTCCTTGGAACGTCGCCGGGGTTGCTCGTCATCTCTACCGCAGCCCCCGTCCGCCACCGTCCAGTCGATTGTTGGCAATCACATAGAAAGCTCTTATCGCACAAATCTCAAAGCACCAATGGGTTGTAGCTTGCAACGGTAAAATCCACAGTATTTCACTCTGACTCACACTTTTGCAGGTCACATAAGCCCACTTGTTCACATGCCACCCACGCCATATACTCTCCAAAGATTATTTAAAACAAAGGGAAAGAACAAGTGGAAGAGTTGCATCAAGCCAATCTACTATACATAAACAGAAGAATAGAAGAAACTGGTGATCCATGCACCTCGGTCGGGACAGACAAAAAAAAAAAAGGAATGCACTATAAATAACATACTGTAACACATTTCCATCTCTGCATCTCCTTTCCTCCTACCTATCTCTTTCTCATACTCCCTCTTTCTACTACTCCCACCAAACTGTACTTATTATTTTTTCCCGTCAGTCTTCTACTTTGTCAGCTCCTCTTGGTTTCATTTCATATTCCACATCTCCTTTTGAACTCCATCGTATCTGTGGAGTGGGATGGCAAAATTCCAAGCATGCTGAAAAGAAAATATTATTGTTGAGCAGTAGGTGGAACACAGTGTGGAGCGGTGGGGATCCACATCATTGGGAGTTGTCGTCACTGCCGGCCATCTTGCCCATGGAGATTGTGAAGTACAGCAGTATCAGCGTTCCCATGCTGGACCTACAGCCAAAAACGAACCCACATAAGCCTACTTCTTCATGTTCTTTATTGTCGATTTATAGCATTGGTAGGTACTTTAGAAAAGGTGGCGCATGCAATTGAGGCCGTCTGTATATATATATATATATATATATATATATATATAGAGAGAGAGAGAGAGAGAGAGAGAGAGAGAGAGAGAGAGATATGGAGATATATAGATATTGATAGATAGATAGAGCATATTTGGGGTATGAGACCACTCCAAGGAATCTAACCTGACGAAGAAATGAATCAAGTGGAGATCAACCAAATTTAATGGATGAATATAACATAAATGTATTCAACACTACTTGTGAGAAGGCCATCATTGGACTCTGCAATTACCAAGTTGATATTTCACTTTGTAAAGTAATATGGAAATTATTTTTAATAAAATAGCTAGATTTGAACCATTTACGGTAGAAATATAATCGTTCAATTAGCCGGCTGGCTTATATGGCCAGAAATCAAATCACATATGGTCAAAAGTAGAGACTCATATATCAATAACCCAGCAATGAAATAAACAAATAATTATGTCACGATATTCTGACAGCGACAAGGCCCATTGGAGCAATAAAATCTTTTTTAAGAACAACCGTATTGGACAAGTATTAATTTTGATGCCACCCTAACTAAAATATGAAATTAATAGATATGCGAGAAAAATCTTGAATATTTTACCAATTACCTTCCCTCTTCAGGATGTTGGATTTAAATCAAAAAAAAAAAAAAATCTTGACTAGAATCTTTGTTTGGCCTGTCAATTTAGTCATGTACCCTTATAACAAAAATCTTCAACTATTTAGATTTAAAGGATCTGCTATCATACCATCATTTTCACCACCTAACAAAGCACTATCTTAACCAAAGATAACACGAAAGCATCAATTAATGAAGAGCAATTGGAATTTGCTATCATGTCAAACTTCAAGAAAAATAAAATTCTCAAAAACCCACCCTCCAAAAGAAATATCACCTTCATACAAAAGAAGAGTTTCTAGAAAGATTTTTCTCCCCTTCCAACAAAGCTTGTCATTAGAGCATCTCTTTAATTATTTATGCTAAAATCATCCCTTATTTATAGACTATATTATACTGCTGCCTTTCTTTCTACGTGGCATGTCCGTTTAGAGGAACGGTAAGAGGAGGTGAAATTTTGGGAAGGGATTTGGAGGATTTGATAAAATTCATATACAATGCATAATACATGAAGACAAAAAGCCCCAGTCTCATGCTATTAGCATAACCAATTGATGCAATGTTACCTTACCTAAAAATAATACAGAAGCATGCATAAACAATTATAAAATAGAATATTACTATAATGACAAGCTTGATAACCTAAATCCTCTACAAGGAAAAATCACCTACATAGGAAGAAGAAATCTGAAATTTATTCATCTTGTTTACCTGTAAAGTTCGCCATCATGACATCCTAAAGCAATTTCTTCTAGCAGTGTCCCATTCTCGTAGATTGCACTTCACTCATCCTTACCTTTTTTATATGATACCTATAATGATATTTTCTCTATAATTGAGTTCATCGTGCATTTCTAGTTTCTCTACCAGATTATAATACTAGTTGGATGCAACTCCACTGGGACGACGCCATTTTTTTTTTTTGATCTCCATCTGGATCCTGATGATTTTGTTTTGATTCACAGTTTGTGCATTGCACGAATCTCGAATTATGCACTAAATATTTTTTTATGAAATCCCAGAACGTCAGTTGGTGTGGCCGTTAGTCCCCGGCGCCAACTCCCAACCGCGTCGGAAGACGAACCCGTGGAATGCTGTCCACCGCGTACCTGGTCGCTGAGACCGGAGACGAGCCAGGTTCATCGATCGGACTGTCAGAATTGATAGACCCAATGGACCCCCAAACGGCCACGCTTTTGCGTGCCGTTTTGGCCAAGACCACAACGCCTAAACGCGCTCCCGCCGAGAATTATAGCACGGACCAGGTTCACGTGGACCAGGGCAAATCATGGAGATATGCACGGTGGATGACGCGCAATCTGGAATTGGGGGAATACAAGGGGTAATGTGGCGTGTTATCCACCGTGAGATTTGGGTGGTCCATCGGACCTGGTCCAAGTAATAACTATACCCTGTCGAGACGTGGCTCGGAAGGAAAAGTGTTATGTTGGTAGGCCCCAGCGTCACGGGCCTCCACTGGGCCCATCAACCGATCGCCATCACCCATGCGATCGACGAACCCATCTCGGTGCTCCCACGCGCACGCCGTCCCACCATAACTCTTTTAACCAAATTTATGCCCGAATTATTTGTCGGTCAACATCACACATGACACGTCCACGAACTCCTTGGCATTTCCGTAATTAATGAAAAGAGTAAGGCATTTTCGTCATAGTGGTAACTTACAAGGTGGCGAAGAAGACCAGAACCCTCCTCGGGTCAAGCCACGGGGCTTGCTTTCTCGGGGTCTCCTGCACCTCCCTCCAGCCGCTGTTGGGGTCGTCGCCTGAATCAATCCGGACGACTCCCTCTCACCTGCCACGTGCACCCAAGCTGGCGTTTTCTCAGCCCCACCGGGCCCACCTGCATAAGTGTACAACCCACACGATCCATCAGAGATCAGACCCGTCCAAAAGGACAAGCGCGACGAAGATTTCACCGTTGAAAGAGTCCACTAGAAACGAGACAAAATTACAGTTTAGTGGTTTAAAATCACCAAACGTCAATTCCGGCGTTACATCACGAAAACGATTCTTCAACGAATCCTTTCCGACAAGCAATACAAAGTTACATTCCTCTTTCTTATACCAAATATTTTATCGTCACGGCCGACTCGGGCGAGTCGGTGACTCGGGAGAGGAATCGGATTTCGGGTGGGGAACTCACCAGGAGAGGAGTTGGCGGTCTCTACCTCCGCCGCCTTCCGCTCCAAGCGTCCACCGCTTCGCTGAGATCCTTTTCGCGAAAGATTTTTCACCATCTAAATTTAATCCCAAAATCAATCAAAGAGTGCGATTAAGAAAGCAAAAAAAATCAATTGTTAAATTGCAAATTCTTCTAAAATTTATTCCTAGTTCTAAAATTTACAGAGAAAATGGATGAAGAGAACAAGAGGGCGGGGAAGAGAGAAAGGAGAGTTACGGAGTCTCGTGGGCTGGAAGTGGAGTCCTTATCGTTTTTGGCGGAGAGAGCCGAGAGGACTCCGATATCGATGGCGACGAAGCCATCGGACGCCTCCGTCTTGCTTCCATCTTCTTCTTGATGGGCGAAACTCATCGCTGGAGCACTCAATTTCACTTCTCCAAAATCCTAAAAAACCAAACAAGAATCAAGAACAGAGCTTTTTCTTATCCACCTACTCCGATAGAACAGTCTGATCCCAACAAAAAAAGTTTTAAGGAATAGCAATCGTGAAGAAAAGCACTCTATTCAATCAGTTTGATCAATTTTTGATAAATAGTGGGAAGCTTCTTGCTTTCTCCATCTTCCATAATATAATAGTAATAATTATAAAAAAGAGAGCAAGAAGAAATCGTCAAGAGACTCACTGGTTTTGAAAATTCCGCCATGAGTTCTTCCTCGGAAGTTTTCTTTCTCTCTTGGGCGCCACAGAGCGATTGAGGAGGTCTCAGACGTCAGTGGATTTGGCTAAAGATCAAGTATTCGCTCAAGGCGGAAAACATAAACTAGAAACGGGCCAAGGTGAGACCAGTTCTTCAAGCCCCCTCTCTCTTCTTGAAAGAAGATATCCTTATAATAAGTTTGAGAGAGGAGGGCCGCTAGCTCCTGGATGTGAAAGCCGCGAGAAAGGATAGGAACATAGTAGGGGCCGAGTGGGAATTCTAATATGGATTATTTTAAGAATTTTATTTTTTTGATGGAGGGGCTTTTCAATGTCCCTTTCTTTTCACTTTCATTTTCTTTTCTTTTTTTTTTTTATTGTGCGTGTGTGTTACATAACCTCGTTTTCTGTTTGACGTGGTCGCAACCTCTCTCTTTCTCACGCTTGGAAAATTTTATATTGCATATCTATTATATATATATAAAATAAAAGATTATATAACTAAAATAAAGCCACGGATTATAAAACTTTTTTTGTTGCCACATGAACTTCAATATGAATGATACTAATGTCATCAACCTTAACATACAATAAAAATTGAAACCTTTTATTTAGTAAAATTTCTTAACTTGTTATATACCGAATTCCAAAAATAATTTAGAAAAAGATAAAGCCATGCCTCATGCATCATGCAGGTTGGTACTATTAATAGGAGTTTCTACAAGAATACTCGGTTTGGATAGACTTCTCCATTCGCTATGTTGGCAATGGTGTTAATAATTGCCATATGGATATATATTGATATCAATTATTGCCAAATGAACATCAATATTAATGATTGTCAAGTGGATATCAGTATGAATGATGAAAGTTTCTCGATAATTGTTGTGGGGTTGTATTATCTCAGCCAATATTCTGAGAACTTAGGAGCTCTCGGATCGACAAGAATATCGATGTGAGCCTTGAATATCAATCTTTTCAGAAGATCGAAGTCTTCAGAAGGCCGATCTTATTGGAAAGTCGACCTTATCAAAAGATCGAACTCACCAGAAGGCTGACAGCCAAGCTCATTAGAAAGCCGATCTCTTCAGAAGGCCGACCTCTTCAGAAGGTCGACAATCGAGCTTATTAAAAGTCTGACCTCATCGAAAGGCTGACCTCATCGAAAGATCGATAGCTGAGCTCATTAGAAGGTAGATCTCATTGGAAGGCCGACCTCATCATAAGACTTACCTCATTAAGAGGTCAAGCTCATTAGAAGGCTAACGTTATTAGAAGGCCTACCTTATTAAACTGCCGATCTCTGATATATGGCAATATCAGAAGACATCAGCCTCATACCAATCTTTGACTTGCTCAAGTTGTATTAGTGGGATGTTGATTTTAATCGATCTGTAGAAAAAAAATCATCATGTCACATCAGCTGATCTAAAGATTCACCATCACTGCTTTAAGTCAGATCAGATTATTACTGACCTACTGATATATTACTCGATTCCTAGTAAGAGATATCAGATTTGACCGATCTCATCGAACTTAGTTGATTTTACTCGGTCAGTAAAATTTTAAGTTAATTATCTTCCAGCTATATTACAATTGGATTATAGCTATGATACAGTTATTTTCCAACTCAGGATAGCTCACAACCCCCATACAGCTAGTTATTCTGTTATAACAAACTCATAACTGCCTAACAAACTCATAACAATCTAACAAACTTTCTTAATGGCCTAACAGTCTGAACAGGCTCTCTTTATATAAATGGAGGCATAATACTCTTTGGAAGGTAAGTCCTAACTCAGAGTCCAGATTCTACTGAACTCTTTTCAATTCCTCCACTGAAGAGAATCTGACTTCTTTTCACTCAAAAATACTCTTCTTATCTTCCACTTCTCTACTTTTCACTATCTATTCTGAAGGCCTCGACTGACTTAAGCATCGAAGTATCCTAAATCAGAAGATACCTTACTAGTTTTTAGAACTTTTTTTGCAAGTTCATTTATGGTCTTAATTGACTGGACCACTATCAGCTCTCCAACTCGGTCCAAGATCGATCTCACCATCTTTTCTTCGGAGCCTTGCAGCAATAGATTGATGCTAGAAGAAGAGATTTATCCAAAAGATTTTTATGAAATGATGAACAAGAAGGCATAGAATCATCCTCTACCTACACCATCATCTCTAGAAGATGCATTAAAGACTACTTAATTTTCAATTGTGGTAGATCCATAATAATTTAATCTTTTAGTTTAGTAAGTCCAGTCTCTTGCTACTATGGTACAACAACTTCAACATACCACAAAGCAGCAACGAGAGGCAGTTCTTTAAGAAATTCTGTCTCAACATAGTCAACAACCAATCCATAACAATCAACCTACTACTGGAATCATTAACACAATTTCAGAACTTAGTGGAGACCAAAGGTAGTTGAGAGTCCTCCAAAAATATAGGGATGATATATTTAGTCTCACATTGGTTGTGAGTCAAGAGAAAGTATGACTTGTATGGATTAGAACCTTCTCTCCTCATGTTAAAGGACAAAATCTAAAGCTTCAAATGACCAAGGTTCACTGAAGCCTAAGGCCCACTGAAGTCTAAAGATGGTCATGAGCTAGCCAAAGCGGACAATACCTCATATATGTGAGAGTGGAGTTAACCTAACCATCCGAGCCATCTGATCCCTTGACCACAACAATATCCATCCAAATGAGATTATATACAAAAAATTATCCAAATGAAGTCATAAAGTCTAACCAAATAAGGATAAGAAAAGACTTAAATTTATCCAAATGAGGTCGAAAAAAGTCAAACTTCAGATTGGATAACTTAGCATGAGACACAATCAAATCATGATAACTTAGCCTGAGACACCTGATCTCCAGATTGGATCTCATAAATGATTAATATATTTATTCGAGGAGACTCAAGTTTTGACTTAAATTTTTAGACAATATGCCCTTAAAAGGAAAATAGATGAGACATCGTAAAGAGAAACTCATCTGATATATGGGAGACCCGATCTACCCATGTTGACATCTAATAGAGGTACCTTTTAAAATCTCTGTCAAATACATTTGATTCATTAATATCGATTTGTTCTTAATTAACTGATCTAATTCTTAAAGTCAGATTATTTTAATGTTCTAACATTTACTTATCATGATGAGCACATTAGCTTCATGATTGATCCAATCAAGGTCAAATGATATTCTTTATGAATAATTTTTAAGTCCTATATAGGACAGTTAAAACCTGAATTGAGCTATGTGAAGTCAAATGGACTAATGCATATATATATATATAAATCCTCTTGAGGTCGCCTTGGCTAGATCCGATATGGAAGAAGCTAATCTTAATAGGATCCAAGGTCGTCCAAAAATCCTTGACGAGATCCTAGGTCACCTCGATAAGATCCAAGATAAAGAAAGCTAATATTGATAGGATTCGAGGTAAAAGAAACCATCGACAAATACACATCAGCAATTTATATTAAAAACTTATCTAAAGGGATGCAGTGGTTCACTTGAAAAATCAAGCAACACAAATTCATCATCTTGGACAAACTGAAATTTTTTTTCATGGACTACTTCTTTCATACGAAGCAACTTCTTCAAACTCAAAAGTAAGGAGAAAGTATTGTAGGGTCATATTATCTGAACCAATATCCTTGAGATTCAGGAGATCTCGGATCAACAAGAATACCGATATGAGTCTTGAAGGCTGATCTTATCAAAAGGTTGAGCTCTTCGGAAGGCCGACTTCATTAGGAGGCCGACTTCACCAGAAGACCGGCCTCACCAGAAGGCCGACAGCGGAGCTCATCAGAAAGTTGATCTTTTCAGAAGGTCGATAGTCGAGCTCATCAGAAGTCTTATCTCATCAAAAAGCCGACCTCTTTAAAAGACCGACACGGAACTCATTAGAAGTCTGACCTTATTAGAAGACTGACAGCTGAGCTCATTAGAAGGCCGATGTCATTGAAAGGCCAATCTCATCAGAAGGCTTATCTCATCAAAAGATCGAGCTCATCAGGAGATCGACGTCATTAGAATGCCGACCTCTGTCATATGGCAATATCAGAAGACATTAGCCTCATACCAATCTCTGACCTACTCAGTTTGTATTAACGGGACATCAGTTTTAGTTGATCTGTAGAAGAAACATCACCATGTCATATCAGTTGATCTAAAGATTCACCATCACTATTTTAAATCAGGTTAGGTTATTACCGAGTTGTCGATATATTACTCGATTCTGAATTAGAGGACATCAAATTTGATCAGTCTCATCGGACTTAGCTGATTTCATTTAGCCAGTAAAATTTTAAGTCAGTTATCTTTCAGCTATATTATAGTTAGATTATACTTATGATACAGCTATTTTCTAGCTCAAGATAGCTCACAATCCCCATATAGCTAGCTATTATGTTATAACAAACTCATAATCGCCTAACAAACTCATAACAACCTAACAAACTCTCTTAATGACCTAATGGTTTGAGCAAGCTCTTTCTATATAAATAGGGATAGGATACTCTCTAGGAGGTACGTCATAACTTATAGAGTCCAGACTCTACTGAACTCTTTCAAATTTTTCCACTGAAAGAAACTGACTTCTCTCCACTCAAAATTACTTTTCTTGCCCTCTACTTCTCCACTTTTTACTATTTGTTCTCAAGACCCCGACTGATTTAAGCATTAGAGAATCCTAAATCGAATGGTACCCATCGATTTTTAAGACTTCTTTTGTAGGTTCATTAATGGTCTTCATCAACTGAACCCCTATCATCTCTCTAGCTCGGTCCAAGATCGATCTTGCCATCTTTCCTTGGAGTCATGTAGCAACAGCAATTATTAAAGTTCATTATTTCATATGCAATAGAAATTGGATTATGAAAACCTTCTATTTATTATAACTTATTAGAGTTTTGCTTTGGTGCTCTTTTCCATTTGATTAAATATGTAATTTGAATAGTTAATCTCAAAATTGGTAGCTTGAATTGTTAAACAGATAACTGGATGTATGGGTAAGAAAAAGGTATATCTTTTGTAAATAAGATAGAAAAATATGCCCTTTTTAAACTTTTTCTTCTCTTCCTTTTCTACTTTCCCTAGTTGGCAATCCTATCGCATTATAGGTGATATCCTTCACTTCTACTCTCTAAAACTTTTCTCTCCTCTCACTTAAGCTTCGCTCTTTCTTTGGTTTCGTTGCCTTCTTCGCTCTCTTGTTTTCATTTCTTCCCAACCAGTCTGGTGGTTGTCGTTGCTCCATATTGTTTGCTTTGCCACTAGCAAAAGAATAGAGTAAAGGAGGTGATGGTGTCATTGATGTCACCTATGGTTCACCAGATGAATGTTTGGTCATAGCTAAGGGGGGAGTGGGCTCTGAGAAGACCACCTCCCAATCCTCCATCCCGAGCCAGTTGTCTTGTCCAGTGATGGCAAAGAAGGTCCCCACTGAGATGAGGCCCAAGGCCAAGAAGCATCTCTTAACCAAGGAGGATGGTGCCGGTGACAAGAAAAAGAAGAGAGTGAAGGAGGGGAGGGAGATCCACATCTTGAAGGTGGTGAAGAATATCCATTTGGACATCGAGATCTTGAGCAAGGCCACGAGCATCATGAACTCCATTAATGACATCTTCAAGAAGCTTGCCCAGGAGGCTTCTAGGGTTGTCTGCTACCATAAGAAGTTGACCATCACATAGGAGATCCTAACCTTTATGTATCTCATCTTATCCAGAAGGATCCCTAGACTCGATGTGTATTAATTTAACTACCAAGAATAGGGCTAGACAAGATCCAGAGCAAGTTCCACCAAATCAAGAAGTTGAGCCACAAACCAAAGTTTTGAAGGCCATAACTGGGTCGTGCATTGTCTAATTAAGATAATATTTTTATAAAAAATTGGATAATTTGCCATACACTTTAGGGGATGGTGCCCTTAGCGATTATTCCCAAATTTCACGATCATTCAAGGCCTAAAATGGTTGATCAAATAGAATTTTTTTTTAGATAAGATTTTAACCGAACATATTTTTCAATCCAAAAAAAATCCGATAGAGTAACAGAAAGTAGGGTTGATATAGAGGTTGACATCTAACTCCTAAAGAATTTTAGCATTTTCAAGTTTATCTTTACTAATCATATCTATTTAGGTAAAATAGTCTTACTTGAATAAAAAAGAGAAATTCAATCCAAATTATATAAGGATGGTTCTTGCTATTATAAATGAAGGCTGCATATTTTATTTTTAAATCAATCTATCAAAAAAAAAGTAACTAAAACTTTATTTTAAATTTTTTTTCATCTTCTATTTTTCTTTTGTAAAATTTGAGTTGAGCGGATTGAGAAAAATCTTTCTTCTATCTAATTAGATCATCATATCATCTCCAATGAATGGTCAGGCATGCCATCTCCGAGGTCACCAAGGCTATCACCAAATTCACTAGCTCTTAGATCTAGGGTTCCTTATCTAATTTCTTATTTCTAACAAAATATGTTATTAGTATTTTTTTTTGGATTTTATTTTTTGCTTGACTTTATGATGGATGTAAATACAAGGCTATATTGCAAAATATTGAAAGTAGGTCAGGGCTCGGAAGGATCGATCGAACAGAAAGTTTTTTTTTCGAATAAGATTTTAACTGAATGTATCTCCCAATCTAAAAGAATCTAGTGAAGTAACAGAAAATAAAATTGATACAGAAGTTGACATCTTTCTTCCGAAGAATTTTAGCTTTTTTAAGTTTATTCTTATTATTCATATCTATTTTAGGTAAAAGAGTTATTCTTAAATAAGAAGAGGAATTTAATCTAAATTGTGCAAGAACAGATCTTGTTATTATAAATAAAGATTATGTATTTCATTTTTATATTAATTAATGAAGGAAAAGAGAACTAAAATTTTATTTTCAGAATTTTTCTATCTACTTCTATTTTCCTTTTGCAAAATTTAAGTTGAGTAGATCAAGAAAAATCTTCCTTCTTTCCGATTGGAACATCATTATCCCCAACAAACTGATTAGGCACACTATCAATGAGGTCACCAAGGCCATCGTGAAATTCACTATCTCTTAGATCTAGGGTTCCTTATCTAATTTCTTATTTCTAAAAAAAATAAGTGTTATAATTGGGTTTTTTTTTTTTAATGGATGTTAACACAAGGCTATATTGCAAAATATCGGAAGTAGTGAATCGGAAATCGTTTGGCTTACTAGCAATATGTACTCTATTTGGTTTTCTATGGAGAGCCTTTTAGTATCGTCTATGTCTCTGCTTTCTTGTAGTCTAATAAGAGTTGTTCTTTAGCTTTTGGAGTGTTATTCTTTTGAAGGATTTTCTAGAGTGCTTCCTAACTAGGGATGATAGTAGTTCAACATGACAGAGAGGGAGGAAAAGGACATGAGAGGAAAAGGGTTCAAGGCCAATGAGTCAAGGGCGGTGGGTGGTGGACGGGGATATTCCAGGACGGGAGAAGTCAATAAGAAAAATGGGTGATGGGATTATAGGGTGGTTTGGAGTTGAGAGGATATTTCAAGCCGGAAATCGGTTAACCTGAATTTTCTATTATGACCTCAGATAATTAACGACTAAAATTATTCTCACTTTTTGGAAAAGAATGTAAAGCTATATTGCATTCCCAATTTATTATATTTCTATATTGCATTTCAAAAAATAGTTGGAAAAAAAAAGAGAAAAAAAATTGTACCCTATATATTTTGCGGAACAAGCATACTGAGAAGAAGAGTGGAGACAAAACAAGATAAAAATACAGAAAAATAAAAGGTAGAGAGTGAACTTTTTTATAAAAAGAATTAAAAACTATTCTAAATGGGAAAATGGCACCGATCAGAGAAGGAAAAGGGTTGTCATCATCTTAAAGCGTGTTCATTAATTATTTTTGATGCAGTTGTTCGAATTCTTCTTTGGAAAAATGATTTTTCGAATTCTCATGTTGATATCATGGTGGAGTCAAGATTTTCAATATTATTGGAGACATGTATTTGAAACCTTAGCCAATCGAAAATAAGATATTTGATTGATACAATGTCAATGTCATCAAAATGTTGCCTTGACATCAATCTATGAGCTGACGATTACATTTGAATATTATCCTAGAATTTGGTGTGTCGGCCTATCTCGCAAGGGGGTCTTCGTATTTAATCTCTATTCCGTCGGCAGAAGGCTTCTTTGCTAAGATGTTATCTCAACTGCTGTTGCATCAAGATTTATTATGGAATAAATTAGTAGCCGCTAAATATATGTTTTTTTGGTTCCTGCTACGCTTGTTGCAGGCCCTATCATTATTCTATCATTTGGCAAAAGCTTTCTATGTATGGCCCTATCATACAATGTCAATTTATTTCAGCTATCCGAAATGGCAGTAATATTAGTGTGCTCCATGATTATGGTCATTAATGTGTCTACTTTGCAGGTGGCCTCTTTTATTTCCTCAATGGGTGAATAAGACCAATCTCACTTGGCTTCTGTGTTCTCTGTTGGCTGAATAAGACCAATCTCACTTGGCTTCTGTGTTCTCCGTTGATATGATTGCTACCATTTTAAGTATTCCTTTCCCCCTTGCAAATTGGACTAATCAACTTACCTAGGGCACAAGCGGGTTAAATTCTATCTCTTTGAAAGATCTTGATCAGGTCCTTTCTCCTTCAAGTAATTCGTACCACTTTAACTGGCTGTGAGATTCATTGGTTCCAAAGAAGATTAAATTATTCCGGTAGAAACTATTGTATCTTAGGCTGCCTTTGCGAATTTCTTTTGACTAGCCGTGGCATTCTTGTTGAAGTAGTTTAGTATTGTGATCTATATATGCCCAAGGTCTATGGACGACTGTGAACATGTTGTGGTGACTTGTTCCTACACTAGCACTTCTTGGCAGTCTTTGGTTGTTTGGAATGGCTTGGGGTTTCAGCCTAACTCTTTGCCGGCTTTGATTGTCTCAAATGCCATGCATGATAGAGAGTAGAAGAAAATCCTTAGTTGCCTATTTTACTTGGCTATTTTAGAATGCCAGGGAATGAACAGCGTTCAGGTCCTCTAAGTTGTCACCTGTTAATTTGGTAAGAAAGACCTAAACTGTTTATGCTGGACATGTTTTATATTTGGAATTCTTTATTGTTTTGGACTTTTTTGAGGTATTGGGATAGTGCTTTCGCATGAGTAATTCTTTGTGCACAGCATACGGTGCAATAAAAGTATACTGTTCAATAATATTGAGGCATGTAGCGCATTTACATGGAACAGATATTTAACACTGCGTGCTCAACTTTTTTCTTCAATTTTCAATGATGAAAATATCCATCTCTCCATAGAACAAAGAAAGAGCAGTATTATTACTTTCTGATGTCTTGTATGACTTTTCATAGATATATATGATGTTCTGAATAATATATATGACTTTCTATATCTTTATGACATCCAGAATAATATATATGACATCCTGAATAATATATATAGCTTTTTAATATCTTATACTACTTTCTGTTAATATATATAATATCCTGAACAATATATATGATTTTCTGTGAATATATATGACATCCTAATATCTTATATGATTTTCTGTAAATATACATGATATCCTGAACAAAAAAAAAAAAAATAAAATAATATATATATATATATATATATATATATATATATATATATATATATGACTTTTCAACACTATATATGATTTTCTATGAATATATATAGCTTCTTGATGCCTTATATGATTAATAGAAAGTCATATAAGGCATCCAAAAGTCATATATATTGTTTAAGATGTCATATATATTCACAAAAAAATATATACTATTTAGGATGTTATATATATTGACAGAAAATCATATAAGATATTAGGAAGTCAAATATGTTATTTAAAATATCATATATATTCATAAAAAATATATATATTATTTAGGATGTCATAGATATTCATAGAAAGATATATAAGGTATTAAAATGTTATATATATTGTTTAAGATGTCATACATATTCATAGAAAATTATATATATTGTTCAGGATGATATATATATTTATAAAAAGTCATACAAGGTATCAGAAAGTATATATATTATTCAAAATATTATAAAAATATAAGAAGTCATATATATAGTTCAGAATGTCATATATATTCATGAAAAATCATACAAAGTATTAGCAAGTAATAATATTATTTTTTTTTATTCTATGAAGAAAAAGATATTTTCGTCACTGAAAATTAGAGAAAAAAAAGCTGGATGGCATTAAATATCTGTCCCATCATTAAGTATGCTACATACTCCAACGTAATTGGACAATACACTCTACATCAATTTTATTGCACCGCATATGGTGCACAAAGACTTGCTCGCTTTCTCATATATATAGATAAGGGAAATCACACAAAGACTTGTCTTGATGATTTCCATCTCATAAGCTTATCCTATTTGGGATTGCTATCAACAATAAAGCTTTTGGAGCTTTTGGAAGTGGAGTTTTTAGTAGTAGAGCTTTTAAAAGTAGAGTTTTTATAAAAAATTCTTTATTATTTGGTAACTACAATTATAAAGTACCTAGAAACTTTAATATATATTTAGTAACTAAATGAAAAAGTGCTTTCAATATGATTAGGACTGAAATTGGGCTCGGACTGGTCTAAGGTCCATCGAGATCGAGCTGACTTCCGGTGGGACTTCAGGCTAGGTCCAAAATAGTTCAGATCGGGCTTGTACCTAAATATAAAGCCCGTTTATCTTTTGGGCTGGGCTTGGGTATACCTTTGGCCCGGTCCGGATCTAACCTGGGCTCGAGCTCAAAGTCCAGCCTGATAGTAGCCTGAAATCTGTCTCACCAACTGCACATGGACTGTGCCAAATCCCACAGTGAATGACATGCCACATTGCCCCTTTTTTTTTCTTTTTTTTTTAAGGTGGTTACCCCTTGGGTTCGGGCCTATTCCCGATTGCATGCTATCCATCGTGCATATGCTCTGCAATTTGCCTTGTTTGCCTAATCAAGAGCCCCTCTGTCATCAAGAAGCTTCTCTAGTTCTCCTTTCGGGTCATCTCCTTTTCCCTCAGAGCCTTTCACATGACGACGACAGCCTTCAACCAGAGGCTCTCCCACTCCTCTCCCTCTCTGTGACTTAGCCTCCTTGCACTCCTAGATTGCCTTCCACAAGTCCAATTCTCCTTCATCATCATGCCATAGTAGCCGTCGAGTTCTCCTACTAGCTCCGACGGTGCTTCAGTGGTGGTAGGGTTTGCCATCGGGGATGGAGACCTCCTCACCTGCAATCTCACCGACGACCATGGTCCTACATGTCCTTGCCTTCACGGCCATCCTCCTCATCCTTCTTGCCGCTCCGGCAATGGTTCTAATCTACATTGCCACGCCATGAAAGAGGAGACAGAGGAGGGTAGGAGAGTGTCGGTGATCAGGGAGGGAGGTGGCAAAGTCATGTAAAAGTTGAAGGAAAAAAGTTCGATCAAGATCGGATCGCTAGGGTGCATCTGAAAATTTTTCTATTCTATTAATTTATAACCTTTATAAATTATCTTGTATGTAGCAGAATAAGGATCAAAATTCTTAAGGGGTTATTCGAATCTGATACCTCGCAAGATCTAAAAGCATAGACCCTCTACTTTGGCGTGCACGCCAAGCCCCACAGGAAAGTAGGATGAAGATCTTCGCATCAAACTTCAGAAGGGAAGCAAGGAAGGGAGAAGATCTAATTACACACCCTTGGAATTTGCTTGGATGGGATCCTCATGCTTAGAACCAAGATGCCAAGAACCCTTACATGCCAAGAAGGATGCCTCCCTTTGTATGTCGCACAAAACCTCTCTTCTCACTGTGCTCTCTCTTTCTCTTGTCGCACAAAATCAGATGTCATGCACCAGTGGTTAGAGGTCTCCCCTATTTATAGATGACGCCCACATGAAGACCCATAGGGTTAGGACTCGTTCAAATCTAATTTGAATTAGTTTCAACCTTATCCAAGAAAGAAACCTGGATGAGATAGGATTGACGCCAATCTTGGCATCCTCACATCCTCAAGCACGCACACAAGAGGAGGGCAGAAAAAACAGTGCCCCCTCCTTCTCTTGGTCAGCCATGATAAGAGAAAATCTTAGATATTTGGTACTCTAAGGATCTAATCCAAATTAGACTCAAATCAAATCTAATTCAAATTTGATTCGAACCAAATTCGAATAGGATATCAATCTCAATCTAATTAGAATTTTGATCTAAGTCTAACTTGAATTTTCAACCTAATCAAGCCTAATTAAATTAGATCTAATCTAAAATAATTAGCACTTGAATTCAATCTCTCATAAATTTTTTAAATCATTGATCAGATCATATTCATCCCCAAAATTAAACCTGCACCTTATGTCCAGTGTTAGCTAGATATAGTCAATTATTTAATCCTATATGACCTCTAACTTAATTTTCAATTAAGCTAATCTATTTGTTTAATCAAATCACATACTTCTAAATTGAAAACATAGATGTTAGATCAATTCTTTCCTATATTGCTTGACTTTGTGCGTGACTTTATAAGTTCGAATATTGAGTCGGTAGTATAGAAACCATTTTCTGTACTAATCAAAATTATCAGCTAACAATGATTTTCAATGTCCAGATAGGTCAAATATATACAAAATAATATTCAAGAACCTACACATATGGTTAACGCATAATTCATCCCTTTGATCCTGAATGCTTAGAATAACCTAAGATTTATTGTCAATCCTAAAGAAGTCATCCATATTGTATTTCAACCTTTCAAATTCATCACATGGATTATCTTGATCAAGATTTTTCTAAATTGAAATACAGTGATGCATTATCTCTTATAATCTGAAAGGATCAATCCCATCTTGATCCATGCACAGACTTTACAAATACTTGATTGTATCCAGTAGCCTTTCATCACTGCATTAGAAATATAGATAGTCCGGCACCAAAGTACTGTGAGTTGCTTGCAAGTTACTATGGTGATCTCAGGTCTGAGGGACACTTATATCCATATGCTTCATGAGCTGCTCTTGACAGTAGAGCACTTAGCAGGTGAGTCACTTATTCAGTGACGATATACTCCTACATCTCACCTGTATGTCATACCAGTATCTCCACACTCTTTGGTTATGAGGACAACCAACCTATATGGCATACAATGATCTACACTCGATAAACGTCATCATTCTTTAATGACGTATCATTTGGTCGCAAACATATTTAAGAACTATTTGATAAATCTGTCTTAATCAATTATATTATAGTTCTAAGGATTTCATCATAAAATTGAGAGTTCTATTAGAAAGATGTACATATGATGAACATGCTAAAATAATTTTTTATTCATTGATAAATAATTCATATACAAAAATCTAATTATTTACAATAAATCAATTGACTTTAGGACCATAGTGCTGCATGTCCTTGCCTTCGCGGCCATCCTCCTCATCCTTCTCACTGCTCCGATGACGGTCCCAATCTACATCGCCACACCATGGCAAAGGAGACAGAGGAGGGGAGGCAAGCGTTGGCGATCGGGAGGGAGGTGGCGAAGTCATGTGAAAGTTTCGAGAGATCGAGAGAGAGAGAGAGAAAGGAGAAAGAAATAAAGGGAGAGGGAGGGGGTTCGAGTCAGACTTTCGATCGAACCTGAGCTTGGGTTTCGAGCCGGGCTCGGATCTTAAATTTTAAAATATTTTTGGGCCTAAGCCTGACCCAAAGCTTGAAAAAATATTTTGGGTTGGGCTCGGGTAAGGGTGTGGCTCAATCCATTTCCAGCCCTAGGTATAATTAAGTGATAATAAAAGATATTGCATAGTATTGTATAGTAGAGAATAATTCAATATATTATTATATATTAAAAAATTATTATATTATATAATATTTTGATCATAAAATGTGACATAATAGTGTAATTTAATATAATATTATTATAATTATAATGTAATATATAATATCATATAACATAATGGATTATAATCTAAATTGATAATAAATATAATATAACATATTATATTATATTTTTATAATATAATAATACAATAATATATTATATTATATATTTTTAATATATCATAATATTAATTTATTATCATATTATATTATATTTATAATATAATAATATAATATGATATAATATGTAATTATGAGATTTGTTGATAGATTTTTGACTATTAAAAAGATTCATTTAAATCAAAATAACTTTTTGATATTGGCCAAAAAGTACTTTTGAGGAAAAGCTCCATTTTCACAAGTTGCCCTTTTCAGCTTTTTGGTAAAGTCAAAATAGCTTCTCAATTTTTTAGAGGGCCATAAAGTACTAATTGGTACTCCCAAAGCTGTGCTTAACAAGGCCTTACTGAATGATGATGCCATAGAAATTTACATATATTTGGGCTTAGGCCCACCTTTGCCATTTAACTTTTGTATTGTATTTTCTTAAGTAAGACTGCAAATGGGTCGGGTTGACCCATGACCCAATCCGATCTGACTTACTTAGACTCGATCCAGTCCACTTCAAAAGATCCACCGAGTTAGGTTCTAAAATTGGATTCATTCTATTTTCTGAATTGAGTCTAGATTTACAGAATTTTGGCCCAACTCGACCTGACTTATCCCATTTGATTCCTAGGTTAGTTTTGGATCTTCTACTCTATGATATGATCCGACCCAAACCTAATATACCATTAGGACCCGAATCCGTTTGACTCTTTAAGTTATGATTTAAAATATATATGAGTAATGTTTTCAACATAAAGATAGCTTAAAATTATTTTTATATCCAAATTTATTTTGAAAATAATATTATTTATTGTCTATTTTGTGTGGTTAATGGTAGTTTGTTATGTAGTAATTAAAATATAATTAGCTAGCTACATTTGATTTTAATCTGATTCAGATCCGGACCTGAATTTTTAGATTGGAATCGGATTATACATGAATGCAACCTAATTCAAATGATCTATTGAGCTGAAAATTTTGATTGTGGATCTGATTTAATCCAATCAAATCTTTTATTAGGTTCGGTCTGAATCTAATATTAAGATCCGATCAAAGAATCAGATTGGGTCAAATCACTCACGACACAGTCCAATCCGATCTATTTGCATCCCTACTTTTAAGGAACATTTGTATCCTCCTGTTTTACCATTATTAAAAAGAGTGTTGCCTTGATATTTCTGTCTGCTTTTATTATCTTAAGTTGATATAAATATTAAAATTAACATCTTGAAAGAGCAAGTAGTCAAGTAACAAGGAGCCAATAAAGAGCATGAAATGCTCCTTTAAAAATATGAATACAATAATAACACTAACTCTATATTTGATTGGGGTCATGAGAGGGAGGATGGATGGGATTGGAAGGATGGATGATCTCCACCATCATTTGATTCAAAAAATTCTAGAAAGGATGGATATAAAAGATGGATTGTTCATTCATCTGGGCCTACAAATCTGCATCCTTTCAATTTGGGAGGATGCACGGAAGATGGATGAGATTTTTAAAGAATAAATTATCATAACAAAATTATCCCTTATAAATGTTTTAACTAAATTCTAATAACAGTCCATACCTCAGATATTCTCTTTCATCTCTTCTTTGCCGTTCTTCTTCTCCTCAGCATCTTATCGTTTCTCTTTTCTTCAGCATCTTGTCATTGCTTATAGGTAAGATTTTTTCTATGAAGTTTGAATAGATTTTATTTTTTTTGATCTAATATTATTTTTTATTATTTATCTATTAGGTGATTGTTAATAGAAAATATTTTTTTTCTTGTAGTTCTGAATTTTTACGGATTATAATAGAAAAATATAGTACAAACAGAGGATATGCGTTGGGTGGTGGGGGGCGCGCGGGTGACACAAAATAGAAAACGGAAGGAAGGTCGCAGGATGGTTTTCTGCAGACTCAAAACAGTAAGGGGATGGTTTTGGCGCCGCATTTAGTTATCTGTTCATACAAAAAAAAATTAAATATTTAAATTAAGTTTTACATTAATTAGTTATTTATACAATTAATATATATAATTAATTATTAAATTTATTTTTTATAATTAATTTATTAAATTATTTATTAAAAAAAATCAAACTAAAATTAAATATCTATATTTTTTTATATAATTATAAATTATATAGATTTTAAGTATATATATTATCATATTTTTTTAGTATAAACAAGTGTTATAAATGGATAATAATAATACTTTCTTATCAAAAAGTAGTTTAGTAAAAATATCATTCATCCTCTATTCCATTCCTTCTATACCAAACAGAAAAGAAAATTATTTTTATCTATCTTCTATATTTACCAAACAAATAGAAGGATATATAGAAGATCCATTCATATTCCTCTCTTCCATCTATTTTTTCTTGCTTATCCATCCTTTCTTTAATCCATCCTCCATACCAAATAGAGGGTAAATTCTTCGGCTACCGCCACGCCTCTTACACAGCTACAAGAATAAGAAAACCTTCGGGATAACAGAACTCGTGTATTTTAAAGCTTTCTTTTTATTTTAAGAAAGACATTGTAAGCTTTCCTTTGAGAAAGGAAAATTAACTTTAATTAAAAAGGAGGAAAGGTAAAAGTTCCAAAGAGGCATATGAGGAGACGAGGAACTGCGGTGATGGACCCGGAAGTGGGACTGCTCCTAAGCTCAGATCCACCTGCGTGGAGTTTGAGGTGGTCATTGTATGTTGGTTGGCCTCCATTGGTGTGGATATTCTCTGGGCTTTATACTGCTGCTGGGAATCCAATGTGGATGACTCTCAAACTTCCATTCTTGAGACAGATAGCGAATAAAGAACGAACGAGCATTTTGACTAGAAAAGTAAAAGGAAAGAATGAGAATGGAGATTATTTAATTTCTCACCTGTTCCATGGTTGCAGCTGACTCGACCAGGATTTTCAAATCCATCCAAGATTTTGAATGTTTGCTAAGGGGTTCCGAAAATATTTCTAAAGTATCCGTTTTCACGTAGCTTCTAATTCTGGCAACTGAAAAATTGGGTTGGGTTTATGATATATCTCATATCCAACTTCCTTTGACGTCAGCCAACCGAATGGCAGGTTGCCATGTGGCTACCATCAAACGCGCCATAAAGCCCTTTTTGATCTTCTCAAATTGAAGGCGGATACAACTCAGCCCACGGTTGCTTGTAGCTAACCTCATGACGACGCACATAACATACGGGCGATTATGAAGCAGCTAATGTGCACGTCTATCTTTCTTAGCAATGAATGTGGACCCTTATCCTATATAATTAGCGTTGGGAGGATCTCCGGGTATGCTCTCTCACACACTTGCTAAGTGCTGTCACTCGTATTTTCTCGACTCTACACTATTTTTCCAAAATCTTTAGCTAACATAATCATTAGAGAGTAAGCCGCAATTATGACTTTTTTTTTCTTAAATTTTCAGATCGGTTCTTGAGCAGCTGCTGCTGCTGCTGCTTCTTCTTCTTTTTTTTTTTTTTTGTCAGAGCATAGCTATAATTGACAGCTGTCATCAGCATACATATTCAGCTTGAAGTTTGTCCAACCTCTTCAAGCTCAGTGCTTAAATTTTGGCAGCAACAATTTATACATAGGTTTTGGATTTGGTTCTTCTTGATTTAATAGAATTAAGCTCTGTTGTGGTATACAAAAGAGGACATCATTGGTCCCATATTGATTGTGAGTCAAAGGAGACTTGGCTTACATAGGAAAGGATCATTTTTTTCATATGATATGCCTTTTGGATCAAAATTTAGAGGGACAAAACCATGAGGCCATGGGCCATATCTGACAATACCTCACGTACCGAGTCATGAGCCCTTGACAGCAATAGTGGTGCCTCAGATAGGGGACCACCCTGCAACTGTGAGACTCCTCCTGCTCGTACACCAGTCTGTGGTAAAAATAAGGAGAAGGATAACTTCCGACAGTACACAGATTTTTCATTACTAGAAGGCTATATTATGGTATAGAAAGAAGGATATTATTAGTCCCACATTGATTATGAATCAAGAGGTACTCTGACTTATATAGAAAGAAGTTCTGAGTGAACGACGTAAAGAGAGAGAGAGAGATCTAGAGTCTGTGTCAATATATTCATGAGAAAGAGAGGGGGAGAGTGAGCTGGAGTCTTATCATCCTTGTGCACTCACTGAGATTTAGATAAGCAAGGGTCCTCAAAGAAACATTTATATAGACGAGGGTCGGCACTCATCGCAATCATGGGATGGGCAAGAGAGGCAGTTGAGACTAATTGCTCGCACGTCTAGAAGATACGATCCAATAAGATGTGGATCTCATGATCATGGAGGTAGTTCAGACATTGTAGGTTAGCTGTAATTGAGTGGTGGGAGATTTGGACATCTTCGCATGCCATTCAGAGTAGCCACATGGTGGAATTGATTGGCTAAGGTGAGGGCTTCATGGCGAGCTCGTGGTAGACTTTGATTGGTTGGTATTGTCATGTTGGTTGGGGTTGGTCCTAAGGCATATCACTGGCTTCCCACTTCCATGATCGATGTGTCTTGGTAGCTTAAGCAAAGGAAGTAGAAGAGTTGACATAGATGACTAGCCATGACATTATGTACCAAGCCATAGAGTTTGGCCATTAAGTTGTGAAGCTGAATGTAAAGGCTAAGCTTTGTAGTCAAAACTAATTGATGGACAAGTTGGCTCTCCATGTGTGATGTTGTGACGTGTGGTTTTGTTGAATGGTCACTCTAATTGGACCTAAGTTCTGACAGTTGTTGAAGTAGACTTCAGGGCTTTGCCCCTGGCTTTAATTTTGATTCATCCTGTCTGTGTAGGTTGGAAGATCTTTGCGACTTTGGTGTAGGAGCTAGAAGTGCTCAAACTATTCAACCTATAAAGATCAGTTAGCTCATCAGGGCTTAGGAGGTATGGTTGCCTACGTTGGGACAATCCCATCCATATAGGTCAGAGGGTCTTCAAGACTTTGGCATGATAACTAAAAGTGTTGAGATTGTTCTATCTATATAGGTCAGTAGGTCATCGAGGCTTTGAGGCACAACAACCTAAGGTGCTTGGGCTGTATAGATTGGTTGGCATGGGGTCGGATGTGCTCAGCATGTTCCACCTATATAGATTGGTTGGCTCACCAAGGCTTGTAGGCATGGTGGCCTATGCTAGGATTGTTTGGCTAGTTGAGGCCTACTAGAATGTTAGGCTAGCAAGTAGGCACAGTGGCCTGTGCTTGGGCTGTCTCACCTATGTAGGTTGAAAGGTCTTCACAACTTTTGTATAGGAGTTAGAAGAGCTCGGGCTATCTTACTTACATAGGCGAGTTAGTCACCAAGTCTTTTTGGCCTCAGAGTTAAAGGTGCTCATGCCATAGGGCTGTTAGATGGCTTGTCTTGTTATGCTAGAGAGCGTCTGTCGGTGGTCATTATAAGACTTACTCAACCTATGGTTGGCCTTGTATGCCAAATTCTTGATTTGAGACACTGGAAAGAAAATTCTTGCAAGAAGAAAAGAGTTTCATTAAGAGGTCAGGTTTGTATAAATTTAATAGTTGTCTAGCTGATAATAGGATCAAGGATTGACTAAATCTCATACTTATTTTTCTTTTTCTTACTAGCCTTAGGAGCCCAGCTTGGAGTGGTTGGCATGGGAGCTCGATCTGGAGTGCTCGATCTGGGAGCTTGGCCAGAGTGCTTAGGAGCTCAGCCTAGTAGCTCACCTAGAAGTTCTTGACATGGGAGCTCGACCTACAGAGCTTACCTTGGGAGCTCGATTAGAAGTGCTCAGTATGGGAGCTCGACTTGGAGATCTCAGCCTGGGAGCTTGGCCAAGAGTGCTAGGCATGGCTTTGCTTGACCTTTAGGGACTTGTATCCAATGTGCATGGTGCTCACATCTTGGATGGTATAGAAAGGTAGCCTCAAGGGACTCATGTCCTACATACACGATGCCCATATTTGAATGGCTCGAAAAGGCAACCTCCAATGATGCAAGTCCAATATCTAGGGACAAGCAACTTAAGAGCTTAGTTTGAGAACTTGACATGGCTTTGGTCGGTTCTCCAGGGACTCGCATTCTACTTGCCCAGTGCTTGCATCTTAGATGGCATGGAAAGGCGACCTCCAGAAACTCGCATCCCAATCTCGAAGAATGCATAGCCTGGGAGCTTAACTAGGGAGCTTGATATGGCTCTGGTTAGAGCTTTAGAGCCTCGCATCCTACTTGCATGATGCTTGCATCTTGGATGGTACAAAAGGGCAGCCTCCAGAAACTCATGTCTCGATCTCTAGAGATGCATGGCTCGAAAGCTTGGCTGGGGTGCTCGGTATGGCTCTAGTCAGCTCTAGAGAATTGCATCCTATCTCCAGAGATGCACGACTAGGGAGCTTAGCATCCAAGGACTTGCATCCCAATCTTTAGAAATGTGCAACCAGGAGCTTGGAATGGCTTTGTCAGCCTCTAGAGACCAACATCTTGATCTCGAAGGATGCATGATTTGGGAGATTAACTTGAGAGCTCAGAATGGCTCTGGTCATCCTTCAGGCACTTGCATACCAATCTCCAAGGATCCATGATTGGAGAGTTTGGAATGGCTCCAGATGGCCTTAGGACTTGCATCCTGATCTCCAAGGATACAAACCTAAGAGCTCGACATGGGTGTTAGATGTATGCTCTAGAAGCCAATATGCAGACATATTGTAATAGTTTTAGAATATATATTTGTACTTAATTTATCGATTTATCAATAAAATAGGCTTTTTCTTTTCATTCTTATCTTATGTGTCCAAGAATATCCTAAAAATTAATAATTAAAAGATATATTCTCAAAAATTGAAACTTAAAAATATGTATGACTAATTTCTAAAATACTTTCGATCGATGGATCATCATGGGGGTAGTGACTAATCCGATTAGATCGATGCAAGGATCGCTTTCTTTAGGATAGATGAGTTTCTAGTCTATAGTGTAGAAACACTAAGCGAGAGTATGGATAGTTGTTAGAGAACATAGGTACTGAGCATGACAAATGAGAGATCACATAGATGTCTACTCACTCATCAGTGATCATCTTGATGCTATAGTGGTATGAGTAATTCTTTGACTGCGGTGCCTCACCTGCTCATAGTGGGTTGCTGTAGTCTGACTGCACATAAATATGGTCCCTAGCTATTTAGATCTTTATAGTGTATATTGGCTATAGTAGATTCATTATAGGAATAGGATGTATACCAAGATAGGATCTATCGATCTTAGTAGATAAGGAGTAGTCCTATAGAGTTTGAGAGGTAGTCCTTAAGTCTGTGGCCATAGCAAGGTGATTGATAGAAAAAATTTTATCAGTTTTAAGATTTAGACTTGAGTTAACCAAATTTTTTATATGACCGATGTTAGAGTTTGACGAGTTTTCATAACCTCCATCTTGTCAGAACTCATGATAGAAGAACTGAATCACCAGTAACTACATCTAGGGATTCTATTTATTCTTTTCTACTGGATTACCACCACATGCTACTAGATATCACTTGTGGATTATGAGAACTCACTAGGATCATTTTCGATTGATGATCCTTAATAGGTGAGAGTTGAAAATGTTCCAACCCATTAAAGGTGTTTCGATGATACTGTGATGAGATTATAGTATGTCTCACTACCAGACAGAATAGAACTATGAGGTACAAACAAAAGAGATTTGATTAGATCAAATGGTTGGATCATGATCAAATTATCAATATGATTGATGATTTGATTAATATGTAAAAGTTACAAATATAGAATCAGCTAACAGTTAGCAAGGAGGATCTAATTATAATTATTGCAATCTAATTTGATCAGATCAAGTTGAAAATCAAGTTTTAAATAGTTAAATCAGATTTAATTTATTTAGACATGACTTAATTGAGTCTAATTAGACATCTGATTTCAAATTTGAATCATAATTGGATTAGGACTGAGTTTAGAACGAATTAATTTTGAATCATGTTCGAATTAGATTCGAATTGAGCCCAGATTGAGCCAAAATGGATAAGTATGCAAGAGTCCCATATTTATTGTGACTCTCTCTCCTTTCTCATGATAGAAAGGAGGGGTGCACATGGGGATGTGCGCCCTCTTTCTTTTGCTTTGCAAAGAAGAGAAAAAAATAGGAGATGGGGCACTATCCAAATTTGTCACCCCCTCCCTGATATTCTCTATCCTCTCATCTTGTGGGGACTGGATAAATTCATTTTGAACTTCAAGCTCTTATTAGATAAGAGTTTAAAGAGGTTGAACTTTATCTAATCCCCTTAGCTACCATCTATAAAAGGATGGGTTATCTTGGGCGTGGAAATCAATCAAGCTAGTGCATCCATCTTGTGCCGCCCCCTTCCTTTTCCTTCATCCTTATTCCACATGCCCACACCCTGGTCGGCCACATAGAGGGAGAGAAATCAGAGAGAGAGTTCAATAAAGGAGAGAAAAAGGTGGAGAAGGAGTTTTGCTATTGCCTCTCTGCATTCCTCCAGTGTTGTGTGACGACAATCCACACGTAGTTCCTTGATCCTCTTCTACGACGGTCGAAAAAGAAGATCAAATCCAAACCAGCAAAGGAAGATCTGAAAGAGAGCTAGCACCTCGATGATTTTCGGTGCATTCAATTTGCTTTAGCCCCATATAGATATCTGTAGAGGCCGGATGCATGTGTGGCTTTCAACGGAATCTGTAGACATCCTCAGATCTAGATCTGAAGAAAGATTTTATAATTAGATAGGTGAGCTGATCATTAATTTTTATTTTGTTTATGAAATTAGATGCATGATCTTCTTTTTTTCATCATATGAACTAGATTTGTAGGTGTAAGATTAGATCTATCCATGCGTAGATTAAAAGTATTTTAATCTAACTTCCGCTGCATGTTTCAAATCATTTTGAAAAATCTGCATGCATGACACTTGATGAAACCCAACAGTGGTATCAGAGCCAGGTTGTATGCTTAAAAAATAAGATGAAATCTGATTTCTATTCTGATGAGATCTAATTTTTAATCATATCTAAATTCATATGATTAGATTTTAAGTTATATGATTAGATCTGAAATAAATATATTTGTAAAAATTATTTTCATATTTAGATATGATTTTATTCATATATGAGATGTATAAATATTGGTTTAGATCTGAAATATGATTATTTATTTGACATCGATATGCTATAAGGTTGTCCTAGTATGAGGTTTACTCCTTATGCTGTAAAGGTTGTCCTATGTCGATGTTGAACGATTTTAGATTTGATCTTTAATCATGTATGAGATATATGAATGATTGTTTAAATCTAAAAATTAGTTTCGAGATCATAATATGTTAAATCATGTAATTAATTTAGATCTAAAATTTAGAATTAAGATATGAAATTTAAGTTATGTATGATAAATTGGACATGGATAAATCAGATTAGGTCTAGTAATTGGATTACACCTAAAGTTTTCGATTTGAACATAATGAAACCCAATCGAGATAAGTAGTTAATCAAATCGAGTCAAGAGTTGATTAGGATTAGGTCAAGAGTACTCAAGATCAAACCAATAGTTGTAGTTGATTGAGTCGATTGGCATCCATATATTAAATCGATTGATCCAAATATATGATTCGGCTCAGTGATTCGAGCCTGAATCACTTAAGCTAATCTATTTGAAGCTAATTAACCAATTAGTATCTAAGGCAAGTGCTTGAAAGGTGGTTACTTAATTAAGACCCTTGATTTTTCAAGAAGGTACCTCCCACCAATCTCCAATTATCTGATCAATTTGGTGATTAAGTCATAAATAAGTTTGCTTGGTGGTTTAGTTTAGTCCATACCAATTAGATTAGTCATAAGTTATAACTGATTAGATGAGATCTAAATCAAAATCTTCTCGTATATATTAAGTCTAGCGGTCTTCCATCGTTGTAGATATGCACGCGTGCTACTAATGTTGATTATTTTGGCTAGTCGCAGTGGTTGGTTGCACCAAAAATGTACAATCACTCTATTAGCAAAGGATTGCTATCGGGTGATGTTGGGGTTGGACCCAATATCTGTCAAGTAAGGAACCCATGATGACTTCACTCTTGCATTGAACAGTGGATCTGACTTTACTAAGGAGTGTGGCTAATCTCTGTCTGGTGAACCCACATGACACAGAGACCAATCACTGCAATATGCTTGGAGAAGTATTGGATAAGAATTGTCCACTCATCCGTATGTAGTTACCAATATCTGTCAGGTGAGGTGCATGCACATTGGTGAACCCCAGTATCTACTAGAAATCTTATCGTATTAAAATTTTAGTTTCTCTACCTGAAGAGTGTGAGAGATCTAAAAAAATAGTGGGAGCCTATTTATTTCTTAAAATTTTTAGAATAAATATAAAATTAAATATAAATATTTAACTAGAATCTCTACTCTCATAGTTTAATATATCAGCTCCAAATCTTTTAGCCCACATCCTCGAGTCCAACCATCTAATCGGAGTTAATTTCAAAGACTGACTCAGAAACCTCAAGATAGTATTGATATCAGAAAAAATAGGATATGTACTCGATCAGACCCCTTTTTTTACCAATCCATCCTAGTGCTGAATAGAGGCAGCATAAAAAAATGGATGGATGATGACAATCAGATCTAGTACTACATACTGACTTCGAAGACTAATAAGTTACAAAGCTAGCATGAGCACATGCTAACTGCCAATGCTATGATCACTCATCTACAAGAGTTGTACGGTGAGCAGAGCCACACTGCGTATTTTGAAGTATTGAAAAGACTCTTCAACTCCAAAATACATGAGGCATAGTCGATCCACAATCACTGTTTGACTATGATAGGACCTAAAGAAGCTTGAGAAGCTCAGCCTTACAATGCAGAAGGAATTACAGATGGATCTGATCCTGTAATCTCTTACTAGTATATATGATCAATTTATAGTAAATTATCATATGAACAAATTAGACCGCACTTTTTTCGAACTTGTCAATATGTTGGTTACTGTAGAAGGGATCTTGAAGAGTTCAAGAGGCTCCATTCTTGTCGTGGAGCAAGCACCTTCTTTCAAAAGAAAGTTTTTAGGAAGAAGAAGAACAAGCCTGCAAAGAAGCAGAAGAAGGAAAAAAAGGCTGAAGAAGGATATTTCGAAGAAGGCTACAGATAAAGAAAAATATTTCACTGTCATAATGATGGCCATTGGAAGAGAAATTGTCTATTGTACCTAGAGAGCTTGAAGATCAAGAAGGATGACAAACTTTAAAAAGATATGCTCATTGTTGAATCTAACCTAACGGTTTTCTCTACATCTAATTGGGTATTAGACCTAGTTCAAGTGCTCACATATGTACTTTTATACAAGATCTCGTAGGTAGTAGAGGGTTGAGGTATGGTGAGATGATCTTTTGGATAGGAAATAGAGTAAGGATTGCTACTGAAACTGTTAGAACCTATCCTCTTCGACTGCCGTCAAACTTTAGATTAGATTTAAAAGACTGCTATTATATACCTGTAGCTAGCCAAAATTTGATTTTGTATCTATACTAGAATAAAAAAATTTATATTTAATTTTAATAAATATTTTTATTCAATTTATTTGTGAAATAAATTAATAGCATGTGATCTTTTAATTAACAGTCTTTATCACCTGCATGTTGATGCGAGTGTAAATGTAAACAAGCAATTAGTCAATGCCTAAGTTATAAGTGATCTAGAGATGATGTTAACCACAAGTATATGTGGCACCTAAAACTTGGCCATATAGGAGAGGACAAGATAAACAAACTAGAAAAAAAAGTATCCTTGACTCATTGAATTTTGAGTTATATCCAATTTATGAATCCTGTCTTAAAAAAAATGATTAAGTTATCTTTGTAGGATATGAGGAAAAGGCCATTGAGATACTTGTCCTAGTACATACTGACGTGTGGCCCATTTGATGTGCAAGCCAAAGGTAGTTACAACTATTTTATTACTTTTACTGATGATTTATCATAGTATGGGAATGTGTTTCTTATGCAACACAAGTCTAAAGTCTTCGAAAAGTTTAAGAAATTCAAAAATAAAATAGAAAAATAAATATGAAAACTCCTTACGATTCTTCGATTAGATCGAGGAGGAAAATACCTTAGTGAAGAATTTTTGAGTTATCTCAAAAAAAATGGTATAGTCTTGTAATGGACTCCTCCTAGTATGTCTCAACTCAAAAGATATTCGAAAGAAAAAATAGGATCCTATTAAATATGGTCCAATCCATGATGAGCTACACCGACATATCATTATATCTTTGGGGTCATGCCTTACTAATTGCTGTATACTTATTAAATAGGTTCTTTCTAAATCTGTTTCTACCACACTGTGTGAGATATGACATGATAAAAAATCAAATCTTGGTCATCTCAAGATTTGGGTATGTCTAGCCTATGTCAAAAGACAAATGACTGATAAGTTAAAGGCTAGATCTATGAAAGCTCACTTCATAAGATATCTTAAGGAATCAATAGGATATTACTTTTATTTTTCAGACAATCATAATGTGATTGTGAGTCGACACGCCACATTGCTTGAAAGATAGTTTATTTAGGATGATGGCAATGGGATGTTGATTGAGCTTGAAGAGAAAGTCTCTAAAGAACAGCGAGCTGTATAACTTGATGAACCCATTAACACTGAGTCAGTAGTAGCTATTCCTCCTCTACCTCATAGATCAAGTAGGATCTTTCATCCTCTTGAAAGGTACTTGGGTATGCTTATAGAGGATGTAGAGAAAATATTCCTCATAAGAGATAAGAGTCATGAAAATGATCCTAAAATCTATGATGAGGCGATGTCTGACATTGACTTCGAAAAATGGTTGAATGCTATAAAGTCAGAAATTGACTCAATACATTCAAACCAAGTATGGACCTTAGAGGATCTATCTAAGGGTATAGTGCACATTAGGCGTAAATGGATCTACGAAAGAAAAATAGGTATAGATGGTAAGGTAGAAATCTATAAAGCTAGGCTAGTGATGAAATATTATAGTCAACATGAAGACATTGACTATCAGAATATCTTTTCACCTGTGGCTATGTTTAAATCCATCCACATACTACTTGCTATTATAGCTTTTTACGATTGTGAAATATGATAGATGGACATAAAAATTACATTCTAAATAGATATTTTAAGGAAGATATCTATATGGAGCAGCCTAAGAGTTTCACTTTCAGTGATGGAGATCACAAAGTTTGCAAGCTGTAAAGATCTATATATAGATTAAAGCAAGCTTCTAGGAGTTGGAATACTCATTTCAATGATGCAATCAAAATATTTGATTTTATCAAGAACGAAGAGGAGCCTTATATTTACAAGAAGGTCAGTAGGAGCATTGTCATATTTTTCGTATTGTACATGGATAATATCCTCCTTATTGGAATGACATTCTTATGCTGATCTCGATTAAAAGATGGTTGTCCATGAAATTCTTCATAAAAGATCTAAGAGAGGTATGCTATATTCTAGGAATAAAGTCTATAGAGATAAATCTAAAAAGATGCTTGATCTTTCAAAGAAAATGTACATAGGAAAGTGCTGAAGAGATTCAGCATGAAGAACTCTAAAAGGAGACTCCTACCTCTTAGGCATGGTATCACTCTCTACAAGAAAATGTATCAAAGCACATCTGAGAGATTGAGTGCATAAGCAAGATCTCCCATGCTTCAGCGATAGGAAGCCTCATGTATGCCATGCTATGTATTCGACTTGATATTGCTCTTACTGTGAGTGTCATGAATAGATATCAATCAAATCCAGATGAAGAATATTGGATAGCTGTGAAGAACATCCTTAAGTACTTGAGAAGAACTAAGTATTTATTTTTTATCTTTGAAGGAGGATCGGAGTTATGGGTTGAAGGATACACTAATTCAGACTTTATATTTGATTCTGATGATAGAAGGTCTACATCAGGGTGTGTATTTATATGTAATGGTGGTGCTACTAGCTGGAAGAGTTTCAAACAACCTATCATTACAGATGTGATGATAGAAGTTGAGTATATCCCTACCTCAGATGCTGCAAAGAAAATTTTTTGGTATAAAAAATTCATCGTGGAACTTGGCATAATGACATCTAGGTGCCATTGCTCTATACTGCAATAACAATGGTACCATAGTACTAGCTAAGGAGCCCAAATCTTATCAGAAGTCTAAGCATATCGAGCAGTGGTTTCATATCATATGTGACTATCTCGAGAAGAAATACGTTAAAGTCTGAAGAGTAGACTCCGCGGACAACATGACAGACCTACTGACAAAGTAGTTAAGCCAATAAAAGATTGAGGTCCATCTTAAGAAGATGAAACTTAGATTAGTGGCCAATTGACTTTAGGTCAAGTGAGAGATTATTAGATGTATGCCCTAAAAGCCAATATGGTAGACACATTGTAATAGTTCTAGGACATATATTTATACTTAATCTATTGATTCATCAATAAAATGGATTTTTTCTTTTCATTTTTGTCTTATGTATCCAAGAATCATCCTAGAAATTAATAATTAAAAGATACATATTCTTAAGAGTTGAGACTTAGAGAAATATATGGTTAATTTCTAAAATACTTCCGATCGATGGATCATCATAGGGCGGTGACTGATCTGATTAGATCGATGCATGAATCGCTTCCTTCAAGATAGACGAGTCTCTGGTCTACATTGTAAGGACACTAAGTGAGAGTGTGGATAGTTGTTAGAGAATATTGGTTCTGAGCATGATCAAACGAGAGATCACATGGATGTCTACTCACTCGTCAGTGATCATCTCAATTCTATAGTGTGTGGGTAGTTCTTTGACCTACGGTACCTCAGTTGCTCACAGTGGGGTTGTTATAGTTTGACTGTACATAAACATAGTCTCCTAGCCACTTAATTTTTTGTAGTACATGTTGGCTACAATAAGTTTATTATGGGAGTAGAGTGCGTACCTAGATGAGATCTATCGATCTTAGTAGATAAGGAGTGTTCTATGAAATTTGACAGGCTAAGTTCTTAAGTCTGTGGTCACAGCAAGATGATTGATGGAAAGAAGTTTTCATCAGTAACATGATTTGGATTTGAGCTAATCGAATCTTCATATGATGGATGTTGGAATTTGATGAATTTTTTATAATCTTCATCTTGTCAAGATTCACGATAAAAGAACTGAATCATACGGTAACTACACCTAGAGATTCTATTTATTCTTTTTGCTAGATTGCCATCACATGCTGCTAGATGTCACTAGTAGATTGCAAGAGCTCACTAGTATTACTCTGGATCGATGATCTTTGATGGATGAGAGTTGAAAATATTTCAACCTATTAAAAAGTATTTCGATAATACTATGACGGAGATCATGGTATATCTCACAGTCAGATAGAATAGAATCTATAGGGTCACATACAAAAGAAACTTGATCAGATCAATTGGTTGGGTCGTGATCAAATTATCAATATGATTGATGATTTGGATTAATATGTAAAAGTTACAAATATAGGATCAGTTAACAGTGAGCAAGGAGGACCTAATTGTAATTGTTGTGATCCAATTTGATGAGATCAAGTTAAAAATCAAGTCTTAAATAATTAAATCAGATTTAATTTATTTGGGTTTGATTTAATTGAGTCTAATTAGATATCTGAATTTTATGTTTGAGTCCTAATTGAGGTGGGACTGAGTTTGGAATGAATTAGATTTGAATTAGGTTCGAATTAGATTCGAATTAAGCCCAAATTGAGCCAAATTGGATAAGTATGCAAGAGTCCCAGGTTTACTAGGACTCTCTCCCTCTCTCATGATAGAAAGGAGGGCGCACATGTGGATGGGTGCCCCCTTGTTGCTCCTAGATTGATTTTGATGATTACAAAGCAGATTGAAGGGATACAAATAATTTTAAAATGAAAAAGTCCTTATGCTCTTCAAGGGCAAAATCGTAATTTCACTAAAATCCTGATTTGATAGTATCATTTGATAGAACAAATGATTTGTAAACTATTGATAAAAATTTCATTATATTTGGACTTATATTTTTGAAGTTATGAAGGTTTGAAGTGCATGAGTCGACTCATGAGTCAACTCATGGCACTGTGAGCTGATTGGCACGCAAAAAATTCCCATGGCACGCTGGATTTTTGACTTGGCACGACCTGTGAGTCGACTCATAAGTCGACCCACAAGGCATGAGTCGACTCATGAGTCGACCTCTGCTGATTTGAGCCGAAAAATCCAGAAATCAGACCTTCTGGTCTGTGCAACAGAAGTCGACTCATGAGTCGACCCTGATGCATGAGTCGACTCATGAGTCGACCCCTGCGATGGAAAATATCAGCAACGGCTATTTTTTTTGTCCATTTTAATTGCCATTTATGCTTCCTAAAATTGCTCTAACGGCTCTTTATCTACCTAAATTGTTTTCTCTTGCTTCTAATGCTACAAAATGCTTAAAATGGTGAAAGAAATTGCAGATTAAATAGTGGATCAAACGTGAAATCAAAAAAAGAGAAGAACAGAAGAGAGGATCCTAAATCTGCACGAAAAAGCCTGAGATCAACGAAAAATCCAAAAAGAAAAAGAGAGAGGATCCACAATATACCAGAGAGATTGTGAAAGAGAAAAGCAAGAGCTTTCAAGGAGAGAATCCTTCACGCCTATTGTTTCAACCTTGATCTAGAGATCGTTCAAAGCTTTCAAGAGATCTTCAATCAACAATCAACCTCTTCTCAAGCATTCAAGCGTTCATCCACTTTGAGAAAATCCGAAAAAAAGGGGTTCATCATTTGAGTAAAGTTTTTATTGTTATATTTGCTCATTTAAGGAGCTGTTATTGTATTAATCCGTGCTCTAAATATTCTTACTCTTTGTAAGTTTTTGTTCTTGTTCTTGGAGGATTTCCAAAACAAGGAAAGGTTGATCCGAACCTAAAATCAGAGTGTTTTGGGTTTACTTGTACCCGAAAAATAAGTGATCTAGCTTGGGATAGCTAGTGTCGGAGTTTCCGACGTTTTGTATTCGGATTGAATACAAAGGATAGTGGATTGAAATTCCCAAGTAGGATCTTGGGGAGTGGATGTAGGTGCAAGGTTAGCACCGAACCACTATAAATTCTTGTGTTTGTGGTGTGCTTTATCCTTCACTTTATATCTTTATTATATTCTTGCATTCCTGCTTTAGGTAATTAAAATTGAATTAAAGTCTTTGTTTTGTTCTTCATAAGTAATCAGTTGGGCTTAAAATTTGTAGAAACCCAATTCACCCCCCCTCTTGGGTTGCATAGCTGGGCAACAAGTGGTATCAGAGCCGGTGCTCTAGCCCTTCTTTGATCTAATAATCAAAGAGCCAAAGATCTATGGCAACCCATGTTGGTATTTTTCTAGCCGAGGGGCAATCAACAAACCGACCTCCACTTTTCAATGGGTCTAATTACACCTATTGGAAAGCTCGGATGAAGATTTTCATACAAGCACTCGACTATGATATGTGGAGTATCATAGTGAATGGTCCTCACACACCCACCAAGATTACAGATGGTGAGGAATCAACCAAACCCGAGAAAGAATGGGATGAGGTTGATAAGAAATTGGCACAATTAAATGCCAAAGCCATGAATGTTCTTTATTGTGCACTAGATGCAAGTGAATTTAATCGCATTTCTACTTGTGCATCTGCTAAAGAAATATGGAATAGGTTAGAAGTAACCCATGAGGAACAAATCAAGTAAAAGAGTCTAAAATAAATATGCTTGTACATAAATATGAATTGTTCAAAATAGAGCATGATGAGTCCATAACTGCTATGTTTACTCGTTTTACTGATATAATCAATGGTTTAAAGAGTCTTGGCAAATCTTATACTAACAGTGAACTTGTAAGGAAGATTCTCAGGTCACTGCCAAGAACTTGGGAAGCCAAGGTGACTGCCATCCAAGAAGCAAAGGACTTGAACACTCTACCTCTAGAAGAGCTTCTTGGATCCTTGATGACTCATGAACTCAGCATGAAGCAACATCAAGAGGATGAAGTCAAAAAGAAAAGAACCATTGCCCTCAAATCCACAACTTCGCCTGATTATGAAACGGATGACTCTGAAGATGAAGATCAGGATGAAGAGATGGCTCTCATCACCCGAAAATTTAAGAAGTTTCTAAGAAAAAGGAAACATGGGATGAGAAAGAAATTCATAAAAGGGGATCAAAGCAAAGAAAAGGAGAAAGATCAACCCCCTATATGCTACGAGTGCAAGAAGCCGGGACATTTCAGATCCGAATGTCCACAATTGAAGAAAGGTCCAAAGAAGTTCAAAAAGAAGGCAATGATGGCAACCTGGAGTGCGAGTGATGACTCAAGCTCCGACGAAGAAACCTCAACAGAACAAGCCAACCTGTGCCTGATGGCACACGAAAATGAGGTAACTTCTGAATCCACTAGTGAATTTACTTTTGAAGAATTGCATGAAGCATCTATGATTCAATTGATGAATTAAAGAAACTAGGGAAGAAAAATAAAGAACTGAAATTGAAAAATCAGTCCTTAGTAAAACAAGCTGAAAATCTTTCAATTGAAAAATTCACCTTGATTCAAGAAAATCAAAACTTAAAGGATGAAATGAACAAGCTGAAATCTATAGTAGATAAGTTCACCTTAAGTTCAAACAAACTAAATATGATCCTTGAAAATCAGAAAGCTATATATGATAAGGCTGGACTTGGTTATAAACCCCTGAAGAAACAAAAATTTCTGAAGGATATTTATGTAAATTATTCAAGTAACAAGTCTACAAATATTACTTGTTTTAAATGTGGAAGAATAGGACATAAATCATATACATGTCTTATTAACAAATATGCAAACACAAAGAAAATATGGGTTCCAAAAGGAACCATTCTGACTAACCTGAAAGGACCCAAGAAAGCTTGGGTACCTAAGACAGAAATTTGATCTTTGCTTGCAGGTGTGTCTAGCATCCCAAGAAGGAAACAGGAAATGGTATCTTGACAGTGGATGCTCGAGACACATGACTGGTGATGAATCACAATTCATCATGCTTGATGCTAAGGATGGAGGGATGGTCACCTTTGGAGATAATGGCAAAGGAAAGATCATCGGGATAGGTAACATTGGTATCACTCCCTCCAAATACATTGAGAATGTTTTATTAGTTAAAGGTTTAAAGCATAACTTACTTAGCATTAGTCAATTCTGTGATAAAGGGTATAAAGTAAGTTTTGAATCATCTGTTTGCATTGTGACGAGTCCTATTAACGATAGCATTAAATTTATAGGACATAGGCATGGCAATGTTTATATGGTAGACTTGAATGATTTAACTAAATTAGATATGCAATGCCTAGTTTCCTTAAATGCTAAAATAAATGAGACTAGTTGGCTGTGGCATCGTAGACTTGCACATATTAGCATGCATTCTCTTTCAAAATTAATCAAAAAGGATTTAGTTCTCGGTTTGCCAAAATTGAATTTTGAAAAGGATAGAATTTGTGATGCATGCCAATTAGGTAAACAAACTAGAGTATCATTTAAATCCAAAAACACTGTTTCAACTTCTAGACCTTTAGAGCTCTTACATATGGATTTATTTGGACCAACAAGAACCACTAGTCTAGGAGGAAAATGATATGGATTTGTAATAATAGATGATTACTCTCGTTTTACTTGGGTTTTCTTTTTAGCTCACAAAAATAAAACTTTTCAAATTTTCACTAAATTTCATCGAAAAGTCTCTAATGAAAAAGGGTTTTCAATTCAAAATATTAGAAGTGATCATGGAACTGAATTTGAAAATCAAGATTTTGAAAATTTTTGTGATGAAAATGGAATTGGCCATAACTTCTCTGCTCCTAGGACACTCCAACAAAATGGGGTAGTTGAAAGGAAAAACAGAACCTTAGAAGAAATGGCCCGTACCATGCTTTGTGAAAGCAACCTTCCAAGATATTTTTGGGCGGAAGCTATTAACACAGCATGTTACATTTTAAATCGTGCTTTAATAAGATAATTTTTAAAGAAAACCCCCTATGAACTTTGGAAAGGAAGAAAACCAAATATTGCCTATTTTCATATTTTTGGTTGCCGATATTTTGTATTAAATAATGGAAAAGAAAAACTTGGTAAATTTGATGCAAAATCAGATGAAGCAATCTTTCTAGGTTACTCCTCCACTAGTAAAGCATTTAGAGTTTTCAACAAAAGAACTTTAGTAGTTGAGGAGTCCATACATGTTGTCTTTGATGAATCTAACGATCTTCCTTCCAGGAAGAATGAGGGTGTTGATGATGCAGATCCACTAATAGAAGGTATAAAGGAGATCACTCTGAAAGATTCAGCAACTCCAGAAGACAAGGATCAAGAAGACGAACAAAATGAGAAAGGTGAAGAAATTCAAGAACAACCTCAAGGTACAAATGACTTACCCAAGGAATGGAGGTATGTTCACAACCACCCTAAGAAGTTAATAATTGGTGATCTTATGCATGGGGTAAAAACCCGTTCTTCACTTAGAGATGTACTTAATCATTATGCATTTGTATCTCAACTTGAACCTAAAACTTTTGAAGAAGCTAAAAATGATCATAACTGGATTAATGCTATGCAAGAAGAACTTAATCAATTTGAAAGAAATAATGTTTGGACCTTAGTGAAAAGATCTAAAGATTATTCAATAATTGGCACAAAATGGGTCTTTAGAAACAAATTAGATGAGCATGGAAATGTAATTAGAAATAAAGCAAGACTGGTTGCTAAGGGATATAATCAAGAAGAAGGAATTGATTTTGATGAAACCTTTGCACCTGTTGCTAGATTAGAAGCTATTAGACTTCTACTTGCATATGCTTGCTTTATGAATTTCAAGTTATTTCAAATGGATGTTAAAAGTGTATTTTTAAATGGATATATTTCTGAAGAAGTATATGTAGAACAACCCCCTGGATTTGAAAATCATGCTTTTCCCAATCATGTCTTTAGATTAAATAAAGCTTTATATGGTCTAAAACAAGCACCTAGAGCATGGTATGAAAGGCTAAGCAAATTTCTACTAAATAATGGTTTCTCAAGAGGCAATGTAGATACAACCCTATTTATTAAAAGAAACCAAAATGATATGCTAATTATACAAATTTATGTTGATGACATAATTTTTGGGTCTACTAATGAATCCCTTTGTCAAGACTTTGCTAAGCTTATGCAGGGAGAGTTCGAGATGAGCATGATGGGAGAACTCACCTTCTTCCTCGGACTCCAAATCAAACAATCAAAAGAGGAAATCTCCATCACCCAAAGCAAGTACACCAAGGAACTACTCAAAAGATTTGGAATGGAGAACTGCAAACCAATTGGCACACCAATGAGTCCCTCAAGTAAGCTTGACAAGGATGATGAAGGTAAAAGCGTAGACTTAAAATACTATAGAGGTATGATTGGCTCATTATTATATCTAACTGCAAGTAGGCCTGATATCATGTTTAGTGTTTGCTTATGTGCTAGATATCAATCTAATCCTAAGGAATCTCATTTGAATGCTGTTAAAAGAATCCTTAGATACTTAAATGGTACACAAACTATAGGGTTATGGTACTCTAAGGACTCACAAATTAATTTGTTAGGATATTCAGATGCTGATTTTGCTGGATGTAAATTAGATAGAAAAAGCACAAGTGAAACTTGCCAATTTCTTGGAGTTAACCTAATCTCATGGTTTAGCAAGAAACAAAATTCGGTGGCACTGTCTACGGCTGAGGCCGAATACATTGCAGCCGGAAGTTGTTGTGCTCAAATCTTGTGGATTAAGCAATAACTCGAAGATTTTGGAATCAAACTTAATGAAACACCAATAAAATGTGATAATACAAGTGCCATAAATCTATCTAAAAATCCAATACAACACTCAAGATCCAAACATATTGAAATAAGACATCATTTCATAAGAGAACATGTTCAAAACAAAAATATAATTCTTGAATATGTTAGCACTGAAAATCAATTAGCTGATATCTTTACAAAGGCCCTTAGTGAGGATAGATTCTGTGAAATTAGAAGAAATCTAGGAATTCTAGATCCATTTGCCTAAAATTTCTCAATTTCCAAAGAATTGATTAGAGCTCAATTTTCAACATCTATCCTGGTCCCAAAAGCTCAGATTTATCACTCTAAAAACTTATCATTGAGCAAAATTCCTTCTCCCAAAATTTTGAATTTTTCTGGAATTTATTTGCATTTTTCCTGAATTTCTGAACTTCATGAGTC
Organism: Elaeis guineensis; assembly: GCF_000442705.2. Classification (NCBI taxonomy): domain Eukaryota; kingdom Viridiplantae; phylum Streptophyta; class Magnoliopsida; order Arecales; family Arecaceae; genus Elaeis; species Elaeis guineensis. The sequence goes on along the minus strand of NC_025998.2, from coordinate 29,096,156 downwards.
GACCCCCATGAGTCGACTCAATGGCAAACTTGTAAATCCCACAAACTTCCCACGGGCTCATTGTTTTTAAACGGGAACCCTGTTTGTGAGATGACTCATCTTCTCATCGTCTTCCTTCCGAAAGCCATTCTTTCCAACTCTTTTTTGCTCCAAATCCAAGGATTTATCTCGAGGCAATTCTCCCTCCTACTCTCCACCAAAAATCGCCTCCTTGGAAAAGAGATTTCTCGTGCTTTCTCGCATTGCTTGGCGCGGTTGGAACGTGTCCTAGCACTTCACCGAACTTCCAAAATCCACTTCTTTTCTCCACTAAAATTCCTCTTTACTCTCTTGAGATCCCTCCTCCTCTCAATTCAAGTCTTCTTGTCTGCTACCTTATTGGATATGGCTCCAAAGATGAAACTTTCCCAAAGAAGGAAATCAATCCGTGAGCCTGAGGAAATTATCCGAAAGAAAAGGCATGCTCAGTCTTCCAGTGTTCCCGCTCCAGTTTCAGTACCTGCTCAAGGTCCCTCTCAATCCTCCATAAGCCCCAGTGTAAATCCTCTTTCTGATAGAAAAGTAGAAACCGGGAAAAACATAGATTTTCGGTTCTTTGAGAAAGAAGGCTTTACTTTTGCAAGTAAGATCAAAAATCAAGGATGGGAACTCTACTGCTCCCTTAAGGAAGTCACCTATGTTGATCTAGTTAGAGAGTTCTACCAGAACCTACTTTATGGAAACGGGTCAGTGACTTCAACAGTCAAGGGGATTGACATATGCTTGGATTCTAGGATATTGGGAGAAATACTTCAGTTGCCTAGTGAAGGATACTCATATATGGAACTCCCAATTAAAGAAGAAGGGATCAGAATTATCTTAGGAGAAGCTTTTTCAGGAAGTTTAAACAAATTGGAAGCAAAGCTATTGTCCATTGAGATGAGGGTCCTGCATCAGATTGTAACAAAACTCTTCTTTCCTAGGAGTGGTAGACATGACTTACTATCTGGCAGAGATGTATGTGTCATGTTTCATATCATCACTCAGACCCCCCTAAACCTCCCTGCACTTATGATAGAGGCCATGAGAGAAACTTTGAACAGATCCAAGGCACACTTGCCTTATGGTATGGCCCTTACTAGAGTATTTAGGAGGTTTGGAGTTAGCAGTGAGGGGGAGACACCTACCAAGCTCTCACATGTGGACACTTTCAACCAACACAGCCTGCACCGAATGGGAATTACAAAGACTGTTGGTGGTTGGATCAAGGGCTCTGAAGAAAGAGCTGAAGAGAGAGCTGAGGAAAGAGCTGAAGACAGAACTGAAGGCAGAGTAGAAGAAGAAGGTCCATCTTCTCCTGTACATGACTTCAGGGCAGCATCACCAGATACCCAGTTCATTCCTGATACTGAGGCTGGCCCTTCTGAGTTTACTAGGTGCCCACACCAGTGTATCAGCCAGAGAGCAGAGCACCTCATTCAGAGTTCAGACTGGCTGACGATCAGATCGAGCATATATCACAGCGTGTGGCTTCTTTGCTGTCTAGTCAGTGGGGTAGTACTTCTTTTGCACCTGGTGCCACTTCTTCTGATCAGACCATTACTCCCCACATCTCCACTATGTTTCAGATGATATCAGATCAGTCCATCAGGATACAGCAGCTTGAGGACACAGTCTGGAGACTTACTGGCAGAGTTCTTGACTTGCAGGGGCAAGTCCTTGCATTGGCCCATCCCAAGCCACAGGAGTCAACCATTGAGGTCACAGACCTCACTGCAGAGGCTGGCAGACTCAGAGGAGCACTAGAAGGTGGATATGAGCTACTGAGGAAAGAGATCCGAGGATCGAGTGAGCATGCTACCACTCAGTTCACTGCTCTACTTCAATCTGTTTCCAGAGCACTGAACGTACTTGATTCTATCAGACTCACCCTTTCTGTTCAGTCCTTAGCATCTCAGCGTTCTCAGCCTCCCAGTTCATCTCGTTCTCCTGCTCGTGCCAGAGGCAGACGGGGTAGAGGACGCACTTCTGATCCATCAGCTTCTCATACCATATCTGATGACTCCGATCCATGATTTGTCTTGATCATTACTAGGTCCTAGGAGTTAGTATCTTGTTCTAGGATCTATACCTTGGGGCCATGTATTGACAATTAGCTGGTTGAATTTTATTTTTAAGAACTATGTATTGAAACAATTATGATATTAATGGAATCATCTTTTACCTATATTTCTACCTCTTTGTAATGATATCGATCATATTTTGGTTATATATTTTCTTCTTGTTGAAATATTGTCTTCTCCTTGTTGTTGTTTGCTGTTGATAATTGCTATATTAAGGGGGAGGAAACATCTGTGAAAAACCCTAAAGGGGAAGAAATTAAAGAATGTTTCAGAAAAAGGAAGAGTTAACTATGTTTGATGATGTCAAAAAGGGGGAGAAATTAAACAAAAATAAAAATTGAAATTAAACAAAAAGCAAAACCCTAAATTATGAGAAAAAGGGGGGCAAAACCCTAAATTATGAGAAAAAGGGGGAGAAATTAAACAAAAACAAAGATTGGAAGATTAAACCAAACTGGAGAAATTAAACAAAAATAAGAATTGAAAGATTAAACCAAACTTGAGAAATTAAACAAAAACAAGAATTGAAAGATTAAACCAAACTTGAGAAATTAAACAAAAACAAGAATTGAAAGATTAAACCAAACTTGAGAAATTAAACAAAAATAAGAATTGGAAGATTAAACCAAACCGGAGAAATTAAACAAAAACAAGAATTGAAAGATTAAACCAAACTTGAGAAATTAAACAAAAACAAGAATTGAAAGATTAAACCAAACTTGAGAAATTAAACAAAAACAAGAATTGAAAGATTAAACCAAACTTGAGAAATTAAACAAAAATTGGAAGATTAAAAAAAAAAAAAATATTGGGAAACAAATATTGGAGAAATTAAACAAAACTTTGAGAAATTTGGTATCAAAATTTGGTATCAGACAGAAATTAAACAAAAAGCCATCCATCAAAAGCAAAATCATAAGTACAATATAAATAAGTATTTTTTTTATGCTCTGATATATTTCAAAATTCAAACTTGCTCTGATACATCTTTTGAAATTTTATTTACCTTGATACATCTTAAGAAATTTGATTTACTCTGATACACCCTAAAATTTCTTTTAACTTGCTCTGATACATAATAAAATTTAATCTGATACAGTGTTAAATTTTCTCTGATATATTATAACATTTACTCTGATACATTATAAAATCTTTTCTGATAATATTGTAAAAATTATTTTTCTTGCTCTGATACATTGCAAAATTTATTTATCTTCTCTTGCTCTGATATATCTTAAACTCAAAATGATCTAATACCCTTTTCAAATCTTTAAGAAAATGGACAAACTATTTTTGCATTTATATTACATGCCAAAAGAATCATACTCTTTTCAAGCATATACACCTATAATGGATTCTTTTGAAATTAATGCATTAACATAAATATTTTTGTTCAAATATTTTGTCATCATCAAAAAGGGGGAGATTGTTGCTCCTAGATTGATTTTGATGATTACAAAGCAGATTGAAGGGATACAAATAATTTTAAAATGAAAAAGTCCTTATGCTCTTCAAGGGCAAAATTATAATTTCACTAAAATCCTGATTTGATAGTATCATTTGATAGAACAAATGATTTGTAAACTATTGGTGAAAATTTTATTGTATTTGGACTTATATTTTTGAAGTTATGAAGGTTTGAAGTGCATGAGTCGACTCATGAGTCAACTCATGGCACTGTGAGCTGATTGGCACGCAAAAAAATTTCCATGACACGCTGGATTTTTGACTTGGCACGACCTGTGAGTCGACTCATGAGTCGACCCACAAGGCATGAGTCGACTCATGAGTCGACCTCTGCTGATTTGAGCCGAAAAATCCAGAAATCAGACCTTCTGGTCTGTGCAACAGAAGTCGACTCATGAGTCGACTCCTGATGCATGAGTCGACTCATGAGTCGACCCCTGCGACGGAAAATGTCAGCAACGGCTATTTTTTTTGCCCGTTTTAATTGCCATTTATGCTTCCTAAAATTGCTCTAACGGCTCTTTATCTACCTAAATTGTTTTCTCTTGCTTCTAATGCTACAAAATGCTTAAAATGGTGAAAGAAATTGCAAATTAAATAGTGGATCAAACGTGAAATCAAAAAAAGAGAAGAACAGAAGAGAGGATCCTAAATCTGCACGAAAAAGCCTGAGATCAACGAAAAATCCAAAAAGAAAAAGAGAGAGGATCCACAATATACCAGAGAGATTGTGAAAGAGAAAAGCAAGAGCTTTCAAGGAGAGAATCCTTCACGCCTATTGTTTCAACCTTGATCTAGAGATCGTTCAAAGCTTTCAAGAGATCTTTAATCAACAATCAATCTCTTCTCAAGCATTCAAGCGTTCATCCACTTTGAGAAAATCCGAAAAAAAGGGGTTCATCATTTGAGTAAAATTTTTATTGTTATATTTGCTCATTTAAGGAGCTGTTATTGTATTAATCCGTGCTCTAAATATTCTTACTCTTTGTAAGTTTTTGTTCTTGTTCTTGGAGGATTTCCAAAACAAGGAAAGGTTGATCCGAACCTAAAATCGGAGTGTTTTGGGTTTACTTGTACCCGGGAAACAAGTGATCTAGCTTGGGATAGCTAGTGTCGGAGTTTCCGACATTTTGTATTCGGGTTGAATACAAAGTATAGTGGATTGAAATTCCCAAGTAGGATCTTGGGGAGTGGATGTAGGTGCAAGGTTAGCACCGAACCACTATAAATTCTTGTGTTTGTGGTGTGCTTTATCGCTTCACTTTATATCTTTATTATATTCTTGCATTCCTGCTTTAGATAATTAATATTGAATTAAAGTCTTTGTTTTGTTCTTCATAAGTAATCAGTTGGGCTTAAAATTTGTAGAAACCCAATTCACCCCCCCCCTCTTGGGTTGCATAGCTGGGCAACACCCCTTTTTTTTGCATCGTAGAGAAGAGAAAAAATAGGAGAGGGGGCACTCATCCAAACTTGTTGCCCCCTCCCTGTTATTCTCTATCCTCTCATCTTGTGGGGACTAGATAAATTGGTTTTGAACTTCAAACTCTTATCAGATAAGAGTTTAAAGAGGTTGAACTTTATCTAATCCCCTTGGCTACCATCTATAAAAGGATGGGTTCTCTTGGGCATGGAAATCAATCAAGCTAGTGCATCCATCTTGCACTGCCCCCTTCCTCTTCCTTCATCCTTATTCCACATGCCCACACCTAGTCGGCCACATAGAGGGAGAGAAATCAGAGAGAGATAGAGATCAGAAAAGGAGAGAAAAAGGTGGAGAATGAGTTCTCCTATTGTCTCTCTGCGTCCCTCCAGTGCTACATGCGAGAGTCCGCACGTAGTTCCTTGGATCCTCTTCTACGATGGTCGAAGAAGAAGATTAGATCCCAACCAGTGAAGTAGATCTGAAAGAGAGCTAGCACCTTGGTGCTTTCTGGTACTTTCGATCTGCTTTAGCCCCATGTGGATATCCGTAGAAGCTGGATACATATACAGCTTTCAATGAAACTTGCAGACATCTTCAGATCTAGATCTGAAGAAGGATTTTGTGATTCAGGGGGGTGATCTGATCATCAATTTTTATTTTATTTATGAAATTAGATGCATGATTTTTTTGTTTTCATCATATGAGCTAGATCTGTAGGTTTAAGATTAGATCTATGCATGCGTAGATTAAAAGTAGTTTTAATCTAACTTCTGCTGCATGTTTCAAAATCATTTTGAAAAATCTGCATGCATGGTACCTAACGAAGTCCAACAATGGGATCTCGACTTCCAAGGACTTGTGTCTCAATCTCCAAGGATATATGACTCAGAAGCTTGATGGCCACTGACTTGCATCCTGATCTTCGGGATTTCATGACTTGGTAGCTTGGCTCGAAAGCTCAAAATGGCTCTAGTCAATTACTAGAGCATGGATTGGGACTTGCTTCCCAATCTCCAGGAATGGATCACCTTGGAGCTCAGCATCCAGGGCAGCCTTTAGGGATTTGCATCTTAGTCTCCAAGTATGCGGATCTCATTGGCTTGGTGCTTGTGTCTCAGGTGGCATGAAAGGGCATCGACCAGGGACTTACGCTTTGGTTACCAAGGATGTGCATCTTGTTGATGAGTATTGAAAATATATCAATTAAAGTATTAATTTATATAATAATTTATATTTTATTATTAAAAATTGATATTTTTATTTATTTTTTGTAAAAAATATGATCGTCAATAAAAAAAGCCTGATTTGTAGATTAAAATAAAAAAAATTTGGAGCAAATCAGACTTAAAACAGATTCAAAATTAAGACCCAAAGGCAAGCTGAAAATAGGCTCAAAATCAATTCAAACCAGCTAGAACCTAACCCAATTAAATTGATCGATGCACGATGGACCAACCGACGAGTCCATGAAATCAGGGGGGCAGTCCATAGCATAGTACCTTCGATCTTTATCGGGCTCATGGTGATGGCTGCCTTTTGAGCACTATCGGACAGCTGAGATGGGTTTTTGCATGAAATCGGATGGCTGAGAACATGCTAACCCATGTCAGTTGGTGGTGGCCCACAGCATTTGCACGATTGGATGGTCCAAAGCAATCCTAAGTGAGGTGGGATGGCTGTGGTTGGTTGCCAGTGGGAGAACTAAATAGAAAGAGTTTTTTTTGATGCCATCCGACGGTCTAAAACCAATCTCAGACACGATCCGACAGTCAGCATCCTTCCTAACTTTGAATAGGAGATTTTATGCACTGATCAACGATCCAGAATTGATTGGTGAATGATCGGATGGCTGACAGTGATGCTGACTTTGATAAGGTCTGATGCGGTGATTTTTAGTGAGATCTGGAGCATCCAAACACAATCCGATGGCTAGAAGCTAGGGACATAGGTTGGACATATTTTTTAGGATTTTTAGGACTACATTTTCTACCAAAAAAAGAGATAAAAATCACTTATAAATAAGGAGTCGAGAACAAGGAAAAATAGTAGAGTTAATAGAATAACAATAGAGAAGATGTAGAAAAAAATAGAGAAAAATAAAAAAAATAGGAGAGTGTAGGGATCCAAAGAGAAGAAGGAGAGAAGCCGATTTGCTCCACAGAGTACGAAAGAAGAAGAAGAGGTTATCAACCATCTTTTCGATGAGGCTGCACTGATCAACTTTAGATCTTTGATATAATTTTATTTTATTTTATTATTTTTTTTAAATTTTTTATAATTAAATTTTAGTTTTAATTAATACAAAAATTATTTTTTTGTACTTTAAATTTTTGTTATTTTTTTTATTTTACAAGTAGATGCTAAGATCTAATTAGTAAATTTTAGTATTTGATTTATTTTTATATACTTTTAAATTTTTATCTTTTATTTTTATTGTAAGTAGAAGTTAGGATCTAGATAGTAATCTTAGAATCTCATTTATTTTTTATACTTTTAATTTTTATTTTTTGACTTAAATTACTTTACTTAAAATTTTATTTTTTTATAAAAATTAAAGTTATCAAATCAAAGCACTGCCTTATCTGTAGATTGGACCTGACTTGCTATTTTTTATATATTTTTAGTATTTTTTAGAAGTTAGATTTAATTTGATAATCGTAGTGTCCTAACGATAATATCGTGATATTATCAATTTTGGCGTCGTTGTTGGGGAAGGCATCAATTTTAATGTTTGATTTTTTTTATTTTTTATAAATATAGCTTATTATTTTTTTATAAAAAAAATAAAAAAAAATTAAAAAGTGATAGAAAGCTTCTAATTTTGCTTGGTGAGATCAATCATAACCCTAGACTTCTTTCTTTTTTAGCATTATTTACTTTCTTTTCAAATTAATTTAAAAATAATCCACTTGATTGTAATAAAAACTTCATGACATGAGTAGAAACCTAATTGCTTAGAACATGCATCATTTATATTTTTTTTGATGATCGCTGGAGATGAGATAAGTTTTCATGTTTAATTAGTTTCATGCATCTAATTTAGTTGTATAAAATTCTTTGTTTGAAATTAGTTATGCATATTTATCTCAAATTAATTTAAGGGTAACACCCATTAACAAGATAAGGTAGAAATTTCATCACCCTTCCTTAGCTCAAAAATAGCCAACTAACATCCATCATTAATCTAAGCCTAATTAAAACTAAGTAGACATTGATCCCTAGAAATAATTGAGTTCAGTTCGATTATTGTGGTAAAGTCAAGTGTAAAGTAAATTTAGACTCATCCCTAAAACTAGTGTCTAAGATAAGAGGTTACAGAGGCTAAGCCTAAGTGGACTCGTGGTTACTTAGTTAGGACCGTCTGCTCACCAAGCCAACTTGTTAGTGTCTAAAGAAAGCAGTGGAGAGCCTCCCACAATCCCACCTCTTACCTGACTAGTTGAAGGAAGTGAGAATAGACTCACCTCGCTTTTAGACTGACTCACACTATATCAAATTATTAGGTCTAAGTAATCCGTAGGTGTCTTAGGTTTAATTGCTTGCTAACTTGATTGTAATTAATATCTAATCACAACTAATTCTTCTCATCTATCGTCTCTAGGTCTAAGATTCTTTTAGGATTCTCATCTTTAGAATTTCTCTTTCTTCCTCTTCTCTTCTTCTTCCTCTCTCCCTCTTCCTTAAAAAAAAACCAAACAAAAAAAATCTGAACCACACATTAGGGTTTGCACTGGTACATGCATGGTAGAAGTTTTTTTTCTGACCTAACTCAATCCTAAAATTGAATGGCTGATCTACATTAAACTTAAAAATCAAATGGCTGAAAATCCTGAAGAACCACCTAGATAGATGAAAAAATATTTTATTTCTTTCACCTATAACCCATCGACTTGTATCCACTTACCTGATATTCCTGCAAGCCATTATGAGATCAAGTCAACCACCATTCAGATGCTTCCATCTTTCTATGGGACAACCATTGAAGATCCTTATAAGCATCTAGATGAGTTTTTAGAAATCTGATCCACGTGAAGATCCAAGATTTTTCTAATGGTGTACTTAGACTAACCCTATTCTCCTTTTCACTTAAGGATAAAGCCAAGTATTGGCTTAGCACAATAGGAAGATCAATCCGAACTTGGGTTGAATTGCATCATAATTTTTTAAGAAATTCTATCCCATAGATCGAACCAACACTATGAGGTGAGCCATCACTGGATTTGCTCAGCTTCCAAAAGAATAAATTTATGAATTATGGGAAAGACTTAAGAAACTTTTTAGAAAATGCCCACACCATGGTCTACCTAAGTGGCAAATTGTTCAAGCTTTCTATGAGGATTTAGGAGAATAATATAGACAGATGGTAGATGCATCTTGTGGAGGTGCATGCATGAGCAAAAGTGAGGATGAAGCCTATGACTTATTTGAAATCTTGAGTGAAAATTCAATCAACCATGCTTCATTATCTTCTATGAAAGGTCGATCCCTCACCAAAAGCAGACAATCTATGAGATCAAATATTCAACGCTAGTTCTAAAGCTGACTTGAACTTGATAGTGCATAAATTAGATAAAATGATCTTCTTGTCCAGAAATTAGATCAGTTCCTAGGCTAGGTTAACAATTTCTGCACAATATACATCACCTTCTAATTATCAGGAGATTTTTTATCTATTCTAGCCCACTCATTATGTAGTGAATATCCAATGGCTTCCATCTTTCATCCAAGAACAAGTTCAAGCTGCTCAAGGTACTCCAAATGGTTAATGACCTATTCTCAAAACATATAATCTAGGTTGGAGGAACCATCCTAATTTTTTTGAGATCTCAACAGACTCAGGCTCAGACCCAAATCATCTATGCATAACTTTTAAAATAAGCTCTAGTATCAAAATATATCTATAATAGAGGTCAGTCTAGTCACCTATCCAGCCATCCTATTACAATCAGCCTTCATACCACCTCCTCAACAGATCTCTCTAGCCGACGATAGATTTAACCAACTTCAACAAATGATTATGATCCAACAACAATCCATCATCAAGCTAGAAGCACAAATTGGTTAGTTAGCTGAGTCTACCATGAGAGAAAACTAGGTTAATTACCAAGCAACCAACATGAATTTCAGAATAACCCACCCACCCACCCACCAATCCCTTGGACCCAGTCATCCATCTAATGTCCCACCTAAGTATCTCAATTTGAAAATATCAAAGAAATTTTGAGCTTAGAAGTGATAGGATTCTTAAGACCTATACTAAGATCAGGTAAGAGAGGCTAATACTAATGCTAGCCAAAATATGAACTTAAAAAAAGAGGTTAGTACTGAGACTAATCGTATAGAAGAATCTGAGCTCGAACTGGTACCGATGCTAGTTTCAATCTGAGTGAGAAAGATAAAGAAAGAAAAGTGTGGATGAGCTATCCAAGAATATAAATTTAGAGTCCTATTTTCTTCAACCCTAGAAGTCGATTCTTCCTCTTTAGAATCACCACTTTCTCCAGAACTGAAGTCGCCCTTGATCACATCTGAGTACACATTTTAGAATCAAGTGACACCTTCCAATACCCATTGCATCGAACTTAACTCCTAACCTAAAAATTCAATTCATGAGTATTTTAGAAGAACAAATGGGAAAAATTCTCAACAAATAATGGTCTGTGAATGGGTTTGTAAATTATCTTCCTAAAATTAAAAATAAGATCGTGAACTACCTTCTAGAGATGGACAACAACATACTAAAATTTATCAATAAAAAGATTGTAGACCATCTTCCTAAGGTTGGCAATCCAAAATCAATAAAATTTGTCAATCTAATATTCAACATGAGGTAGGTGAGAGAATTAGCATAGTCTGGCTGAAGACGGTAAACTTAACACTTTCTGAAAGGCAACCCAGCTTCTGCTTTTTGATATCTTTTACATTTTGTTTAGGTTAATCAAGTCTTACTTAGTATCTTTTGTAAAAATTTGAAGATAATATCAGCTTAATTGAGAGGGAGAACCAATTTTGAAAAGACTTCTGGATCAGATGATATCTCTCCTTTTCTTTCTCTTTGTCTACATCTTTTTATTTTTCTTACTCCATTGAGGACAATATCGATTAAGTTGGAGGGAGAGAATAATAATTTTTTTTTTAAATTCTTGAATAAGTTAGTATTTAGCATTTAATCATCTGATTATGCTTAAAAATTGAGTTAAACTAAGTATTTTTTTAAAAAATTGATGTACAGATCAGAGGTTTGTGAGATATCGAGGGATCAAGTATTAAAAAAATCCAACGAAGAGTTAAGTTTTGAATATAAATATTTTTTCTATGGTATTTTTAATTCCTCCTACCAACATCAAAGAAGAGTTTACTTCCTATAGACTTGTGTAGGATAAGTATATATTTCTTCATAAAATAATTTATTTTATAAAAAAATTTAAGAACTTCATGCTGAGTAACCGGGCCTCTTTGCCTAAGCAAGCATTAAGTTTCACATCAAAAAGTATGAAGGCAAAGAAACTTTATTGTAAAGTTAATTTTAACTCGTAGTCTATTTGATTCGAGCAAGTAAATTTGAGGAATATTTTATACCTAGAGCCCTAAAGCTATTTAATTCAGGAGTTATTGACTGAAAACTCGCTACGTGGGTCAGACAGAAAACTTAAGAGATTAAAACACTAAATAGTAGTATAATATTAAAAAAATATATATAAAAAAAATCAATAAATAAAAGATAGAAGTAATAATACATTTGTCTATATGAAAGTTAATGATTTGGAGATAAAGGTAAGAGTAATTTAAAAAAAATTTAGAAAAGTTTAATATTCTTCACTTAACTCTTATATTGATTAGTACTAATACTCTGATGACATACCTCACTAATGCTCTACTGAACATCGATGGTTTTTTTTTAAAATTACTTGATAAAATTGAAACTCTAAGTTAAAAGGTACTTAACTATAAATCCTTTCTTTACTCGAGGATAAGCAAAGTTCAAGTTAGGGGTTGTGATAAGTACTGAAAATATATCAATAAAAATATTAATTTATATAATAATTTATATTTTTTCTTAAGAATTGATGCTTTTATTTATTTTTTATAAAGAATATGATCATCAATAAAAAAACTTGATTTGTAGATTAAAATGAAAAAAAATTGGAGCAAATCGGACTTAAAATGGATTCAGAATCAAGACCTAAAGGCAAGCTGAAAATGTATTCAAAATCAATTCAAACTGGCTCGAACCTAATCCAATTAAATTGCTCGATGTACGATGGATCGATCGATCGATCCATGAAATCAGGGGCATGATCCACAACACAGTACCTCCAGTCTCTGTCGCAGCTCATGGCGATGGCTGGCTTCTGAGTGCTAACGAACGGCTGAGGAGGGTTTTTGCATGAAATTGGACTACCAAGAACATGCTAACCCATGTCAATCGGTGGTGGCCACAGTATTTGCACTATCGATGGTCCGAAGCAATCTTGAGCGAGATCGGACGACTGTGGTTGGTTGCCGATGGGAGAACTAAACAGAAAGAGTTTTTTTAGCACCATCCGATGGTCTAAAACCAATCTCAAATATGATCCGATGGTCATCATCCTTCCAACTTTGAATAGGAGATTTTGTGCACTGATCAATGGCCCAGAATCAATCTGGTAAATGATCGGATGGCTGATAGTGATGCTGACTTTGATAAGGTTTGATGCGATGATTTTTGACGAGATCTGGAGCATCCAAACACGATCCGATAGCCAGAAGCAAGGGACGTGGTTGGACATATTTTTGAAGGGTTTTGAGACTCCATTGTCTACCAAAAAAAAATTACCTATAAATAAGAGATCCAAAATAAGAGAAAAATAGTAGAGGTAAATAGAAGAACAGTAGAGAAGATATACAAAACATAAAAAAATAAAAAAAATAGAAGAGTGTAGGGATCCAAAGAGAAGGAGAGAAGTCAGTTCGCTCCTCAGAGTAAGAAGAAAAAAAGAGAGATCATCAACCATCTTTCTGACAAGGCTGCGTCGATCAACTTCAGATCGTTGTTATAATTTTATTTTATTTTATTTTTTAAATTTTTTATAATTGAATTTAATTTTAATTAATGTAAAATTTATTTTTTTATACTTTAAATTATTTATTTTTATTTTGTAGGTAGATGCTAAGATCTAATTAGTAGATCTTAGTATCTGATTTATTTTTATATATTTTTAAATTTTTATCTTTTATTTTTATTACAAGTAGAAGCTAGGATATAGATAGTAGATCTTAGTATTTGATTTATTTTTTATATTTTAATTTTTAATTTTTGATTTAAATTATTTTTCTCAAAATTTTATTTTTTTTATAAAATTAAAATTATCAAATCAAAGTACTACCTTTTCTGTGGATTCGACCTGACTCGCTATTTCTATATATTTTTAATATTTTTTAGAAGATAAATTTAATTTGATAATCACGATGTCCTAACGACAACATCGCGACATTATCAATTGTGTACAGAGAGATAGCATGCAAGGATGGCCATGGAAGAGGCATTGAGCATAAAGGTAGCCATGAGAGCCTAAGAGCCTTTATATGGGAGCCACAAGCATGTCAAGGTGGGGGCAAATGGCACCGCTTGGGCATTTCAAGATCTCACGATGGTTGTGATTGAGCAAAACCTTTGATGATAAGGTCAAACCCTTCTTTTAACACCAGTCTATTGCTACTGAGATCAGTCTAGCATAGTGGATAGTGGGTTGGAGAGCTGAGGGTGGCTGGGCATAGACCTCAGAGTGGTTGATGGGAGTCGGTTGTTCACTCCAATGCCTAGATCAGTCCTGAAACACCATAAGTAAAGGAAGTCTACTTGCTAGGGTTCTTCGGACAGGGGACCCTTCGATGCCTAAGGCAGATCACTCAAGATAATAATGGAGGTTATGAGTAAAAGAAAATAGAGAGAGATCCAAAGTCTATGTCAGTGTGTCTATGAGGAAGAAGGGGATGGGGCTAAAGTCTAAACTATGATCTCTCTATAATCAATGAGACTCGATATTTGATTGGACTCAACTTCAGAGACTTGGAGTTACTTAGAGTTACCTAGAGATCTCCAAGGAAAGATTTATATAGGCAAGGATGATACTCATCGCAATCGGCATCTTGAGATGTGCAAGGGAGGCTATTAAGGCTACTCGCTTGTACGTCATGAAGATACATTCTGAGTGGTGGGAGGTTTAGAGATCTCCACTATTGTGGTTATGGGGGTCGTTTCGCTATTGTGGGCTAACCATAATTGAATAGCAGGAGGTTTGGATATCTCTATATGCCATTTGGGTGACAATGTGCTAGAAACTAATTGGCCAATATGAGGACTTTGTGGCAGGCTCATGGTAGGTTCTGATTGGTTGCTTTTGCCATATTGGCTAGGGTTGGTGAAGGAAAGCGTGGCGGTTTCATACATGCATTTTTCAAATTTTACAGTAAAATATACATAAATTAAATAATTTAATCTATAATGCATGTATAGATCAAATCTAAAACTATCATACAGGATCTATGATATGAACTAATATGCATGTATGTAAATCTAAAATCTAAAATTCAGCAAACATAGATCTTATCTATATTATATTTAGACCATATCTAAAATATGAATTGAGTTTAAAACTTCATATCTGAGTGCGAATAGTAGATCACCACATCCAAAATTGATGATAGTTGGTTCTTCATGATGCTCAGCAGCCCCACACACATCCGACCTCTACGGATATCCATATGAAGCCCTTGTGCTGATCGATATCCTCGAGAGTGCTAACTCTTGAAGATATCTTTTGTTGCCTGATCTAAGAGGAACATGAAGAAGATGAAGAATAAAAAAATCTTCTTCTTTTTTTCTAGATCCATGCATCAGATCTCTATGATAGAGATCAAGAAAAAACTCTTTCTTCTCAATTCTCCCATGCACAAGAGAGAACCTTTCTTTCTTCCTTTCATGCCTTTAAGAAGAACTTTTTTCTTTAATTTTTTATGATAAAAATTAAATCAAATCTAATTTCTTATACAAAAAATAATATAGATTTTCATATCTTAAAAAAATCAAAAGAAAGACCCAAGAGAAGAACCATTCTTCTCTTTTCTTCTCCTTTTTCTCCTTGATCTAGAGCCCTAGGAAGCCCCAAACATCCAACCAAATTTTTTTAATATTTTTTTTTTAAATTCTCATGTTAAAAATTAGATCCAATCTAATTTTTATACTAAAAAAATTTAAAAAAATTTAAAAAAAATTGAGAAAAGAACTCCTTCTCCAAGGGCTACACATAAAAAAGAAGATTTTTCTTCTTCCTTCTCTTTCTCTCATTAGAAAGAATCTTTCTTTTCTAATTTTCTGCTGTAAAATCAGCAAGAGAGGCTCTCTTTGATGCCTTGAAACTAGCAGCAAAAACCCCTTGAAAACCCCTTCCAAAGAGGTGTGAGATGGGGCTTAGGCGTGTGGGGTTTTGGGGCATCCAACTCTTGGATGCCCCTTCCCCTTTTTTTATTAGGCGACAACATAAGAGGGGAGGGGTGCCTTATTTCCATGGAAGAGAGGAGAGGAGCATGGCTTCTTACTTGGGGCATGGGTTCTCACGATGAAAGGGATTAGGCATGGAGAATTTAATGCCATATGGGGTTGTTAAGAGTTGGTTAAGTCTTAGTCCAAATAGGACTCATGATTCTTGGTCAAATCTATAACTAACTCTAAGATCATTCCTAACCAATTTAGAAATTAGTTATAACAAACTAACTAATTAGGCCCTAGCTCAATTAAAAAATTAATTAGATCCTAATCTAATTAAAAATTAGTTAGATTAAACCCAATCAATCTAGGGATTGATTCTTCTTAACATTTTTCTTTAACATTTTCAGGAAAGCTTTTGATAATAGAGCTTGATCCAATCAAGCCTATTATCTAATTAAGATTTGATCCAATCAAACCTAAATCAAATTAAATTGAATCTTTTTCAATTAAATCTGATTTGCATCCCTAAAATCAATTAGAGCAAATCCTGATATCCATTAGGGCTTGATCTAATCTATCCAAAGCAAACCTAATTGAATCTAATTCAATTAGATTTGATCTAATCTCCATTGCTCAATCAAATTAAGTCAATTAATAATTAAATTATTAATTAATTCTTTTTTTAATTTACTAACTCTTAATAAATAATTTATTATAATCTTTGCATTGGGTTAATCATCAATTACATTGATAATTAAACCCTTCAATGATTCATAATCATCGATCAGCCATTTAATCATATAGGTACTTCCATGTGTGTGACCCCATAGATTCGAACCTAAGTCAGTAGTATAAGAATAATTTCTATATCAATCAATGTAACTATCTAGCAAATAATTTATTATAACCTTTGCATTAGGTTAATCATCAATTACATTAATAATTAAATCCTTCAATGATTCATAATCATTGATCAGCCATTTAATTATATAGGTACTTCTATATGTATGACCCCATAGATTCGAACCTAAGGCGGTAGTATAAGAATAATTTCTATATCAATCGATATAACTATCTAGCAATTGGATCTGATGTCTGGATAGGCTAAATGTATACTCAGCAACACTCAAGAACCTATGTAGATATAGTTATCATATAATTCATCTCTTTGACTCTTGATTCTCAAGGATGAGTTAGAATTAAACTATCAATCCTAGATGAGTGATCCACATTGTGTCTCAATCTCAAAAATTCTGTGACTCCTCACTAGGACTACTCTGACCAGAGTTTTGCTGAATTGAAACACAGTGATGCATCATCTTTAATTTTATTTGGAGCGATCAATCTCATCTTGACTCGCACTCAGACTTCATAAGTACTTGACTGTATCTAAAACTTTTCATCACCGAATTAAAAATTCAGATAGTCTGGTATCAAAGTACAGTGAGTTGCTTGCAAATCATTGAGGCAGCCTCAGGTCAAAGGGATACTTATACCCATATCCTATCAGAGCAATTTTTGACAGCAGAGTGCTTAGAAGTTGGTTACGCTCAGTGAAATGTACCTCTAAATTTCATCCGTATGTCATATCCATGTCACCACATGCCTTGATTAAGAGGACAACCAACTAATAAGGCATACAATGACCTATACTCAATACAATTATCGTCTTTGTAATAATTGTATCATTTGATCGCAAGCAAGATTTAAGAACTACATGATAAATCTTTCTTTATCATTTTAGAAGTAGCTCTAAGAACTTCATCATAACACGAGTTCTTTTTAGAAAGATATATTCTTTATGATGAATCTGTCAGTTAACATTTATCAATTTATAATTCATATACATGTATGAAGCACAATCATCTACAACCTAGATGATTTACTTTAGGACATATTTTTCAATAATTTTTACTTGAACTAAAGCCAATCATATCGATATCAAATACCCATCTTAAAGTGAAATTTCGGTGTAGGGGTAAAACGATAATTTTAAATTTTTTTAAAATTATAATTTTATAGTAAAAAATATTAATTAATCTAATTAATTAACATATATTTACCCTACGCTAGGATCTAAATATGATATATAGCATGCATTTAAATTTAAAATTCAAACTTCTATAGTAAATAATTTACTGTTATGTGTTCAGAATACATTACCTTCGTGCAGGTAGTTGATCACTGTAATCTGATCACCATCTGGAAGGTCTGATCATTGCAATGCAGCCACACAATATGTCTAGCCTCCACAGATTATCCACACGAAGCTCCCAGTCTGATCGGCTCCTCATGAATGCTAGTTCATTGTAGAGCCCTTTCAACGATCGATGCTGATCGAACTCCTTCGATCGATGTCTGCCGACTCCTCAGATGCTCCAGATCATCAGCTAAGATGGTAGAGAGTTGATGAAGCTCTCTTAAGTTTGGTGGCTCACGACACTTGTAGCTCATTTTTCACTTTTGAACCCCAAGAAAAAACCCTAGGTTACTCACTGAAAACCCTGCGCCCACTCTTGTTTCTTTTCTTTCTTTTTCTCTTAGAAGTTTTTGAACTTCCTACTCATGCACAAGGCTTCCTCTTTTTCTTTTCTTTTCTCATGCAGGAAAGCTTTCTCACGCCACCCTTCTCTCTATGATCGATTAGCACACGCCTTATCTTCTCTTCCTTTTAAAAACAGTGTAAAATGCATCTTGCAGCATTTTCTCCGTGTGAGAGGATAAAGATAAGTGGTTGCTCATTTGAATTCAAATCGAATTTGAATTCAAATGCCAACCAACTCATTCTTATCCACTCTATGTGTGAGAAGAGAGGGGCGTGGGCATGTTTGTGCGTGGAGATTTTACATGAGAAACTTTTTCTGTGTGGAAGAAGCGGCGCACAAAATAAAGGATGGGTGCAGAGATTTGTTATCCATTCAAATTCAAACATCTTTTGAATTTGAATGGCCAACCAATCTCATCCTTATCCATTCAAAATGGAACACAAAGAAGGGGCGTGGGATGGCTTTTGCATGGGAGAAAATTCACGAGAACTCATTTCTCGTGAATTCAAATGGGCGCATGTGAAGTGAGGTGGCGCAGGGAGATTAGTCAAGGTGGTTTGAAATCCAATTGAACCAACCTTATTTAAAATAGATTAGACACAATTAGACTAAATTAAACTCAACTTAATTAAGCTTATTTAGGCTCAATAAAATCTTAATCAAATCAAGAATTGACTAAGCCCAACCTCTGATCAGATCAGGGACTAAAATACTTTAGCGATTAGGTCAACACTTAACCTAATCGGATCAAACCCAACTAAATCCAATTCAATTGGACTTGATCCAAAAATAATTACTCAATCAAATTGAGTTAATTAGCGATCAAATCACTAATTAAACCTTTCATAAATTTGAGTCCAAATCCGATGGATAATCGGATATCAAAGTCCATCGATATGAAACCTTGATCGAAGAGTCCAAACCAGTGGGATTCTTGACCCCGGTACCCAAAATATGTGGTACTCATGATCAGAGAATCTTGATTCTTGATCACAAAGTCTCAGACACATAGGACTCATAGTCAGTGTATTAGAACTCTTCATCAGCCATCAGATCAGGTAGGAACCTCTAATGTGTGTGACCCCGCAGGTTCGAACCTAAGCCGGTAGCATAGGAACCAATTTCTGTACTAATTGAAGTGACCATCTAGCAATGGTACCCGAATTTGATAGATCGAATAGTCACAATCGTAATACTCAGAACCTACGTAAATATGATTACTATATAATTCATCCCTTTTGATCCCTCTATTTAGGACGACTCAGGGTTAAACTGTCAATCCTGATTAGATCATCCAAATCATGCTCAACTCAAACAGTCCTGTGACTTCTCACTAGGACTACCCTGGTCAAGATTTTGCTAAATTGAAACACAATGTACACAGCTCCTGAATGAAGTGTCAATCCCATCTTGACACACGCACTGACAAGTCAAGTACTTGACTACACCCAGCATCCTTCCATCACTGAATTAGAAATTCAGATAGTCTAGTGCTTAAGTGCAGTGAGTTGCTTGTAAGTCACCGTGGCGGTCTCAGGTCGGAGGACAGTTATACCCATATCCCATCGGAGCAAATCTTGACAGCAGAAAAAGCTCAGGAGTCGGTCACATTCAGTGCAAATGTACCCTTACATCTCACCTGTATGCCATACCAATGTCTCCACACTCCTTGATTAAGAGGACAACCAACCATATGGCACACAATGACCTATGCTTGATAAACATTATCATCCTTGGTAACAACGTATCATTTGATCGCGAATAGGTTTAAGGACTAAACGATAAATCCTCCTTTGTCGAGTCTAAATAGTCCTAAGGACTTCACCACAACACAGGAGTTTATTAGAAGATGAAACAATTTGTGATGAAAAATATCAAAATAACTTTTATTTATTTATAATTCATATACTAATACAAAAAAGAGCATAACCGTCAATAGGCTGACGATTGGCTTTGGGACACTATTCCCAACAATCTCTACTTGGCCTAAAGTCAATCGGTGCAGTATCTAATACCCATCTTCGACTTGAAGTCATCGAACTCCTTCACCGCAATGGCTTTAGTGAATGGATCGGCCATGTTCTCCTTCCCATCGATCTTCTGAAGGTTGACGTCACCTCGATCCACGATTTTCCAGATGAGATGGTAGCGTACATAATATGCTTCGTCCACTGGTGTGCCTTCGGTTCCTTCACCTGAGCAATGGCTCCAGAGCTGTCAAGTAGAGCAGAACTAGACCAACAAGGGAAGGTGCTACTCTGAGCTCGATGATGAATTTTCTTAGCCACACGCTTCTTTGGCAGCATCTGATGCAGCGACATACTCTGCCTCGCAAACTGAACAGCCACTGTGTGCTGCTTGGAACTCTTCCAGCAGGCAGCCCACCATTAAGGGTAAAAACAAATCCCGACACACTCTTGCTATCATCATGATCAGACTGGAAACTAGAGTCTATAAACCTATAAGTCTCAAGTTTGATTCACCATAAACAAGCCACTGGTCCTTAGTATTTCTTAAATACTTCAGGATGATTTTAACAACCTTCCACTGATTCTCTCCTGGATCAGATTGGTATCTACTCACTATCCCTAGTGAGTATGCCACATCTGATCGTGTACATGTCATGGCGTACATGATAGATCCCACTGTCGAAGCATATGAAATTCTACCCATACGCTCTCTCTCTTGAGGTGTTGTCGGATAATCCTCTTCGAGAGAAAAATTCCATGGCCTATCGGTGGATAGCCTTTCTTGAAATTCTCCATGTTGAACCTCTTCAGTATAGTATCAATGTACGTAGACTGGGATAAACCAAGCAATCTTTTAGATCTATTCTTATAGATCCTCATCCCTAGGATGTAGGAAGCTTCTCCCAGATCCTTCATGGAGAATTGTGACGACAGCCAAATCTTTATTCCCTGTAATGTAGAGACATCATTTTTATTAAGAGAATGTCATCCACATATAATACAAAAATACTACTACTAGACCATTAGCCCACTTATAAATGCAGGCTCTTCTCCATTCTTAACGAAGCCATACGTCTTGATCGTCCTATCAAAATATATGTTCAACTTCGGGATGCCTGCTTAAGTCCATAAATGGACCTCTGTAGTCTGCACACCTTAGACTCATCTGCGGATGTGAACCCTTCAGGTTGTATTATATACATCTCTTCGTCCAGCTCTCCATTTAGGAAAGCTGTCTTCATATCCATCTGCCAGATTTCATAGTCCAGATGGGCAGCTATCGCAAGCATAATCCGAATGGATTTGAGCATTGCCACAAGAGAAAATATCTCGTCATAGTCTATACCATAATGTTGATGATATCCCTTGGCAACCAGATGGGCTTTATAGGTCTCCACCTTTCCGTCTGCGCCTCTCTTCCTCTTGAAGACCCACTTACATCCTATGGATTTTACTCCTTTGGGTGGTCAACCAATGTCCATACATCGTTGACCTTCATGGACTCCATTTGGATTTCATGGCCTCTAGCCATTTTCAGGGTCAGGTCTCTGTATTGCATCCATGTAGGTGATCGGATCCTCATCGTTTTCATCAAGTTCGATAGGATCGTCGTTCCAGACCAAGAAACTATAGTATCCGTCGGTTGACGTGGTACTCTACCAGACCGCCTTAAGGGTGCAGGAACAATGGGCTCCAGATTTGATCTAATCAAATTTGTTCAGGTTTAGCTACTTATGTCGTTTTTCCACTGTCGAACTTCCTCAAGTTCGACCTTAGAGGCAACAGTCCCTTCAACAAGGAACTTCTTTTCCAAAAAATTGTCTTAAGGCTGACAAACACCTTTTGCTCATCAGCTAGGTAGAAATAATACCCTTTGGTCTCTTTTGGGTATCCTATGAAATAACACTTGTCAGACCTAGGTCCAAGCTTGTCCGTAATTAAACGTTTAACATAAGCCAGACACCTCCAAACCCTAAGGTGCGAGAATACTGGCTTACATCCTATCCATATCTCATATGGTATTTTGGTTACAGACTTACTCAAAATCTATTTAGAAGGTAACAAGCCGATTCGAGTGCATATCTCCAGAGGAGATCGACAGACCAGCAAATCCCATCATGGATCGAACCATATCCAACAAGGTCCGATTCCTCCTTTCAGACACACCATTATGCTGCGGTGTTCCAGGAGGAGTCCACTGAGAGAGAATCTCATTCTCCCCAAGATATATCAGAAATCATTGGAAAGGTATTCACCTCTCGATCAGATCGAAGAGTTTTAATATACTTTTCAGTTTATTTTTCTACCTCATTTCGGAATAGTTTAAATATTTAAATGACTCTGACTTATGCTTCATTAAGTAGACATACCCATACCTCGATAGATCGTCTGTGAAGGTTATAAGTAGAAATATCCACCTCTTGCACTTGAGCTCATGGGTCCACATACATCAGAATGTACCAACCCAAGAGTTCACTGGCTTGCTCACCTTTTTCAGTAAAAGGTGACTTGGTCATTTTTCAAGAAGACAGGACTCACAGATTGAAAGTGATTCACAATCACCAACTTCAAGAATTTCTTCTTGAGCCAACATGTTTATCCTGTTCTTATTAATACGACCTAGCCTACAGTGTCAAAGTAGACTTCGACACATTATCTATTCTAGGAGTTTACCAGAGGTTTGAACCATATTTACTGACTGTGATAGTAAGTAAATTCTATTATTTAGTTGTCCAACAAATATTATAACATCATTCAAAATGATATTGCAAACATTTCTTTTATAAAAAATTCATAACCGTACATGGCCAAAAGGCCTATAGAAATAATATTTAATAAAAAGCTTGGACAATAGTGACATTCACTCAGAATTACATTACGAGAGTTGATTACAAGGTTCATAATTCTAAAGCTAGAACTGGAACTTTGCTTCCATCTCCAACGTTCAGGAACCTCTCGCCTTCATCAAATCTCCTACTGACCTGCAGATCCTGCATCGAATTACAGATATGATAAGACTTCCGATATCCAATACCCAGGCAGTAGTATCACATATGAAAAAGTTGCAAGGTGCTATCATATAATTACCTTGCTTCTTCTTTGGCCTGTTTGGTCCAGGGAGGCAATGTATAGAGGACAGTTCCTCTTCCAGTGCCCCTGTTTCTTGCAAAAGAAGCACTCTGCCTGGCTCTGGTCGGGCTTGCACTTCTTGGTCTGATCCTGTGCAGACGTCCTAGCATGCAACTGCACCTTCTTATTCTTCTTCTTCTTTTCTTCTTCCCTTTTTTAAAGGGTCGACGATCAGAAGAAGACCCTCCCACAACATTCACCGACTCCTTATGGTGCTGGTGGTCCTTCTCAAAGTTCTACAGTAACCCAACAAATCGTGGTAGTTCACTGTAGGCTTTGTCATCCAAAAATGAGTAAGGAAGGGGAGAAAGGACTTGGGTAAGGAATTAAGGATCGCATCCTTAGCGAGCTGCTCATGCAAGGAAAAGCTCAATTTACTTAGGCGCTCAATCATTTCGATCATGTACAATACATGATCGGTGACTGAGGCCCCATCCCTCATCTGAGCATTGAAAATGACACAACTAATTTTGTACCTTTGAACATCGTTAGGCGTGCCAAAGGAGTCATTCAATATTTGAAGCATCTCCTGCGGTTGGGCATTCTCGAATCTGTGGCTGAACTCATCATTCATTGTCGCCAGCATTATGCATCGAACGGTGGTGCGGTCGTTGAGCCACTTCTGGTAAGTATCTCAGACCGTCCCTCTAGTGTTCGGGGCTGGCTCCTCAGGTGCCGGATCCATTACTATATAAAGGATCTGCTCATGCTCAAGGATGATTTTTAATTTTCGATACTAGCTATCGAAATTAGGTCCATGAGCTTGTCATTATCTAATAATGATCGAACGAAGGGTAGTGGCCATATCTGCATAAAGAAAAACCAGACCTCTATTAGTATATAAATTATTAATACTAAAGACTTGGACTTTAGTCTAAAGTTTCTTCCAATATTTTTACGAATGATAGCCTTAACCTCCAATTCGAAAATTACTTTAATTCTTAGTCGATACTAGAATCCACACAGACTACACACGAGCCCAACTTTGGTTGTCAACCCATGTGCATCTATGGGTAGGTTCATAACCAGTTATTTCTCTAAACAACTTTAGTAATTAATTTTGCCTCAGAACCTAATCAGTAGGCTTTGACCTCCACTGAAAAGATCTGGGTAGGTCCAACCATTAACATGACTTGATTTGGTGAATCAGACCAATAAATGATCAGACCCGACTTTGGCCAGCCAACTGACCACCATCAGAAAGACTCAACCAAATATCATACTATGAATGATAATTCCATTAGTCAATAAGCACCAGGCCTTTAGGCCTCCATGATTATTAAACTAATGGACTCATTATCACTCACTTAATGGGAGGCTATGACTTAGTTATCACTATAACTTAATCATTTTAGGGACTAATAATTTTTGAAGATTTTTATGAAAGGATAGAAGAGAAGAAATTAACCAGCTAATTTCAATCCTCCCACTGACTTCACTAAGTCAGATTAAAAAAATTTAATTAAAGCGCATTAGGAGCACCTAAATCAGTCACACTGATTTACCTAATAACATGGGTGAGCCCTAATCACCAAGTGATCTAATCAAAACTAACTCACCAGGTTGGCCAGGTAAGTGAGATCAATGGTGGGGATATGCCATTAACTCGTCAGAGATCGAATCAATGGAGTAGCTCCCACTTAAAAACCACTGGTCAGACTGCGAACTTACCTTAGACACCAACGTTCATTAGTTTTAATTTGATCAACTTAGTAAATAGGGTTCCACCGCATAGCCATGAATTAAGTCCATCTTGGTCTATTAAAGACATGGACCCATTCAACTACAACTATTGGAGTTGAGTCTAGAGTGTCCTTGACCTAATCTAATTCAATTTTGATTAGATTTGACCAATTACTCTAATTAAGTATTTCTTTAAGCTAACCTTAGGTCTAATCCAATTATGGACCTAATCCATCTAACCCATTGACCACAAGTTTATGCAATTGTCTTAGGTCTTAATTCACAATTCTAGACCAACTAGACAAACTTAATTCTTTTAATTAAGTATTTGGACTGATGGGTCAGGGTTTGGATTTAAAATAATTTTTTAAATTTGAAAGGTTTTATTTTCTGTTCACCAAATGTGTTGACTCATTTCACAAACGGATCAGCATATTTCATAAACACAATCCTATTGCTAATTACATAACAGAAAATAACTCAATCAAAATAAATCATGAATATTCTTTAGATCTAATCTAACATATTCATGATAAATTTTACAATTGAACCTTTACAATTAAGTCCTTTCGCTGCTTCATCTTCATGGATATAATTGCATCGGCACCCCTACCGCCATAGGAGACCCCATCGAATGGGAGGAGAGGGCCTTTAAATCCTTCTTTTCTCCTATGACCGGACGACCATGGCAACCAACCCAATTAAACTACTTACTACTTGGATCAAGTATATCTAAATATACCAATTTCAAAATTTAAATTTTAAATTTTAAATTTAAATTTAAATTTAAATTTCAAATTTAAATTCAAACAAATTTTAAATTTTAAATTTCAAATTTTGAATTTTAAATTTGAATTTTGAATTTCAAATTTCGAATTTCAAATTTAAATTTAAATTTCAACCAAATTTCAAATTTCAAATTTTAAATTTCAAATTTTGAATTTCAAATTTGAAATTTTAAATAAATTTTAAATTTAATTTTGAATTTTAAATTTTAATTTTAAATTTTAAATTTTAAATTTTAATTTAAACTTTTAGATTACACCTTAATCTATGCATGCAAATGTATATCATATTTTAGAACCTGCTCTGATACCATTTAAAGTAAATTTGATGCAGGGGTAAAACGATAATTTTAAATTTTTTAAATTATAATTTTACAGTGGAAAATATAATTAATTAATTAATTAATATTTTACCTACACTAGGATCTAAATATGATATATAGCATACATTTAAATTTGAAATTCAAACTTCTACAGTAAATAATTTACTGTTATGTGTTAGAACAATTACCTTCATGCAGGTAGTCGATCGTGCATTCTGATCACTGTCTGGAAGGTCTGATCATTGCAATATAGCCACACAGTGTTTGACCTCTGGGATCTCCACACGAAGCTTCGATCTGATCGGCTCTCAGAATGCTAGTTCGTTGTAGAGCCTTTCGACGGTCGATGCTGATCGAACTCCTTCGATCATGTTGTCGACTTTTGGATGCTCCGGATCATCAACAAAGATGGTAGAGAGGTTGATGAAGCTCTTCCTAAAGTTTGGTGGGCTCACACACTCGTAGCTCACTTCTCACTTCCCAACCCAGAAAAAACCCTAGGTTACTCACTGAAAACCTGCCCCACTCTTGTTTCTTTTCTTTCTTTTTCTCTTGAAGTTTTTGAACTTCTTACTCGCCACAAGGCTTCCTCTTTTTCTTTTCTTTTCTCATAGAAAAGCTTTCTCACGCCACCCTTCTCTTATGATCAGATTAGCGCACGCCTTATCTTCTCTTCCTTTTAAAAATAGTGTAAAAGTGTCTTTGCAGCATTTTCTCCTGTGAGAGGATAAAGATAAGTGGTTGCTCATTTGAATTCAAATCGAATTTGAATTCAAATACCAACCAACTCATTCTTATCCACTCTATGGTGAGAAGAGAGGGGCATGGGCATGTTTGTGCATGAGATTTTACACGAGAAACCTTTTCTCTGTGGAAGAAGGGGGCACAAAATAAAGGTGGGCGTAGAGATTTGTTATCCATTCAAATTCAAACATCTTTTGAATTTGAATGGCCAACAATCTCATCTTATCCATTCAAAATGGCGCACAAAGAAGGGGGTGGGATGGCTTCTGTGGGAGAAAATTCACGAGAACTCATTTCTCGTGAATTCAAATGGGGCATGTGAAGTGAGGTGGCGCAGGGAGATTGTCAAGGTGGTTTGAAATCTAATTGAACCAACCTTATTTAAAATAGGTTAGACACAATTAGACTAAATTAAACCCAACTTAATTAGGCTTATTTAGGCTCAATAAAATCTTAATCAAATCAAAATTGACTAAGTCCAACCTCTGATCAGATCAGGGACTAAAACACTTTAGCGATTAGGTCAACACTTAACCTAATCGGGTCAAACCCAACTGAATCCAATTCAATTGGACTTGATCCAAAAATAATTACTCAATCAAATTGAGTTAATTAGTGATAAATCACTAATTAAACTCTCATAAATATTGAGTCCAAATTGATGGGCAATCGGATATCAAATCCATCGATATGAAACCTTGATCGAAGAGTCCCAAACCAGTGGGACTCTTGACCCCGGTATCCAAAATGTGGGTACTCATGATCAGAGAATCCTAATTCTTGATCACAGAGTCTCAACATATAGGACTCATAGTCCACAGTATTAGAACTCTTCATCAGCATCAGATCAGATAGAAACTCTAATGTGTGTGACCCCGAGGTTCGAACCTAAGCCGGTAGCACAGGAACCAATTCCTGTACTAATCAAGTGACCATCTAGCAATAGTACCCGATATCGGATAGATCGAATAGTCACAATTGCAACACTCAGAACCTACCTGAATATGGTTACTGTATAATTCATCCCTTTTGACCCTGTGTTTAGGACGACTCAGGGTTAAACTGTCAACCCTGATTAGATCATCCGAATCATGCTCAACTCAAACAGTCTGTGACTCCTCACTAGGACTACCCTGGCTAAGTTTTGCTAAATTGAAACATGACTGTACACAATTTTGAACTGGAGTGGTCAATCCCATCTTGACACACGCACCGACAAGTCAAGTACTTGACTACACCCAGCATCCTTCCGTCACTGAATTAAAATTAGGTAGTCCAGTGCCTAAGTGCAGTGAGTTATTTGCAAGTCACTGTGACGGTCTCAGGTTGGAGGGACAGTTATACCATATCCATCGGAGCAAATTTTGACAGCAAAAAAGCTCCAGAGTCGGTCATGTTCAGTGCAGATGTACCCTTACATCTCACCTGTATGCCATACCAGTGTCTCCACACTCCTTGGTTAAGAGGACAACCAACCTATGGCACACAATGACCTATGCTTGATAAATTGTCGTCCTTGGTAACAACGTATCATTTGATCGGAAAAGGTTTAAGGACTAAACGACAAATCTTCCTTTGTCGAGTCTAAATAGTCCGAAGGACTTCACCACAATACAGGAGTTCATTAGAAGATGAAATAATTTGTGATGAAAAATATCAAAATAATTTTTATTTATTTATAATTCATATACTAATACAAAAAAGAGCATAACCGTCAAAGACTGACGATTGGCTTTGGGACACTATTCCCAATACATCTTTCATTTGTGATCATCGAACTCCTTAGGTTCGATTGCTCTAGTCAATGGGTCGGTTAAGTTCTCTTTTCAGTCGATCTTCCTAAGGTCGACTTTACCCCAATCTTTTCAGATAAGATGATTGCAATGCAGAAAGTGTTTGGTTCTCAGATGGAACATCAGTTTTTCAGCTTGAGCTATGACTCCAGCACTGCTATCAATACAGAAGGACTGGATCATCAATGAAGGATGCCACTCCATGCTCGCTAATAAACTTTCATAACAAAATTCTTTACCAGCATCAAATGCCATAAAGAACTCCATATCATAAATAAAACTGGCTACTTTATACTGCATGGAACCTTTCCAGCATGTCGCTCCTCCTTTTAGGATAAAAACATAACCTGACACATTTTTATCATTGTGATCCGACTAGAAACTGAAATCTATATTCCATAAGTTTTAAGTCAGATTCTCCATAAATGAGCTACTTGTCCTTAGTAATTTATAAATACTTAAGGATGGTTTTCATAACCTTCCAAATATTTATAGAGAACAGAGATGACAACCAAGCTTTTATTCTCTGTAATGTAGGGATGTCATTTTTATTAAGAGAATTTTATCCTAAACAACACAAAAAATACTATTACAGAACTATTATCCATTTGTACATAAAAGATTCTGCTTCATTTCAATGAAATCATATATTCAAAACATATATTACAACTTCGAGAAGTTGGATTCAATCCGAATGGACTTGAGGATTGCCAAAAAAAAAAATATCTTGTCATAGTCAACACTATAACTTTGATAAATTTTTTGACAACCAGATAGAATTAATAGGTCTCCATCTTTTCATTGCACCTCTTATCCATCTAAAATCTACTTACACCCTATGGGTCTTATCCCTTCAGATAATCAATGAATATCCATACATCATCAATCTTCATGAATTTTATTTCAGATTTAATGACTTCAAGCTACTTCTCAAAGTTAGATCCCTGTATGACATCCATATGAGGATCAAATCCTATCCTGAATCTAGAAATTGAAGTATTTGTTCAACTGACATGGTACTTTACCGTATCTACTTAAGGATGTCTTTACATCGGGCTCCGAATTTGATCTAATTAACTCTGATTCTGTTGGTTCATATGTCAGTGTCGGTTCCTCTATCTATCAAGCTTCACCAAACTTGTTCTTAACGACATCAATTTCTTCACTAAGAAATTTTTTTTTAAAATGAATGCCTTAAGATTCACGAACATCTTATGTCCATTGGGAAGGTAAAAAGAATATCTCTAATTTCTTTAGGATATCCTAAAATAATATTTATCAGATAAAATTCAAGCTAGTCGTTTGTGAATATTTCACATAAGCTCGACATCCAAGTCCATATCTCATATGAAGATTTGGTGATCGATTCGCTCAGAATGTTCTTGAGCACATATCAAGTAGTCTCTAAAAATAACCTCAGGCAGACTAACAAATCCTATAGTGGATCGAACCATGTCTAATATAGTTTAATTCTCATTTTAGACACTCTTTTAAACAATCATGTCCCAAGAGAGGTCCATTGAGAGGAAATCCAATTCTCTTTAAGACATGTCAAAAAATTTACTGTAAAGGTATCCACTTCATCAGTCTAACCAATGAGTTCTAATACTCTTTATAGTTTTTTTTCTATCTTATTATAAAATTATTTGAATATTTCAACTGATTCAGATTTGTGCTTCATAAGCAAGATGTACTTATATCAAGATAGATCGTCAGAGATTTTAATGAAGTAGTAAACCCTCTTGATATTTATGTTTATGAGTGCAAATACATTAATATATACCAAACTCAGAACATCACTGGCTCATTCACCTTTTCAATAAAAGGCGACTAAGTCAATTATGCTAAAGATAGGCTTTAGTGACATTATTTAATCTAGAGTGTCAGTTAGACATGTACATTATACTAACAGACTGTGGTATTGGATTTATTTATTTTTAATTATCCACTCATTATTGTAGTATCATTCACAATAATATCATAATAATCATTCTTATTGATACCATCAATAAGATTGGACAGTAGTGACAATCACTTAAAATAATATCTTCAGGATTGAAAACAACTCGACATTCCTAATATTAAGACTGGAACAGACTTCCATCAATTACATTCAGGAATCTCTTTCATTTTTAAACCTTCTACTATCCTAAATTTTTGTAACTATTTCAAATATGACTTATACTATCGGTATCCTATACTCAGGTATAGTATTATCAATAAAAAATTTAAAAAATTATCATATAACTATCTTGATCAGCAACCATTTGCTGATTTCTTTTTTAGATATGTTTGGATTAGTCTTAGACTTCTTGATCAATTTAGCTCAAAAATTATATTCAACTTTTGATATTGGCTATCAAATTAGATTTGATAACGTTGTCACTGTCTGACAGTGAACAGAGCAATAATTTTTTAGTCATTTTTGAAAAGAGAATAATTGATCTATTAGTATATAACTATTTTAAGCTTAAAGATTTGGACTTTAGTCTAAAGGTTCTCTCACTATTTTATACGAATTGGTAGCCTCTACCTCCAATTCGAAGAATTACTTTAATTCTTAGCAGGAACTAAAATCCACACAGACTACATTCGGATCCGAGTATGGCTTGGCTAATCCTAGTGCATCCATGGGTAGGCCCTAACTAATTATTTTTAAATAATTTTTAGCAATCAAATTTTCCCCATGTATCTCTTCAGCAGGCATGTGGTGCTCTCCTAAAAAATTGATTAGGTCCAACCATTAACATGACTACATCAAGAGCATCCAGCAAATGAATGTCAGGTCTGAATGTGGCTTGACCAACCTGACCATTGATCTGAAGGAGACAGCAAGGTGGTCATAGGATGAATGATAATTCCAATACCTAATAAACAATAGGTGTGTGGCACCTCCAATGTCTATTTAGAATATTGGATGCATTATCATGCACCTTAATGGGAGGCTATGATCTAGTTATCCCCATAACTAGCTCATTTTATGGACCTAATGATTTAAAAATTTGATTAATATATTTTAGAAATAATTAGTCTACCTATAAGTCATAAATCTTCCTATTGACTTCATCAAGTCATACAAAGGACTAGAGACTAGCTGATCCAACTGGCAAGTTGTAAATTCTCCTACTAACTTCACCAAGTCATGAGAAGAACTGAGACAAGCTGGTCCAGGATACCTAAATCAGTCATATTGATTAATCTTAATGACATGGATCAATTCGAATCACTAGTGATCTAATCAGCCCAATGACCCAGACTCAACCACTAAGCCTCAATCAAAGTCCATTCGGTTTAATCAAAGACATGGACTTGACCTTCTACAACTATTATGCTTGATCTGGAGTATCCTTGATCTAATCTAAATTAACTACTAGTTAGATTTGATCAACTACTCTTTTAGTCCATTAAGTCTTTAATTCTAACTTTAGATCTAATCCAATTAAAAAGGATATGATTTGAGCTAACCCATACCTCATATTTTATGCAATGTAATTAGATCTTTAATCATAATTCTAGATCTAAAATATATTTTTTAATTCTTAATTAAGTATAGCATTAATATGGATTAAGGTTATTAATTGAAATTATTTTAATTTTATAAAATAATTTTACATCATTTTTATGTAAAATTTTTTTATTCTGAAAACTAGGTCGGCTCCCCCTGGCCTGAGTCGGCTCACTTCAGTAGATCGACTAAGTCTGATACTTGATCAACTAACTGATCATGAATATTAACCATTATTGTTCAGTTTGAGATAATTGGGTTGGGACAGTTAGCATTAAGTCGACTAAATCAGAGACTGGGTCGACTCAGTTGGCGTGCCAACAGGTATCATATAGTTTTAAATCTAAAAATTCTACATAAATTGAAATAAAATCAATCATAAAAATTTTAGATCATATTTAAATATTTTATGATTTTAAATTTTATTTTTTATGATTAAAATAATTTTAATCATATAGATTAGATATTTTACTTTTCATACAACTCAAATTTTATATCACATACAATAATTCTAGGATTTCAATTTTTAAATTTTGCAGAAAAATAAATTTTTTCTTTTGCTTTATTCTTCATGGGATTAAATCACATGGCACCCCTACACGCATAAGAGTACCCTATCAAATAGGAAGAGAGGGCATTTAAATCTTTTTTGCTCCTATGATCAGACGGTCTGGTGATCAACCAAATCTAAGTACTTACTAATTGATCATCTAATCTACTTACATATCATACATGTAAAAATTTAGATCTAATCTAAATTATATCAGATCTATTTTTACATTACATCATATCTAAAATCAGATCATAATACATCCCATGCATTACTAAATCAAGATTTTAATGTTGAAATTTTATAGTTTCATACATGCATATTTTATAAAAAGAGTATACAGCAGAATTTAAATTTTTTTAGATTAAATCTAATTTAATCTAAACATGCATAAGATCATATCTTCAAACCATAATCAGAATCATCATATGTGAGATAAGATTCAGATATAGAAATTAAATAAAAAAATAAATAAAAAATATCTGGACATGGATCAATCTTCAATGTGAATAGATGATCATAGATGTTCTTCGAAGGTCCCTTGTAGCCGCACAAGCGTCTGACCTCTACGGATATCCAAGGAGACTCTGATTTGATCAGAAGCCTTTTGATCTCACTGGAGTGCTAGCTCCTTTGCAGAGATCGCATCTTGATGGTTGAAATTTTTTTTTCTCTTAAGAACCTTAGAGAAAAGAAGATGTAGGAGGATCTTGATCTCTATACTAGAGATCATGAGAGGAATCCTTTCTTCTTTTTTTCCTAAATTCATGCATCAAATCTCTACAATAGAGATGTAATAATTTTGTCCAACTTTTGGATAAGAAGAAGAAGAGACATCCATGTCTAACAGTTATTGCCCGCCTCTTAGTTAAGCCAGATCCATCATTCACAAGCAGATGTAAAGTCGTCATTGGATCCCTCACCTAATAGTTATTGGGCCCAATCCATCTTTATCCCACAGCAACTCTTTGCTAATAGAGTGGTTGCATGTTTTCGATGCAACTGAATACTGTAACAGTCGAGAACAATCAACATCGGTAGCACGCCCGCACATTATAATGGTGGAAGACTTGGACTTAATATTTGGTGGAGAGATTTAGATTTAGTCTCATTAATCGTCATCACATGACTGATGTAATTGACATGGGCTAAATCAAACCACCAAGCAACCATAATTGATACTCAATCTTCCAAATTGGCCAGGTAAGTGGAGATTGGTGGGGGTCCCCTGTTACTTTCTTAGACACCAATAAATTGATCAGATAAGCGAACGGAACTAATTAAATAATCACCTTTCAATTACTTGCCTTAGACATCAATTGGACAATTGATCCGAATAGGTTAGCTTAGGTGAATCAGACTCAGCCACAGAGCCAGATTAGGTCCTTAGGTTTAATTAATTCTACATATGGGTGTCAATCGATTTGATCAACAATAATTGAAAGATCTTAGCTCTATTGATCCCACTTTAATCAACACTTGACTGGTTTGATAACTGCTAAATGATTTAGACCCAATATGATCAAGTGAAAATCTTTTTATGTAATCTAATTACAGAACCTAACTTGATTTACCCATGACCAATCTCTCATGCACAAACACTAATTTAAATCTTAAATCAAAATTTTTAGATCTAAATTCTTTGTCTGAAGAGTAAATTTTGATCTCAAAATAATTTTATATCATGCATATAAATATGTATCATATACATAAACAAGTTCAGATCATAGAAATAAATTTTAGCCCTAAACATACTTTCATATATCATATATATGAATCAAAACAGATCTCAAAATCTTTTCAGATCTAAATAATAAAAATATATTATATATATGCTGAAAAAATTAGATCTAAAAATTTAATCTAATTAAAATTTTTAACATCATTTTAGGACAACATACAGCATAACAAATTATGCCAGGATAATCTTATGTCAGAACGACATCAAAACCTCTCAGATCTGAAATTTTTCTCTATAGATTTCAAATCTAAATCTCATGCATATGATGTGACTCTGATACCACTATTGAAATTTTATGATTTCATACATGCATGATTTTGCAAAAAAAGTATGCAGCAAATTTAAAAATTTTTTAGATTAAATCTAATTTAATCTAAGCATGCATAAGCTCATATCTTCAAACCATAATCAGAATCATCATATGTGAGATAAGATTCAGATACAAAAATTAAATAAAAAAATAAATAAAAATATAACTGAAATGGATCAATCTTCAATGCGAACAGATAATCATGGATGTCCTTTGAAGGTCCCTTGTAGCCGTACAAGCATCCAATCTCTACGAATATCCACACGAGATTCTGATCTGATCAAAAGCCTTTTGATCTCATCGGGATACTAGCCTCTTACAGAGATCGCATATTGATGGTTGAAAATCTTCTTTTCTCCTAAGATACTCTTAGAGAACAAGAAGATATAAGAGGATCTTGACCTCTATGCTAGAGATCATGAGAGGAATCATTTCTTCTCTTTTCTTCCTAAATCCATGCACCAAATCTCTACAATAGAGATGTAATAATTTTGTTCAACTTTTGGACAAGAAAAAGAAATACATCCATATCTAAACATGGACAAGAGGGATAGAGAGAGATGTCTAACAATGACTCTTGGTTGTTGCAAGAAAGAAGAGATCAAAGCTAGCAAACTCACACCATACCCATGCACGCCGCACCCTCCTCTCTTGATTTTTTTTTCTCCACACACTCCCTTGGTTTTTGGGCATCAAATCTGATGTAAAATCTCATTTCACCATCCCATAGGTGCTGGTATTTTGTAGGCATAATAAGAGGTTCGATTTGAATGAGAGAAGGGATTGATTTTGGATAGGAATCAAGAGTCGTTGCAACCTTGGACTCTCCTAATATTGTGCCGCCCATACCACCAGGTTTCACACCAATTTTGTACACGCTAAAAGGGAGATTCCTCTTCATTCTTACATGCTAAAAAGGGAGGGAGGTGGCGTGGAAAATCTGGACATATGTGGCGTCAAAACTAGTTGTGGTGTGGAATGTTTTGGGCGCATGGATTGGAGGAGTTTTAATCACATGGGACTCTTGTTTAAATTATTGTTTTAAATCTAATTAAAATATCAATTAATCTTAATCATATTAGGATCAGATTAGACTCAAAAAATAAAAAACCAAACCTGATTTGGAGCCCAATTTATTTAGATTAGATGTCTCCTAGTTGGAGGAGTCCTAGTCCAATTGGACTCTTTCTTGGTGCTGAATTTTAATCCTAATCCCATTAAAATTTGATGCAGCATAAAAATGAAGATTTCTAGTCCAATTAGGAATACATACATCTTAGTTCATTTAGAAATTGGGTCAAACCCAAATCCTAATTCAACTGGGACTAATCATCCAATCTTTTTGGGGTTATCCTATAACCCTATAGGGTTGATCAAATCAAATCCAATCAAATTGACTTGATACAAACCCATTGCTCAATCAAATTGAGTCCATTAGCAATCCTATTACTAATTAATCCTCCTATAACTCACTAACTCTTTAGTAAGTTATACAATGCAATATTTGCATTAGATTAAATATCAATCAAATTAATAATCAATTCTTATTACGATTCATAATCATAATTCAACCATCTGATCAGTCAAAAGTCTCTTTTGTATGTGACCCCATAGGTTCTATTATATCTGATAGTGAGATATATTGTGATCTCTATCACACTATCATTGAAACTCTTTTCAATGGATTGGAATAATTTCAACTCAGCCCATCAAAGATCATTGATCATCAAGATAATCCTCATGAGTCTCACAATCCACTAGTGACACCTAGCAATATATAGTGGCAACCCAACAGAATAAAATATGAACCTCTAAGTGTAGTTAGCGCATGATACAGTCCCTCTACCGTGAGTCCCAACCAGATAGCAGGTCATGGATAAATCATCAAACCTTAACATCGATCATATGATAGATTCAATCAGCTTAAGTTCATGTGTGATTCTATGAAATTTTTTTTTTATCAATCACACTGCTATAGCCATAGACTTAAGGACTCAATAGCTTAAATCTCATAGGATTACTTCTTTCTGCTAGGATCGATAGATCCCATCTTGATGCACACCCCACTCCTACATTGGATCAACTATCTCCAACATCCACTACAAGGGCTCCTTCAGATCCATATTGGTGTGTCAGTCAAACTCTAACAGTCTCACTGCGAGCAGTAGTATCATCTCAGATCAAAAGATCATTCATACAACTACAGCATCGAAAAAATCACTAACGAGTGAGCAGACATCCATGTGACTTCTCATGTTGGTCACGCTCAGTGCTAGTTGTTCTTTAACAACCACCTACACTCTCGCTCCATTGTCTCTATACTGTAGACTCGAGACCCATCTGTTTGAAAGAAGTGATCCATGCACTGGTCTATCCGGATCAATCACCATCCCCATGATGATCCTCTGATCAGGAGCAATTTAAGAATCAACCATTAATGACACATACCTCAAATTCTCAACTCTTTGAGAATATGTATCATCATCTTATTAATCTCTTGGATGATTCATGAACACATAAACATGAATGATAATATAACTGCCCAATAAGTACAAAATCATATGCTAGAGATATAAAATATATCATCTAAGATTGACTTCTAGGACATACGTCCAACAATCTCCCACTTACACTAAAGCCAATCTGCCATGTACCAAGCTCTATCTTTACAAGACATGTTTTAGTCTTAGGCTAGCTAAGTCACTTACCAGCGGGTCAACCACATCACATGTAGAGTTTGCTCTTTGCACCTCTATGTATTTCTACTTGAGGTAGTCATGTGTTCTGCTATTCTATGTGCTTGGATATCTGGTGAGACCTAGGCTCTGTAGCAAGGGCTATGGTGCTATTATCTTTGCAGTATAATGTCACGGTGTTCGATGGCATGACATCCAATTCTGCAACTAATATTAAAATCAAAATACATCCTATACATCTACAGTATACTCAGCTTCCATTAATCGATTATTTGAAATCCTTCTAAAATATCGATATAAGAACATACCCTATGATGTAGATATTCTTCCATCAATATCAGACGTAAAATCTGAATTAGTGTATCCTCTCACTCCTAGCTTTGAACCTTCTTCCAATTAAATATATATCCTTAGTTCTTCTTAAGAGCTTAAAGATATTTTCATAGCAATTTAGTGCTCACAGTCTGGATTCAACTGATATCTACTCATGATATTCATGGTATTATTTATATCAGTTCAAGTATATTATGGCGTACGACTATGTTCGAGAGGATAGCAGATCCCTCTCTAAGATTTCTCTGTTGAACTCTTTTAGCATCCAATCTCTGTACTTTATCTGTGAAAGCACAAGCATCCAATTGCATCTATTACTATAGATCTTTAAGACACTTATTTTATATCTTTTATGGAGAAATCTATATTCAACCATATTTTAACCAATGTCAGTTTTGGACACTCCCACTGTCTCTTTTGAAATCCATAATTTCTCATATCTGATCAAACAATTTGATCATATCATCAAAATGACTTATTCCAACTCTAAGATTTTTATAGACTTTGTGATCTCCTATCACAATAAGTAAAATCTATAGGCTATTCCATACAAAAATCTTAAAAAGATCTCTTCTCAGAAAAGCTATTTCATATCTCTTTCTTGGAGTCGATGTCTTACATCGTCTCGTTGTAGGTTTTGGGATCATCTCTATGCTCCCCATCTCCCATGAGAAAATAATTTTCTCTATATCCTCTGTTAAGCATATCCAAATACCTTTCGAGAGGATAGGAGATCCTACTATGTGTACGAGGTGGAAGAGGAATATACGTCTACTGGCTCATGATTAATAGGTTCTTAAGGTCTTGTAGCTCGTTGCTCTTCAGAGACACTCTCTTTGAGCTTGACTTTTCTCCCACTACTTCATCTTGGTTAAACAATTTTTTAAGAAGATAGCATGTTGGGTCACAATCGCATTGTGATCCTTCAGAAAGTAATATCCCAAACTCTTTTAGGATGAGCTTTATAGACCTATCCTCTAACATATCCACCTACTGTACTAAATACAGACTGGACATCCTTGAATCTCAGAATAACTAAGATTCAGTTCTCACCATGTCATATCTCATATGATGTGGTAGGAACAGATTTAGAGAGAATTTATTTCATAGAAATAAAATATGTTCCTAAAGAAATATAAATAAATTAGTGAAGTTTCATTATGGATCAGACTATATCTCATATAGTCTTTTGACTCTTCTTATCTCGTTGAGTTGAGATTTACTAAGAGTAGTCCAATATGAAATAATACTATTTTATGAGATAATCAAAAAAATTTTTATTAATATTACATCTTCAATTCGATCGAAGTATCTTTAAATTTTTTTTGATTTACTTCTCTACTCATATCTGAATTCTTTAAACCTTTCAAAAATTTTAGATTTTATATCTCATATACAAAGTAAAAATAACTCCTCGATTAGTACATCATATGGGCTACACACATCCAATATGTACAAAGATAAGTATCTCAATGGTCTTTTTCCTCTTATCCCACAAGAGTAGCTTGGTCGTATTTTCTCAAAGGAATGATGCACAAACTAGATTTGACTCAACAGTCAATGAGCCCAAAAGTCCATATTTCTCCTGTTTGTTAATCATTTCTTCTCCAATATGACTTAGCCATAAGTTCTATATATACTTTAAGCTTATCTCAATTTTGAATCTCACAGATCCAATGACATTCACTGATTGCTCGATTAAGTTCACATATGGATCACTATGCAAATAATAGAGACCATCTCTCAGAACTAAATCCAAATGATGATCGTGAAGGATAGATATCTATGGCTGCAGCAGCAACTATTGCCTTATAGCTACTTCAAAAGTTACTTTCTCAGCCCTCTATCTTCCCATCGACTCTACACTAGAGTCAATAGCTCAGCTGGAAGAAGAGAAAATCATAAGGATTATTTTGAGCAATTTTGACATACCTACTCTAAACTTTTCTTTATTTCTTTAGGCTCTCTAGATATTTATCTTTGAATTTTTTCAAGATTTTTTTGTTATCAATACTTTGACCAATTCAGATGAGGTGCCACGATAGTCTTTTATATGATAGTTTACTATAAACTACTCATATAAAGTAATCAAGAATTGTAGGATCAAATCCAAAAGCAATTCCTTGTGTGTGATCATGTCGAGCATTTTAAGCTCCTTAATGTCCTTGATCATTATCAAATAACGATCATAGACTGACTGCCCATCATGCATCACATGCGCTGTGCGACTCTAATCATCTCACAACACTGGTAGGTGAATCAATATACCATAGGTAGTGAATATGTGCTCATGCATAGAACCTATCTTAATTGTCATTGTCTATCCACTCATCAAGTATAACTCATTGACTATGGATTGGACGAGTTGTCAACATTAGAATAACCTGGTAGAGAACATACTTAATTTTCTAAAATTAAGAATAATTCTTAGATTTGTGAGCCAATCTATGTATTTGGTTTTGGTTAATCGATTGATATCTAGGACTCAAGCTAGAGGATTGGAAGCTGACACAATGAACAACAGAGAGCAAAGATTTTAATTAGATGTTTGTACTTACTATATGATTTGTATTAGAGACTTTTAGATGCAAAAAGCGACTCTTATTATTTTATCAGATCTCCCATGCTCTCTGGGTGGAGAAACAAAAATCCTAATGTGATAATTAGATTTCTAATGGGTGCTGCGATCCCATCGATGTCTGCACCTCATCTAATAGTTATTGGTAACATGAATAAACACCGATACGTGGACAACTCTTTGCCCAGATGCTTCTCTAAGCAAGTTGCAGTCACTTAATCTCTAAGTCATGTAGCTCACCTAACAGTTATTGCCCACACTTCTTAGTTAAGCCAGATCCACCATTCACAAGCAGATGTAAAGCTATCATTAGATCCCTCACCTAATAGTTATTGGGCCCAATCCCATCTTTATCCCACAGCAACTCTTTACTAATAGAGTGGTTGCATGTTTTCGATGCAACTGAATCACTGTGACCAGTCGAGAACAATCAACATCGGTAGCATGCCCGCACATCTACAATGGTGGAAGACCTTGGACTTAATATTTGGTGGAGAAATTTAGATTTAGATCTCATCTAATCAGTCATCACATGACTGATGTAATTGGCATGGCTAAATCAAACCACCAAGCAACCATAATTGATACTCAATCTTCCAAATTAGCCAGGTAAGTGGAGATTGGTGGGGGTCCCCCTGTTACTTTCTTAGACACCAATAAATTGATCAGATAAGCGAACGAAACTAATTAAATAACTATCTTTCAATTACTTATCTTAGACATCAATTGGATAATTGATCCAAATAGGTTAACTTAGGTGAATCAGACTCGAGCCACAGAGCCAGATTAGGTCCTTAGGTTTAATTAATTCTACATATGGGTGTTAATCGATTCGATCAACAATAATTGAAAGATCTTAGGCTCTATTGATCTCACTTTAATCAACACTTGACTCGATTTGATCAACTACTAAATTGATTTAGATCCAATATGATCAAGTCAAAAATCTTTTTATGTAATCTAATTACAGAACCTAACTTGATTTACCCATGACCAATCTCTTATGCACAAACACTAATTTCAAATCTTAAATCAAAATTTTCAGATCTAAATTCTTTGTCTGAAGAGTAAATTTTGATCTCGAAATAATTTCAGATCATACATACAAATATGTATCATATACATAAACAAGTTCAGATCATAGAAATAAATTTTAGCCCTAAACATACTTTCATATATCATATATATAATCAAAACAGATCTCAAAACTCTTTTCAGATCTAAATAATAAAATATATATTATATATATACGAAAAAATTAGATCTAAAAATTTAATCTAATTAAAATTTTAACATTATTTTAGGACAACCATATAGCATAACAAATTATGTCAGGACAACCTTATGTCAGAACGACATCAAAACCTCTCAGATCTGAAATTTTTCTCTATAGATTTCAAATCTAAATCTCATGCATATGATGTGACTCTGATACCACTGTTGAAATTTTATGGTTTCATACATGCATGATTTTACAAAAAAAGTATAAAGTGGAATTTATAAATTTTTTAGATTAAATCTAATTTAATCTAAGCATGCATATGATCATATCTTCAAACCATAATCAGAATCATCATATGTGAGATAAGATTTAGATATAAAAATTAAATAAAAATAAATAAATAAAAATATAACTGGATATGGATCAATCTTCAATGCGAACAGATGATCATGGATGTCCTTTGAAGATCCCTTATAGCCGTACAAGCATCCAATCTCTATGGATATCCACACGAGACTCTGATCTGATCAAAAGCCTTTTGATCTCATCGGGATGCTAGCTCTCTTACAGTGATCGCATCTTGATGGTTGAAAATCTTTTTTCTCCTAAGATACTCTTAGAGAACAAGAAGATATAGGAGGATCTTGACCTCTATGCTAGAGATCATGAGAGGAATCATTTCTTTTCTTTTCTTCCTAAATCCATGCGCCAAATCTCTACAATAGAGATGTAATAATTTTGTTCAACTTTTGGATAAGAAGAAGAGATGACATCCATGTCTAAACATGGACAAGAGGGATAGAGGGAGATGTCCTAACAACGACCTCTTGGTTGTTGCAAGAAAGAAGAGATCAAAGCTAGCAAACCTCACACCCTACCCATGCACGCCGTACCCTCCTCTCTTGAATTTTTTTTCTCCACACACTCCCTTGGTTTTTGGGCATCAAACCTGATCTAAAATCTCTTTTCACCATCCCATAGGTGCT
The DNA here is from genome assembly GCF_000442705.2 of Elaeis guineensis. Lineage (NCBI taxonomy): Eukaryota > Viridiplantae > Streptophyta > Magnoliopsida > Arecales > Arecaceae > Elaeis > Elaeis guineensis. The sequence continues at coordinate 29,053,799 of NC_025998.2, read as the reverse complement.
GGTATTTTGTAGGCATAATAAGAGTTTCAATTTGAATGAGAGAAGGGATTGATTTTGGATAGGAATCAAGTCCTTGCAACCTTGGACTCTCCTAATATTGTGCCACCCATACCACCAGGTTTCACACCAGTTTTTTACACACTAGAAGGGAGATTCCTCTTCATTCTTACATGCTAAAAAGGGAGGGAGGTGACATGGAAAATCTAAACATATGTGGCGTCAAAACTAGTTATGGCGTGGGATGTTTTGGGCACATGGATTGGAGGAGTTTCAATCACATGGGACTCTTATTTAAATTACTATTTTAAATCTAATTAAAATATCAATTAATCCTAATCATATTAGGATCAGATTAGACTCAAAAAGATAAAAATTAAATCTGATTTAGAGTCTAATTTATTTAAATTAGATGTCTCCTAGTTGGAGGAGGAGTCCTAGTCCAATTGGACTCTTTCTTGGTACTGAATTTTAATCCTAATCTCATTAAGATTTAGTGCAGCATGAAAATAAAATTTCTAGTCCAATTAAAAGTACATACATCCTAGTCTAATTAGAATTGGGTCAAACCAAATCCTAATTCGACTGAGACTAATCATCCAATCTTTTGGGGTTATCCTATAACCCTATAGGGTTGATCAAATCAAATCCAAAATAAGTCAAATTAAATCTAATCAAATTGAACTTGATACAAGCTTCATTGCTCAATCAAATTGAGCCTATTAGCAATCCTATTGCTAATTAGTCCTCCTATAACTTACTAACTCTTTAGTAAGTTATACAATGCAACATTTGCATTACATCAATTATCAATCAAATTGATAATCAATTCCAATTACAATTCATAATCGTAATTCAACCATCTGATCAGTCAAAAAATTTTTTTATGTGACTCCATAGGTTTATTATGTCTGGTAGTGAGATATATTGTGATCTCTATCACAATATCATTGAAACTCTTTTCAATGAATTAAAACAATTCCAACTCAGCCCACTAAGGATCATTGATCATCAAGATGATCCTCATGAGTCTCACAATCCACCAATGACACCTAGCATATGTGGCAACCCAACAGAATAAAATATGAACCTCTAGATGCAGTTAGTGAATGATACAGTCCCTCTGTCATGAGTCCTAACCAGATGGCAAGTCATGGATAAATTATCAAATCTCAACATCGGTCATATGATAGATTCAATCAGATTAAGTCCATGTGTGATTCTATAAAAAATTTTTCATCAATCACATTGCTATGGCCATAGACTAAAGGACTCAGCCTCTTAAATCTCATAGGACTACTCTCTTCTGCTAGAATTGATAGATCCCATCTTGATGCACACCCTACTCTTATAGTGGACCAACTATCGTCAACATCCACTACAAGGCTCCTTGAGACCCATGTTGGTATGTCAGTCAAACTCCAGTAGCCTCACTGGAGCAGTATATTATCTCAGGTCAAAGGACAGTCATACAACTGTAGCATCGAGAAAGTACTAACGAGTGAGCAGACATCTATGTGACTTCTCATGTTGATCACGTTCAGTGCTAGTTATTCTTTAACAACCACCTGCACTCTCGCTCTAGTGTCTCTACACTACAGACTTGAGACCCATCTGTCGAAGGAAGCGATCCGTGCACTGATCTATCTGGATCAATCACCATCCCATGATGATCCTCTGATCAGGAGTAATTTAGAAATCAACCATTAATGACACATGCCTCAAATTCTCAACTCTTTGAAAATATGTGTCATCATCTTATTAATCCTTAGATGATTCATGGATACATAAATATGAATGGTAATATAACTGTCTAATAAGTATAAAATCATATCCTAGAGATATATAATGTGTCAGTCAAGATTGACTTCTAGACATACATCCCATATTTAATTCTACATGCATATATGTTCATGTCATAACAAACCTGACTCTGATATCAGTTGAAAGAAAGTGTGGTAGTTTTATGCATGCATTTTTAAAATTTTATAGCGAAACATACATAGATTAAATAATTTAATCTACAATGCATATATAGATAAATCTAAAACTATTATACAAGATCTATGATATGAACTAATATACATGTATATAAATCTAAAATCTAAAATTCGACAAACATAGATCTTATCTATATTATATTTAGATCATATCTAAAATATGAATTGAGTTTAAAACTTGATACCTGAGCACGGATAGTAGATCACCATATCTAAATTTATGGTAGTTGATTCTTCATGATGCTCAGCAGTCATACATGCGTCTAGCCTCTACGGATATCTACACGAAGTCCTTGTGCTGATCGGTATCCCTGAGAGTGCTAGCTCACGAAGATAACTTTTGTTTGCTGATTTAAGAGGAACATAAAAAAATGAAGCACAAAAAGATTTTCTTTTTTTCTTTCTGGATCTACGCATCAGATCTCTACGATAGAGATCAAGAGAGGAATCATTTCTTTTCAATTCTCTCATGCACAAGAGAGAACCTCTCTCTTTCTTTCATACCTTTAAGAAGAACTTTTTTTCTCTAATTTTTTATGATAAAAATTAGATCTAGTCTTTTTTTCATGCAAAAATAACATTAATTCTCATGCCCTAAAAAAATCAAAAGAAAGATCCAAGAAAAAAATCGTTCTTCTATTTTCTTCTCCCTTTTTCTCTTTGATCTAGAGCCCTAGGAAGCCCCAAACATCCAACCAAATTTTTTTAATATTTTTTTTAAATTTTTATGTTAAAAATTAGATCTAATCTGATTTTCATACTAGAAAAAAATTAAAAAAAATTGAGAGAAAAATTCTTTCTTCTCCAAGGGCTGTGCATAAGAAAGAAGATCTTTCTTCTTCCTTCTCTTTCTCTCATTGGAAAGAATCTTTCTTCTCCAATTTTCTACTGTAAAATCAGAAAGAGAGACTCTCTTTGATGTCTTGAAACTAGCAACAAAAACTCCTTGAAAACCCCTTTCAAAGAGGCGTGAGATGGGGCTTAGGTGTGTGGGGTTTTGGGGCATCCAACTCTTGGATGCCCCATCCACTTTTTTTTATTAGGTGACAACATGAGAGGGGAGGGGCACCTTATTTCCATGGAAAAGAGGAGAGGAGCACAACTTCTTAGCTAGGGCATGGGTTCTCATGGTGAAAGAGATTAGGTGTGGAGAATTTAATGCCATATGGGTTGTTAAGAGTTGTTAAGTTCTAGTCCAAATAGGACTCATGATTCTTGGTCAAATCCATAACTAACTCTAGAACCATTCCTAACCAACTTAAAAATTAGTTATAACAAACTAACTAATTAGGTTCTAGCCCAATTAGGAAACCAATTAAGTCTTAATCTAATTAGAAAATTAGTTAGATTAAACCTCATCAATCTAGGGATTGATTCTTCTTAATATTTTTCTTTAACATTTTCAGGAAAGCTTTTGATTATAGACTTGATCCAATCAAGCCTATTATCTAATTAGAGTTTGATCCAATCAAATCTAAATCAAATTAAATTAATTTTTTTTAATTAAATCTGATTTGCATCTCTAAAATCAATTAGAAAAACCCTGATATCCATTAGGGCTTGATCTAATCTATCCAAAGTAAATCTAATTGAATCCAATTCAATTAGATTTGATCCAATCTCATTGCTCAATTAAATTGAGCCAATTAACAATCAAATTGTTAATTAATTTTTTTCTAATTTATCAATCTTTAGTAAATAATTTATTATAATTTTTGCATAGGATTAATCATCAATCATACTGATAATTAAACCATTCAACGATTCATAATCGTCGATCAATCATTTGATTAGATAGGTACTTCTATGTATGTGACCCATAGGTTCGAAATAAGCTAGTAGCATAAAAATAATTTCTGTACCAATCGATATAACATCTAGCAATGGGACCCACGTCGGGATAGGCTTAATGTATGCTCAGCAGTACTCAAGAATCTACGTAGATATAGTTATCATATAATTCATCTCTTGACTCTCGATGCTCAAGAATAATTTAAGATTAAACTGCAATCCTAGATAGCGGTCCAAATTGTGTTTAAACCTAAAAAATTCTGTGACTTCTCACTAGGACTATTCTGACCAGAATTTTATGAATTAAAATATAGTGATGCATCATCTCTAATTTTACTTGAAACGGTCAATTCCATCTTGACTCACACTCAGACTTCATAAGTACTTGACTGTACTCAGAAATCTTTTATCATCGAATTAAAAATTGGATAATCCGGCACCAAAGTACAGTGAGTTGCTTTCAAGTCACCGAGGCAGTCTCAGATCAGAGGGACACTTATACCCATATCCATCAGAGCAACCCTTGATAGCAGAGTGCTCTGGAGTTGGTCACGCTCAGTAAAAGGTACACCTACACTTCACCCATATGCCATACCTGTATCACCACACGTCTTGGTTAAAAGGACAACCAACTAATATGGCACACAATGACCTACACTCGATATAATTATCGTCCTTATAACAATTGTATCATTTGATTGCGAGTAGGATTTAAGAACTATATGATAAATCCTCCTTTATCATTTTGAAAGTAGTTCTAAGGACTTATCATAACACATGAGTTCTTTTTAGGAAGATGTATTCCTTATGATGTATCTGTCAGATAACATTTATCAATTTATAATTCATATACATGCATGGAGCACAATCATCAATAACCTAAATGATTGACTTTAAGGCATATTTTCAATAGTTGGTTCTCAGGATATCAAACAACAAAATTATCTTTGTTATTAAAATGTGAAAGATAGGGTTAGACTCTATCTAGGATACTTGAATCTACATTCAAGATAATTACAGTACTATCTTTGGTACCCTTTTCTCTTCTCATGCATCCTGCCATTTTTGTTTCATAAGCAGAGCATGTGCCAGATATTACTTATGGTCATATGGCGCAACTTAATGTCATGGATGCAAGATCAGCAATTGCAACATTAACTTATGGAACTATTCGAACAGGTACTTCTCCGAAAGTTTGCTAATTTGCCTACTCGAGATGATAATTGGAGGCTGAGTATGGAGGTCACTTTGTTATGGATCACGCATGCTGAACAAATGCCCAAATCTTCCAACTGAACCGTCCAATCAAGGGACTTCTTTCTCACTGCACTAGTAAAGGGACCTATTTCTCCTCTATGGAGTAACTACGTGGAACAGAACTGATTGGAGAAGGATCCTTCCTCATCAATGAGATAGACTTTTTTTCCCACAGGAGATTGTTCCAAACTCAGATAACAGTGCTCATGGCACCTAAACACCAGAGGGCTTCTTCTAGAGCACGCGTAATTGTTGTAGGTCGACTAATTGTTATTTTACGTCACTTTTAATGCACAAAAAAAGAAAGAGTTCTAGCAAAAAAATGGGTAATTAAATTATTGGCTAATTCATCAACATGAAGCAGGTCAAAATGGTTAGGACAAGATCTATGGCCATGTTTGCTTGTCCGAATGGAAAACCAACATGAAAACAATATTCATGAAAAATCCACTTCTCAAGATTATTGGTGATGAAAATTAGTTTAATTCCTGTATGTAGATAAGTTCAAGTAAATCTCTGGAGAAAGGAACTGTCCTGATGTAAGGACCCGAACCTTATTATTTTCCCACACGAATCTTAAAGCAGTCGAAGAAAATGAAAATTTTTAGAACCTTACGTGCTTCGAGGAGGACTTCCCATGGAGTCCATCTCCTCTAAATTTGATTGCAAAAGGGAGTCCTAAGATGGATCAAACTCCAACACACCCATCTATAAATTTCCTCCCTCTCTTCCTCTATAAATCATCCAAATCCTCAGTCAAATTGCTGGTAAAATCCATGGGATTTTTGTAGTTTTCCGGTATTTCCAATGAACCACCACCATTCTCATCAGGAAAGAGGACAATGTTTCATTGGAGACAAGATATGGCTATTAAACCCTCTCCTTTCTCTTTTTTCGAGTTCTATGGGCATTATCGTCAGTGGGTAGTAGCCGGATTCATTGAACATTATTTTTCTTATTCTTGTCTTTGTCTATCCTTCCATCGAGCAGGCTGCCATCACCAGATGTGGCTATGCTTGGACTACTATAGGCTTGAGCCATCATCGTCGGTGCCAAGGGGTCACTGTCATTCATGGTTGTCACCGTGGGTGTGGTTGGCCCTATACTTTTCCCCCTCCCCTATTCCCATGAAGAGGAAGAAAGAAGAAAATGTGAGAAAGAGAAGGATCTAGAAGAAAGAAAAGAAAGAACGAAAAAAAAATAATAAAAAAAAAGTTTCTCTCTCTTTCCTCTCTCTTCTCTCTTTTCACTTGCTTTCCTTGGTTTTCCTCTCCACTTTTTCTCTCTGAGTTTTTTTCTTTATAATTTTCTCTCTATAGTCTCTCTCTATAATTTTATCTCTCTTTATAGATTTTTCTCTCTAGAAATTCTATACATTAGTGGAGTGTCCACATGTCTAGGTAAACCTAGATCAATTAATTAACCCTATATGAGTCATTTTGGATCTATAATGTTTCGGTCTTTTTCATAATTTTCACTATCCATGATTGTCTATGATTTATTTTGATTATACGGAGTTGCAATTATCTATATAAAAGGATGCCGAGCAGAACACCTTGACCCCAAGTTCTTAGATTGAGAAGTATATCGATTATTGTGCTTGGATCCGAGACTAGTAAAGGTGAAGTTCCCTTTACATGATCACTCGTACATATGATTTTTTTTATATCATGTATGATGATTTTTAGTTTCACATTGAATATATGATTCTTTATTATATTTATATCATATGTTGATTATTTTGATTGTTTAAAATAAAATCAAATGTTTGAAATTGAGCAAGGAACACTACAAAATTATGAAATGGTGTATTGATTGTGTAAAGGATTTGGATAAGCCATGATATGGATTGTCAGTCACAAGCCAATATGTGACATCTTGGATTGCTAATTATAGGCTGAATCATAATACCTTGGACATCATGCATTGAAGCATGGTTATTATGATTTTTCATTATAGGCTGAAATATGGTTTATGATTTGTCAGTCACTGATCTAAGTATGACTATGATTAGTCCAAACAGAAAGACAACTATTGATTTGGAATATGTTAATGAAATATAAGTGATAAGTCATATGAAGTCGCATGCGATATTTATGATGAATTTGTAATAACATATGATTTGTGATATATCCTTATATAATTATTGAGTTATATTGGATATCTAACATGAGATTTTATGGTTTGTGATTTCTTTTTAATACTACTCATTCATTATTATTTTGAATTTCATTATTATATTAGTGTATATATGATAGGATTCATATTGGGATATAAAGCTCACAACCTCAATTCTCTCTTTTCTTTTAGAGTTGTAGGATGTAGAGCATTGGATGGGTTAACCATGGAGTTATCTTATAGGCCTTGCATGATCTCTACTGTGGTTTAGGATTCATATGGCCATATCACGTGGTCGACCCAAATGACATTTTGACAAAATGGTGTCAGAGCGTAGGTTATGCATGATTACTTAGGATTGTAACATAAGTGACTAGGGCATGACATAAGTGATATCAACTTTAGGATTTTAATCACTAGGGATTGTGGTAGAAGTGAATTATAGGGTTTGTCTTTTGATAAACTATTTATATCTTGAGTTATAATTTGAGGAGTTTGATAAATTTATGATCTTATTGTTTCAAAAATTATTTAGCAAATCCCAAGAATTTAGTGGATTTAAATTAGAGTGTGCAGTGAAAATATGGTGGTTTAAATCATTTAAATTTGATCAAAAATTTGGTTCTAATTTGGAGGATGTTATGATAGAGGACTTGAGTTTTATTTTCCAATGAAGGAGGCTATCTAGGAGTTGAGGATAATATAAGAATTTTGTATCCTTAAGATTGCAGCATTACAGTATACTAATTTCAAAGATGAAATTATTTTAAAAGGAGAGAATATAAGGACTTGGACCTTTTTATTTTTCCATAATGAATCTTAAAGCAGGCAAAAAAAAAAAAATTTGTCGAACCTCAAGTGCTGAGCATGTGAGGCGGAAGAGGGGGACTCCTAATGGAATCCATCTCCTCTTGAATTTGATTGGGAAAGGGAGTCCTAAGATAAATCAAACTTGATCACTCCCATCAACAAATCTCCCCGCTCTCTTCCTTAATGCATCGCCCAAATCCTCAGCCAAATTGCCAGTGAAATCCATTAGATTTTTTTAGTTTTCCATAGAAATATTTCTGATGAGCCACCACATTCTCATCGGGAAAGAGACCAAGTACTTCACCAGAGATGAGGTATGGCCATTAAACCCTCTCCTTTCTTTTTTTTGGATTCTATGGGCATTGTTGCTGGTGGGTAGTTGCCGGATTCTATGAACAAGATTTCTTCTATTCTTATCTTCTTCTATCCTTCCATTGAGCCAGCCACCATCATTGGTTGTGGTTTTGCTTGGACTTCTACGAGCTAGAGATGTCATCGTCATCATTGGCGCCAAGGGATCGTCGATGGTCGTGGTCACTGCCATGGGTGTGGCTGGCCTATACTTTTTCTCCTCCCTTATTTCTATGAAGAAGAAGAAGAAAGAAGAAAACTGAAGAAAAGGAAGGAAAAAAAAAGAAGAAAGAAAAGAAAGAAAAGATGAAAAAATGAAGAAAAAAAAGAGAGAGTGTTTCTCTTTCTCTCACCTCTCTTCCCTTCTTCACTTGCTTTCCTTAGTTTCTCATTCTATTTTCTCTCTATGAGTTTCTCCATCAAATTTCTCTCTCTATAACTTTGTCTCTCTTTATGGATTTCTCAATCTAGAAATTCTGGAGGGTCAGATATCTAGATAAATCTAGATCAGTTGGTTGACTCTACGAGGGGCTTTAGATCTATAATATTTAGGTCTTTTCTATAATTTTTACAATCCATGATCATCTATGATTTATTTTGATTTTGTAGAGGTGCAATTGTCTATTCAAGAAGGTGTGTCGAGTGGAACATTTTGACCTCAAGTTCGTAGATCGATTGTTATACTTGGGTCTAAGACCAGTAGAGGCAAAAGTCCCTTTACATGATCAGTTGTATATATGATTTTTTTTTTTATGTTATGCATGATGATTTTTGATTTTATGTCGAATATATAATTTCATAATATATTTGTATCATATATTGACTATTTTGATTGCTGAGAATAAAATTGAATGTTTGAAATTGAGCAAGAATATAACACGAAATTATGAAAGATGTATTGATTATATAAGAGGATCTGGACTAGCCATGATGTGGATCGCCGCCTATGGGTAGAATTGTGACATCTTAGATTGCAAATCATGGGCCTCATAACATCCTAGTTTGCCACTGCAGATCAAAGTATGGTTATTATGGTTTGCTACCATAGGTTGAAGTGTGATTTATAGTTTGCCAATCATAGACTAAAGCGTGACCATGATTATAGTTCAAATTGAAAGACAACTTTTGGTTTGAAATATGTTAATGAAGCAAAAATAAGTCATATGAACTCACATTTAACATTTATGATAGATTTATGATAATATATTATTTATTCTCTATGTTTGTATAACTTTAAGATATATTAAATACTTGACACGAGATTTTATGGCTTATGATTTCTCTATGATATTATTTATTCATTATTATTTTGAATTGTATTAATATATTAATATATGTATAATGAGATTTTTACTGGCTGTAAAGCTCACAACCTCAATTCTCTCTTTTCTTTCAAAGTTGCAGGATATGTAGCACTAGATACGTCAGCCATGGAGTTTGAGCAATAGAGTAATCTTGTAGGCCTTGTATGATCTCTAGGGCTTCAATTTAGGATTCATGCAAGCCGTATCATGTGATCGATTCGGATGATGGGTTTGGAACGTGACACTTAATAGCATATAGTATTAATATATTATTATTAGCATTAATACAATATTATGTAGTAGTTTTGTAATTATAATAAATTAACATGATAGCAAAATTATTATATATCAGTAGTTTAATTTTTTTATGGTGTGTTATCAAGTATTTCTTATTTATATAAATAAAGTTTTGATATGCTACTCGACTCTGGACTTAGAGAATTTTTTGTGCACCATGGACGGCATAGAAAATCCGATGTGGAGTACACCGTCTTATCCGATTGATCCACATAGTCATCAAATTTTAACATACATTTAATATCTGTAAATCAATTTTTTCATTTAAAAATTTTATACGATAAAAATATTCTGATTTTTTGAAAAAAATTATGATATCCTGTAGCGTAATATAGCTAGGATATCATAATATGCCTAAAATATCATAATATAAGAAGGATATTTTTATCTAATTGCTTTTCGATGCGTATTTAATGCTGTAGGTCAGTTTTTTTTTTTAATTTTAAATAAAAAAATATTCTGTGTTTCAAAAAATTATGACATCCTGATATATTATGCACATACAATGTTATAATATGATATAAAATATATAATTTTTTAAAAAATAAAAATATTTTATTATATAAAATTTTTAATAAAAAATTAATTTATAAATATAAAATATATATTAAAAAATAATAATTATATAAATTAATTGAATGAAGTAACGTACTTCACGTTAGATTCCCTGCACCTTCCGCGGTGCACAAAGAATTTCGCGACTTTGTTGCGGTGGCCCTCTCAGTTGGTGATAATATGGTTACGTAAGCAAATCAGATAACAAAATGGATAACCACGTGATCAAATTTTGAATCTGCCCGGAAAATCTTTTCGGTAGATCAACCCAAAGCTGTCAGCCAAAATCCCGAGGCAGAAGAAAAGGACCTCCATGCATCTTTTGTTTTTCTTTGTAGATCGACGGACCCAGCGCTGAAATTTAGGCTAAAACTGGAACGGATCTTTAGAAAAATACAGGCTGAGCAGGCCGAAAGATTCGATTCCTCGAAGATGTTAATGTGGATCCCACCATTACCAGCCGCCAGCCCCATGCCGTGTTTTGCCATCACCAAGTACTGTATGTTACTGTATATTCCTCAAAGAATGGAAAGCATCTCATGGGTGCAGTTCGTGTAAAGGCAACGAAACGAAGATAATTTTTTTTTTTTATAGATAAATGGAGATAACCGTTAGAGCATATCTCTTTTAGTAATATGATCTTCTTTCTTAGTCGTAGAGGAAAACTCATGGGACGCAAATTATCATGGTTACACATAGGAGAAGTTATAATGCAAAGAGATGATGTATTATCTGCAGAGCAACGTTATGAAACATTGGCTCTTGAATGTTTGAAAATCATCCATTTTATTTCTATTCTAGTCCGAACACGTTCAACTACGAAGTTTTAATGTGATATACTACTTTTATTTCATTCATGTAACATCTTTTCTAATCGGGTATATGATAAAATTCAATGTATAACAAAATAATATATCTAGGATGTGAAACATTACAAGTTTTGTTGCTACTCAGCTATCTGTTGGGTGGGACTAGCTACAAAATAAATGTTCTTTATCATTTGAACGGTAAAATTGTTGAACTCATGGTGTATGAGCCATACAACCCTAAAGCTGTTCTTTCCCTCGCGGCTAGTTAAGAAATCAGATTTGCAGCATCAAACATTTGAAGAGGTCAATTTTTTCTAAGAGGAAAAGAGATTCATCCAAAATGAAATACTTAAATCTAGTTATTGTATGATACGTTGTTGAAGACTTGAACTCAGAATTTCCATCTAATAGAGGGTGTGACCGGAGCACCATTGAAAATGAAGAATAGAATGTGCTAGCAAATATCATGCAGCTTCACGGACGGCCTTGTTCTAACTTCAAGGCACCTTGAAAGCTAAAATATCTACATGCCACTATTGGACAAATATAATTTCGCCTCGATGTTGAGATATCTCTGATATAAGATTATATATCCTGAGAAATTTTTTGCACATTGTGGGTGGTGTAAAAATCCAACATGAAGCACACCATTTTAACTGATTGATCCATGTAGCCACCATTGTCCAATGCACATTTAATGTCTGCAATTTTATTTTTTTATTTAAAATTTTGAATGACAAAAATATCCATATTCTTTGAAAAAATTATAACATCTCATATTCATATTATAACATTCTATATGTAGAAATCATAATTTGACGCAGAATGTCATAATATGACATAGAATGCTATAATTTTTTTCAAAAAGCAGGAGTATTTTCATCATTCAAAATTTTTAAATGAAAAAGTGAAACTGTAGGCATTAAATACGTATTGAAAAGTGATTGACAAAAATGCTTCTCTCATATTATAACATCCTATGTCATATTATGATATCCTACGTGTAGGAAGTCATAATTTGATGCAAGATGTTATAATATGCCATGGAATATTATAATTTTTCAAAGAAGAGGGGCATCTTCATATTCAAAATTTCAAATGAAAAAGTGAAACTGTATGCATTAAATGTGCATTGAAAAGTGGTTGAATAAAAATGCCCCTCCCATATTATGACATCCTGATGCCAAATTATGACTTTCTGTGCACGAAAAGTCATAATTTTACTATAGAATGTCATAATATGTTATAATTTTTTTCAAAAAGAAGAAATATTTCGTCATTCAAAATTTTAAATAAAAAAACAGAACTGCAGATTTAAATATGTATTGAAAAGCGGTGGCTACGTGGACCAATCGGACAAGATAGTGTGCTCCATGTTGGATTTTCTACACCACATATGGTGCACAAAGAATTTTTTTATACATCCTACATCATGTGCACCATACGATGATGCACCACATCAATTACAACTGCTTGTTTTTGTGGACCTCATTTGTCAAGTATTCATCCCGATGCATCATCCCAGTAACAGACGGCTGTGGTTGGCATCGTGCACCACGGTGGATACATATGGTGTAGAATATAATTTCTTCCCTAATACATATATTGGATGTGATAGCTGCAGCAAATGGAGCAACTCGAGATTTTCATTTAATATTCACGTAGCTTTACTTTTGTACCTTGTGTTATACTTCAGGTTATTTTTTTTAGAATGTTTGCGCATGCGTGCTACTGGGGCTCTCTTCAGGTTCTCCCCACAAGTTTAGACATCCTCACTATCCACATGTTCCAAATGGAGCAACTCGAGATTTTCATTTAATATTCACGTAGCTTTACTTTTGTACCTTGTGTTATACTTCAGGTTATTTTTTTAGAATGTTTGCGCATGCGTGCTACTGGGGCCTCTCTTCAGGTTCTCCTCCACAAGTTTAGACATCCTCACATGTTCCATCTAGCTTCCGTCATGGGTTCTGCCTTCAGCTTGCCATTGGTTGACTTGGGGAAATGGAAGGAAACCCCACTTAGATGCAAACCCGTACTGCTTTGAGTAACAGCTACAGGGGCTCTGGCCTTGAAGAGGATGGCAAACACTTTGACTCTAAGAAATGGGTTGCGTAGAGTGGAAGGATGTGGATCGATTGGGAAGTGGGTGCATTGGGTATTCTTGCTCCAAGAGATCCTTTTCTCTTTTTGATAAGAATTGTTGTTGCGAGAGATCAACTAAGACAGGACTTCCTTTTTTTTCTTTCACATCGCTTTGTACTTAATGGTTGTGATCTCCCAGCTGTCTTCATCACGAAAATTTTCTTTCTATTGCATAGATCTTAGATCAAATTGAAAGATGAGGATCATCTAATCTAACATATATCTTTTGGTGTTTACAAAAGATGTAATTTTTTCTTGAAGCATATGATTCATATTGTGAGAGCCCATTTAAGATCAGGCTTGGACCAGATGTTTGGGCCACCCAACGTGCAGACGACATGTGAGATCCGGGGAGGACTCTCGATGGGTGTCTGCTTCCTTCCTGAATCTAGCAAGGAGAGGGATTCTTGGGCTCATTGGAGCTCTAGAGCCCAGTGATAAATGCAAGGATCTAGATTTTGTTCGCACTATTTTAAAACAAAAAGAAAACAATTTAAGAAAAGGCGGATACATGAGGCAAAATAGAAGAGGACTTTCGATGGAGTCTATCTTCCTTCTCTCTGAGCTTGATTAGAACTAGGAGTTTAGAGCTCATCGGAGCTCTAAATCTTAACTATAAATCTTTCCCCTTCGCCTCTAAACATCTCGCCCCTCACCCATGATCAATCGCCAGTGAAAACCTCTTGGTTTTTATTTGTTTATCGTTGAGTATGTTCGATGATTCACTACTGATTCATCATGGGAGTTGAGGTATTAACCTCCTATTTCTCTTCATCTCCTCTTTCCGAACTCTAGGAAGCTTTTGATGGTCAGATTGAGCTACTGGCTGCCAGATTTCATAGGGGATCAACCTTCCCTATTTTTGCTTTCTTCTTTCCTTCCATCAGAGTAGCTACTATTATTAGCCATGCTCGGCTATCGAAGATCGAGCAACTGGAGGTCCACCACTACTAGGGGTTATTGTCGGGAGTGCCATGGGGGATGGCTGGCCTAAGATCTCTCCATCCTTTATTTTCCATAATGAAAAAATAGAGAACTAGAAAAAGAGAAGGAGAAAAAGAAAAAGAAAAAGAAAAGAAAAGGAAAAAGAAAAAAAAATGAGAAAAAAGAGGAGAGAGTCTCCCTACTTTCTTTCTCCATAAATTTCTCTCTCTTCATTGATTTCTCTCTCTAGAGATTTTATGGATAATAGAGGGTTAGGTACATGATAGGTTTGAGTCGACGCTAAGAGATGTCTTGATGGATTGTGAGATCCAAGATACCGGGCTAGCATCCTCCAACCATCTATCCTGATATTCTATGATTTTCTATCAAGAATCCATCACGTTACAATCAGTTTGATGATGAAGATTGGCTCTATAGTTGAACAATTGCTAGGACAAGATAGTATTAAGTTGAATATTTTGTCCTGAGTTTATAAATCAAGGAGTTCATCAATTACTATATTTGAGTCAATCGCTGGTAGAGATAAGGATTTCTTAACACGGCCATTCACATGTTTATAAAAAATTAAATCTGTATGATTGTTGTATATTCTATATCTATCGATATGTATATTATATGCAGTTGAATTGATGTTGCTTGAATTATGATTAATTGACGCTTAATGATTGTTGAGTAAAAAATATGATATAACATAATGGATGGGGTGGGTGGCAATGTAGGTTAGCCGGTCATACAAGAAATATAGTGCACATGCTAGATTAGTTTTAGATTGGGGTGCGACATTATTTTAGGTCTACTATGGGCTGGAGTATAACTGTGACTAATCTAACGTCAAAATTAGATTATGACTTTAATAATATGGATGGGCATGGATGATTTTTGGATTGATTGGTCATACAAAAAACATGGTATATATGTTGGATTAGCCTCAAGCTGGGGTGTAGTATTGTATTTAGCCTACGATGGGCTGAACCATGGTTGTAATTAGTTTAATGCCGGAAAGATAAACATTAATTTGCATAACTATAAGTGTAGGAAAGGGGAGCATGTGACTAGTCTGTGTGAAATATGGTGTATTAGCCATGAGCTGAAATATTTTGGCCTACCATGACTGGAGTATGACTGTGACTAGTCCGATGCCGAAATCAAATCAAAATGATGAATCATGTCTAACTGAAATGTATCCGAACTAGCCGGTACATGTGAAATATGGTATTATGATATCAGCCTTAGGCTGAGATATGGTTGCTGGCCATAGATAAAAACGTGATGTGTGTTTGGCCAACCACGAGCTAGACGTGGGTGGATTTAGTTCAATATCGGAATAATAATATTCTAGATCAAAATTGTGTCAAACAGTTAATGATAAATAATCTTGTTGAATTATTATTGAATAGAATTATTAATTGATGATATGTGACGTGTTTAAAAGAATTATACCAGACGATATTATTCAACTATCATATTGATGTTGTATGAATCTTATTATTTTTTTATCAGTTCTATATATTTATTAAAAGATATTTCATATTCATGCTAGTATGAGTATGGATGATTCTTACTAAACTATAAAGCTCACAACCAACCTCTTTCCCTTTTCAGAGTTATAGGATTCATATAATTGGGTAAGGTTGAGGTCTCAATTTGAAGAAATAATTAGATAGAGCATCATCAATAATGGTTGGATGATGAGTTATATAAATTATGTAAGGTTTGATATTAGTGAATATGGAATAGTTGTTATGAATTAAGATCAATAGTTTCATGGGATCTTAAGGTTGTGGTAAATTTTTAAGGCCTTGTATATTCTTTAGGACCTTGTCCTAGAGAGTGTGCGACTGTTACATACCACTCAAATGCTAGATTAGGATGTGATAGAATGTATCAAAACTTAGGTTATGAACACATGAGACTGTGGTATAAGTGACTAGGACATGACATAAGTGATATTGAAACTTAGGATTATGATCACTAGAAATTATTGTAGAGGTGATCATAGAGTTTGGCTTTTGACAGATAATTTGTATCTCAAGTTATAATTTGAAGGATCGATAAAATTATGATCTTATTGGTTTGGAAGTTATTTAGCACACCCGAGATATTCAGTGGATTAAATCAGAGTATGCAGTAAAAACATGATGGTTTAAGCGAAGGTGTTATGGTAAAGGATTTGAATTTTTTTCTCAATAAAGAAGATTATTTAGGAGCTCGAGGATAAGATAAGAATTTTGTATCCTTAAGGTTGTAGCTCTGAAGGATACTAATTTTGAGGATGAAATTATTTTAAGAGGGAAGAATGTAAGGATCTGGATTTTGTTGTCATGGTTTTTAAAACAAATAGGGAAAAAAATAAAAACAAGAGGGATATGTGAGGCAAATTAAAAGAGGACTCTCAATGGAGTCCATCTTCCTTCTCTCCAAGTCGGATCAGGAGGAGTGGGAGTTTAGAGCTTACCAGAGCTCTAAATCTCAACTATAAATCCTTCCCCCTTTCCTCTAAACATCTCGTCCCTCATCGACGATCAATCAACAATGAAAATCCTTTGGTTTTTACTTATTTATCATTGATTGGGTTTGATGATTCACTACCAATTCATCATGGGAGTTAAGGTATTAACCTCCAATCACTCTTCATCTCTTCTTTCCGAACTCTAGAGAGCTTTTGATAGCCAGATTGAGTTGCCAGCCGTTAGATTTCATAGGAGATCAATCCTCTCCTATTTTTGCTTTTTTCTTCCTTTCACCAGAGCAGCCACTATCACCAGCCATGCTCGCTACCGAAGGCCAAGGCAACTAGGGGTTTGCCACCACTAGGGGCTATCATCGGGAGTGCTGCCATGGGAGATGGCTGGCCTAAGATCTCCCCATCCTCTATTTTCCACAAAGAAGAAACAGAGAATTAGAGAAGAGAAGGAGAAAAAGAAAAAAAAGAAAAGAAAAATAAAAAATGAAAGGAAAAAAGAAAAAAAAAGTGGAGAGAGTTTCTCTCTCTTTCTCTCTCCTCTTTTATCTTCTCTCTCTACTTTCTCTCTTTATTTTCTCTCTTTATAAATTTATCTATATTTGCTCTCTCTATAATTTTCTTTCTTTTCATGATCTCTCTCTAGAGATTTTATAGACCAATGGAAGATGTAGGTATATGATAGATTTGAGTCAACACTAGGAGGTGTCTTAGACTAGGTTATAAGATCTGGGATCCCAAGCTAGCATCGTGCAATCATCTATTCTAATTTTTCTATAATCCTTTACTAGAAATCCTTGACATTACAATTGGTTTGATGATGAAGATTGGCTCTATAGGTGAGCAATTGCTGAAATAAGATGGTGTTAAGTCAAATACTTTATCTCGAGTTCATAGATCGAGGAGTACATCAATTACTATATTTAAATTAATCACTGGTAGAGATAAGAATTCTTCAACATGATCTTCTATATATTTATAAAAAATTAAATCTATATGATTGATATATATTCTATAACTATTGGCATGCACATTATATATTGTTGAATTAATGTTGCTTGAATTATGATTAATTAGTGCTTAATGATTGCTGAGTAAAAAAATATGATATAACATAATTGATGGGGTGGGTGGTATGTAGGTTAGTCGGTCATACAAAGAAATGTGATATATATGTTACATCAGTCTCGGAGTGGGGTGTTGCATTATTTTAAGCCTATCATCGGTTGGAGCATAACTGTGACTAATCTAATATCAGAAATTAGATTATGATTTTAATAATATGGATGGGACATAGGTGGTTTGGACTGATTGGCCATACAAAGAACATGGTGTATCTGCTGGATCAGTCTCGGACTGGGGTGCAACATTGTGTTTGGCCTACCACAGGCTAGAGCATGGTTATAATTAGTTAGATGCCAAAAGGAAAGCATTAATTTGCATAATTGTAAGCATAAAAAGGAGAGCATATGGACTAGTCGGCCATATGTGAAACGTGGCATATCAAGCATGGATTGAGATGTTTTGGTCTGCCATGGGATGGAGCATGGTTGTGATTAGTCCAGTGCAGAAATCAAATTAAGATGATAAATCATGTCCAATTAAAAGATATCTAGACTAGTCGACATGTGTGAAACATGGTCTTGTGATGCTAGCCACAGGTTCAGATGTGGTTGCCAGCCATGAGTAGAAATATAGTGTGTATTTGGCCTATCACGGACTGAAGTATGGGTAGATCTAGTCCAATGTCGAAATAATAATATTGTCTGGATCATAACTATATTAACCAGTTAATGATAAGTAATCTCATTGAACTACTGTTGAATAAAATTATTGATTGATGATATATGATGTGTAAAATAGAATTGTACGTAACGATATTATTCAACTATTATATTGATCATGTATGAATTTATTATTTTTCATCAGTTATATATATTTATTAAAAAATATTTCATATTCATACTGGTATGAGTATGGGTGATCTCACAACCCTCCTCTCCTTTTCAAAGTCATTGGATACTTGAACTTGGTTAAGATTAGGATCTCGATTTGAAGGAATGACTAGATAGAGTATCATCAATAATAGTTCGATGATCGAGTTTTGTAAATTATATAAGATTTGATATTAGTAAATATAGAATACTTGTTATGAATTTAAGATTAATAGTATTCATGGAATATTGAGATTGTAGTAAATTTTTAAGATCTTGCATATTCTTTAGGACCTTATTTTAGGGAGTGCGCAGCTATTGCAAGCCGACTCGAGTACTGGGTTCGAGGCATGACAATAATAGGACATCTCTATTTCTTCTAGGCATCCCTCTTAATCTCCAATCAAACCACTAGCGAAATGCATGGGCTTTAATGGATTTTCCAATGAGTATTTTCAGCAAGCCACCATCAATTTATCATCAGAGTTGAAGTATATATTAATACTTACTCTTTTTCTTCTTTTCTTTTTTAACCCCAAGACCACCATTGGACGGTCTAATTTGTGCTGTTGGTGGCTGGATTTCATCAAGTATAGGCCTTCCCTGTTTCTTTTCTCCTTCTATTTTTCCATTGAGCTGGCCATCGTTGCCAGATGAGGCCTTGCTTGGACTGCCAAGGACCATTACTACTATTGTTGCTACCAAGGGGTTACTGCCGGTTATGGTCGCTACCATAGGTGTGGTCAGTGCTAGATATTTTCTTTTCACTTATTTTTCCATGAAGGAGAAGAAGAACAAAATGAGAAAACAAAGAGAGGAAGAGAAATAGGAGGAAAAAATAAGGAAAAGAAAGAAAAAATAGAAAAAAAAGATAGAAAGAGAGTTTCTCTCTCTTCCTTCTCTCTTTTTGATTGCTTTCCTTAGTTTTCTTCTCCAATTTCTCTCTCTATAAATTTTTCTCTCTTCATGGATTTTTCTTTATAGAAATCCTATGGACTAGTGAGGGTCTAGATAGATAAACCCAAATTAATTGGTTGACCCTAAAAGGTCCTGGATCTATAATATTCAAGTATTTTTCCATCTTTAATCGTATATAATTTTTATGTTTGACTATGACTATGTAGAGGTGTTACTATCTGGACAAAAAGGTATCAAGCAAAACACCTGACCTCGAGTTCATAGATCAATGAGTTGATCAATTATTGTACTTGGGTCTAAGATTGATAAAGATAAGGGTTCCTTTATATGATTATCTGTATGTATGTCCTTGTACAATGCATGATGATTATTAGTTTTATGTTGAATATATGATTCTTTATTATATATGTATAATATGTCGACTATTTTGATTGTTGGGAATATGATATTTATCATTTTAAAATGGACAAGAAATTTAATACAACTTATTGAATGGTTTATTGTTTGTGTGAGAAGATTTGGAGTAGCCATGAAGTGGATTGTTGGTTATGGACTGACTTATGACACCTTGGATTGTCAGTAATGGGCCGAATCATAACACCCTGGCTTGTTACTATGGGCCAAAGTATAGATATTCTGGTTTGCCATTGTGGATTGAAGCGTGGATATCTTTGTTTGTCACCACTAGCTGAAGTACAGATATTATGGATTGCTACTAAGGGCCGAAACATGGTTTATGATTTGCCATTCATAGGCCAAAGTATTGCCCAGACAAACAACCTAAGAGAGGAGGGGGTGAATTGGGTTGTTAAAACTTAAAATAAGTATATGCTGAATTAACTATTATATCTTTAATATAATTGTGTAGTAGATGCAATGTATGAATGAAAGAATGAAGAAAACAAGCATACACATAAGACAAGAGAATTTTATAGTGGTTCAGTGCACACCCAGCACCTATGTCTATTTTCAAATAAGATTCTTAAAATTTCACTATAATCCTTCAAGATTATATCTAGATAATTTTAACTGGGCTCACTATCCACAAACTCAGTTGGTTTTTCCTTTGGTTTACCAACCACAACCTTTACACGCTTTAACTAAGGCCACACAACCAATTTCAGGGGTGGATTGAACCTTTTCCTTAGTTTCAGCCCTGTTGAAACTAATTACAGTAAATAGTAAGAAATAAAAATATTACAACAAATACAGCTCCTTAGTTGAACAGGTTTTGTTGTCGATGTAGCTCAATTATTGTCCTCTTAAATATTTAAAATTAATGCTTTTCAATGGCTCTTCAATGCTCTCAAAGAATCAAAAAAATTTGGATGGGAGTGGATGAACTTTCTTGAATGCTTAAAATTTAGAAAATCCTTTCTTTTTCAATGAAACAGGTCTATTTTAAATGCTCTTCTTTCTTCTCTTTATATCTTGAGTATTTTCATGAAGTTTGAAGTGAATAGAGCTCAAAACTAGTCATTTCTGACCATTGGGAGCAAAAAATAGCGTTGGAAGCTTTGATAGGCCAAAAAAATCACATCTGGGAACTACTCATTGAGGCTGTCAGACACCTTTGAGTTGGCTTAGATTGACTTTGAGTCAGCTTGATTGATAATTTTCAAGAATCAAACCTTCTGTTCGACTAAGAGAGCTGACTTAGATTGATCTTCGAACTAGCTTGACAACATCTACCAAAGATCGATTTTTTGTTTTTCTAATAGAGCTGGCTCAAATAGTCTTCGAGCTAGCTCGGCTCACAGAAACAAAGAAATAGCCTTTCTATCACCTTAAGAGAGCCAATCAGATCCACCTTGAGTCGGTTCGACTGTGTGTCAGGCCAAATTATTGAACCCATACTGTGTCAGAGTTGGCTCGATTGCTGATAAAGTTAGCTCGACTTGTCCAAACTAATTTTTCTTGAGCCAAATCTCTCCAAACTTGGTTTCTTCCTTATTTTGATCAAAAAGTTCGCTTTCCTCCAATATTTTCCACACTTAAAAAGAAAATATTAGTAATTGTGTGCTTCAATGTTTGGTCATCATCAAAATCACTTTGGGGGGGCAACAATTTTTCTCTTTTTAATGATGACAAAATATTGAGCACTCATTAAAGAATAATTACTATGATCAAGATGTACAATATGTATGATTTAATTATAAGACAGTCAAATGCATTAAGTTTTCACAGATTTTCAAAAATATTTCAAATTTTCAATAATGCTCCCCCTTAGATTATGCTAACAAAAATTTTCATTTTTACATTGACTTAGGTTTCAATGCATTTAAGTTTCAATGTATTGTCTGTTGCTTTGCTAACTCTCTCCCTTTTTGTCATCATCAAAATCACATGAGGAGAAATAGAATGAGGATGTTGGTAGATTACCTCTTCAATTTAATTTCTAGGTTAGACTTGCTTATTTTAATTCGATGTAATTTTGAATAAAAAATTTCTTACATAAAATATTTATATGGAACATCCAGAATAAGACACAAATAGATAAAGAAGATAAAGAAAGAGAAATATGCATTAATAATTAGCTGCAGTACAGATTTGTATCGTTTACAAAATGAAGCTATTCAAACAATACAACATCCAAAAAATAAAAGATAAAGCTAGATATAGAAAAAATCTATGATAAAGGCTTTAGTCTTCATCTATCAATTCTTCTATCACAGGATTATGGGGATAGGACGATGAAGAGGAAGGGACTGAGATTTTGCTCTGAGTGCAAGCAAAAGAGCTGGGATGAAGGGGAGGAAAGCCAATGCCAGGTCTGACAGTCATACTGAATGGAGGTTTAGGAGTAGAAGGATAGGGCTGCTAGTGGAGGATCTGGGTTAGGTGGAGGGTGGAAAAATCTGAGACCAAATCTGACCCAATTACTCTTGAACTTGACAAAATGTAGTGACAAAAATCTCTATGCATACCTATTGAGAAATCATGATCTCCTAAGCTCATCGAAGAATCCTAGCAGCCTCTCCCTTCAACTGATCAACCACCTTAGCAGTCCCAAGCTGCCTTTTCTCAAAAATATCTTTGAGACAAATTACTAATCTACTGGCTTAATGAATCAAAAAGTTCCTCAGTAGATGTCCTCTACTCATCAAGACTCTGTGATATGAATTGTTGAAGAGCTGAAGAGTTTGTCTGCTGGTCTGTAATGGATCTGTGGTCCACAACTCGCTCTAAGCTCTCAAGCCTCAGTGTGATTTTGAGCAAGTCTCCATGGGGCTACTGGATTTGGGACTGAGTGTGCTCCTGAGATGCTTCTTGGCTCTGTAAGATCTGAGTCTTAAAATCCTCAAACATCCTCCCCATCCTATCAAAAATTTGATCAAGAAATTCCTCTGTAGATACTATGTGGGGCATGTGAGGTGTGCGAGGGGAAGCTAGATGATGTTCATCAGCCACTGACACAGGGGTCGGAACAGGAGGAGGGGACAGTGGAGCAGCAACTGGAGCAGGTGAGGAAGGGCCAGCAGTAGGTGCAGAGGGCGGTGCTTGAGTAGAATCAGAAGGAGAAGACCACTCAAAAGACTCTGAATCTTTAGGCTGTTCTCCATCTATTTTAGGCTAAATACCCTCAACTTGTCTGACCTACTCATTTCTCACTTTTTCATATTTCATACAATGGAGAGTTTGTACAAAATAATAGTCAGCATGCTTGAGTGATTGACAGTCCTCTCCATCTAAATCGATACCAGTCTCTCTAAAAATTAAGGTAAACACCATTCCATATGGCAAAAAGGCCTTAGTTTTTGATTTTTCTGTCACTATCTTAATCTGCTCAATTATGAAGAATGGCAGGTTAATTATAGTACCTTCAACTATATGAGACATAAAGCCCAAGTCCCTAGAGAAAACCCAATCGAACCTCCCAATCCTTGGAAAAAAGATTCTGTTGACCATGCTGTGGAGGAGCTTTAGTTCAGCAGGTAGAAGGTTGGTGTTGTTGATGTCAAATTTCTTTCAAAGTTTTCTATCCAGGAGCTTCTCCATTACCTCAAAGTCATTTGGCACTTCAATATTTTGGAGGCCAGAATGGAGCTTTTCTAGAAGGTGCCCCAAACTACGTTGATCCAAGACAATCTCTGTGCCTTTTCCTTCTGATTGATTGACTTAGAGCCCAACTTCAGATTCTCAAAAAATTCACGAACACAGTGGGGATAGGTAGGTATCTCAAGCAAACATATTATTTTCCACCATTGCTACTGGATCCATGATTCGATCCTAAACCCTTGCTGGTCCAAAAATCCGAAATCAACCTTCCTGCCAATTGTAACAGCTCGAGATGCCATAGAAATCCAAGCTGGAGTAGAGGTTGATGAAAATGGGGCAGATCGAGTAGAACCTTTGCATGCCCTCTTCGACGAACGAGTTTTACTTGTTCCAGCTACTTGTCATTTCTTTGCCTCGATCGCACGAGATTTTGGAGTCATGTCTCAAAAATCCAACTAGATGAGAGTTGGATGAAGGGGGAAGATGGGATTTTTGAAGAGAATGGATTTAGATTCAAAAAATAGAGGAATAGGGCAAGCTCGAGTGAACAATAAATAGGCTTTTAGAAAAGTTAAAAGTTTTAAAAGCTGGATCCCGACACGTCGAGCTAGCTCGAGCATCCATTTGAGATAGCTCAATAGTCGAGTCAGCTCGACTGTAGAGTCCAGCTAGCTCGACCCACAAATTCAAAAAATTTGAAAGATTTTTAAATTAATTCAATAAAATTGTGAAAGATAAGGATCAAGTTAAGCATTACAATAACAACAAACATACTAAAGTAAATTTATTGAAAAAAATCATAAATGCTTAATTCACCTTGAATTTCATTAAATCTATCTTCATTTAAAGGTTTAATGAAAAAATCAGCTAATTATTTTCAATCGAGATAAATTCAAATATAATGTTATTAGTTTGAACATGACCTCTAACAAAATGATGTCTAATTTTAATATATTTAGATCTAGAGTATTGAATAAAATTTTTAGTTAGATTAATGATACTCGTGTTATCATATCTTATAGGTATTTTATTTTACTTAATTCCAAAATCTTCGACTTGCTGCTTAATCCATAGTATTTGAGCACAGCAACTCTCCACAGCAATATATTCAGCCTCAGTCATTGATCAAGCTACGAAATTTTGTTTCTTACTATACCATGAACTTAAGTTCAACCTAAAAAATTGGCATGTGCCACTAGTGCTCTTTCTATATATTTTATATCCTCAATAATCTGTATCTGAATATCTTATTAAATCAATTGAAGATTGCTTTGGATACCATAATCCCAAGTTTGGTGTGTTAATAAAATATCTAAAAAAATTTTTAACAGCTAACATGTGTGATTCTTTAGGATTAGATTGGAATCTTGCACACATACAAACACTAAAAAGAATGTCAGATCTATTTGCAGTTAAATAGAATAGAGAACCAATCATACCTCTGTAGAGCTTTTCATTTATACTTTTACTATTTTTATCTTTGTCAAATTTGCATATGGAACTCATTGGAGTGCTGATCTCCTTTGCATTCTCCATACCAAACTTCTTGAGCATCTCTTTTGTGTACTTGGTTTGATTGATGAAGATGCCTTCTTTGATTATTTGATTTGAAGCTCAAGAAAGAAGGTAGCTCCCCCATCATGCTCATCTCAAATTCTTTCTGCATTAACTCAGCAAATTCTTGACAAAGATCCTCATTAGTAGCTCTGAATATGATGTCGTCTATATATACTTGAACTACAAGAAGATCATCAATTTTTTTTTTCAAAAATAATGTTGTATCTACACTACCTCTGATGAATTTATTTTCTAATAAGAATTTGCTTAGACTCTTATACCATGCTCTAGATGCTTGTTTTAATCCATATAAAGCTTTGTTTAGTTTAAAGACATGGTTAGGGAAAGCATAATTTTCAAATCCAAAAGGTTGTTCTACAAAAACTTCTTCTGAGATATAACTATTCAAGAAGGTACTCTTTACATCTATTTAAAATAATTTAAATTTATAAAGTAAACAAAATCAAGTAATAGTCTAATGGCTTCTAATCTTACTACAGAAGCATATGTTTCATCAAAGTCAATTTTTTTTTATTATATCCCTTTGCTACCAGTCTAGTTTTGTTTCTAATTACATTACTATATTCATCTAATTTATTTTTGAAAATCTATTTTGTTTCAATTATGGGTTGATCAATAGGTCTACTAATTAAGATCCAAATATTATTTTTTTCAAATTGATTAAGTTTCTCTTGCATAGCAATCATCCAAGTTGAATCATTTTTAGTCTCTTCTATATTTTTAGGTTCAATTTGTGAGATAAAAGCAAGATAATCAAAAGTATCTCTAAATGAAGCTCTAGTTTTTATCCTTTATGAAAGATCACATATGATAAGGTCACTTGGATGGTTATGTGCATACCTCCACTCTTTGGATGGATCACTATGCTCTCTAGTTATCTCTTGTTCAGTGCTCTTTTCTTGTTCATCATCCTTTGTTGCTTCATCATTTCTTTAGGATGATTTTTTTTTAGTTGAGCTCTTTTAATCCATTCTTCAAGGTACCTGTATCATCATCAAACAAGTCTTCTTTTCTCCAGGAAGAATTGTTAGCTTCATCAAAAATAATATGAATAGATTCTTCAATAACAAAGATGCTTTTGTTGAAGATCCAGTATGCTTTGCTGGATGTGGAGTATCCAAGAAAGATACCCTCATCTGTCTTAGCATCAAATTTACCTAGATTATTTTTTTCATGATTATGAATAAAGCATTTGCAATCAAAAATATGAAAATAGTTAATATTAGATCTTTTTCTTTTCCAAAGCTCATAGGGGGTTTTCTTTAAAATCGATCAGATTGAAACTCTATTTAGGATGTAATATACTATATTTATAGCTTCAGTCTGAAAGTATTTGGATAAATTCTCTTCACACAATATAGTACGGGCCATATCTACTTGGATTCTATTTTTTCTTTCAACTACACTATTTTGTTTTGGAGTTCTTGATGCAGAAAAATTATGTTTATTTTATTTTCATTGCAAAAATTTTCAAAATTTTGATTTTCAAATTTTATTTCATGATCACTATGAATACAAACTATTGTAATGTTCTTTTCATTTGAAATTTTTTCATAAAATTTTGAAAAAGTTGAAAAAATTTCATCTTTATGTACTAAAAATAAAATCTATGCAAATCTTGAAAAGTCATCTACAATCATAAGTCCATATTTCTTACCACTTAAGCTTGTGGTCCTAGTTGGTCCAAATAAATTCATATAAATTAATTCAAGTGGTCTACAAGTTAAAATAATATTTTTAGATTTAAAACTCTCCCTAATTTATTTTCTTAGTTGACAAGCATCACAAATACGATCATATTCAAATCTTAACTCAGGTAATCCTTTAACAAAATCATTTGAAGCTAATTTAGAAAAAGTATGCATGCTAGCATGTCCTAATCTATGATGTCATAGCCAACTAATTATTTTGATCTTAGCATCATTAATAATGAGATATTGACCACTCTTCATGGCTATCTCATCAAGATCAACTAAGTAAATATTGCCATGCCTATATCTAATGAATTTAATGCTATCATCAAAGAGACTAGTGACTATGCAAGAAGATAACTTAAATATTACTTCAAATTTTTTATCACACAATTAACTTATGCTAAGTATGTTTTACTCTAAATTATTAACTAACAGAATATTATCAATGAAGGTAGTGGGGGTAATCTGAATTTTATCAATATCAATTATTTTGGCTTTGTCGTTGTCGCCAAGGATGACTACTCCCCCTTCCTTCATTCAAGGGTGAAGAACTGCTCCTTATCACCCGTCATATGCTTTGAATAGCCACCATCCAAATATCATTTTCTTTTTGATCCATTGGTTGCAATACATTCCTACAAGTGAATCAAGCAACATTCTTAAGTACTCAATTTTTTTTGGATCCTTTAGGGTTAGCAGTCATGGTTCCTTTTGAAATCTAGATTTTCTTAACTATTTTTTATTAAATTTTTTTATATTACAAATATAAGCCTTATGTCCTACTCTACCACAGCTAAAGCAAGTGATGTGTGAGGTGCTACCAATAGAAGGTGATGCAATGAAGAAATTTTTAAAAAAAAATTATTTTTTGTTTGGTTAATAACCTAGACCAGCTCTATCATATATTTCTCTTTGATTATTTAGTATCATTTGTAATTTTTCAGAGCTGCATATGAATTTTTCTACCAATGATTTTAGTCTATCTATTTTTTTCTTTAAGATCTCATTTTTTCCCTTCAATTTATTATAGTTTTCAAGGATTTCTTCTTTTTCTTTGATTAGCATCTCATTCTTAGTTTTTAGATTTTTGTTTTTCATGCTAATCTTCTTAAAGTCTTGGATCAAATCATAGAAGGCATCCTATAACTCTTCGAATGTAAACTCTAGAGAAGGTTCCAAAATTTACCTTGTCCTCTTATGCCATGAAGCACAAGTTGGCTTCATTTTGGATCTCTTTATCTGAACCTGACTCGTCGCTATCCCTCCATGTTGCAACCATTATCTTCTTCTGTCTCCTTTTGAAGGTCTTCTTCAATGTTAGACGGTCGGCTTTGAAGTGATCAGATCTTTTACATTCATAGCATAAGGGTAGCTCTTTTTCTTTGTCCTTTTCTTTTTCCCTGCTTGGCTCACCCTTGGAGAGATTTATCTTCCTAAAGTCTTGCCTTCTCCTTCACATGAACTTCTAAAACTTTCTAATCACCAGGGCCATATCCTCATCATCATCATCTTCGATGGACTGCCTTTCATCTTCTTTAGTTGCAGTGGACTTTAAAGCTATTGTTTTCTTTTTTCGGCTCTTCTCTTCTATGTGCTACCCCATCGCCAACTCACGTGTCACTAGCGATCTAGTAAGCTCCTCAATGGCAGCTTGTTCAAGTCTTTTGTCTCTTGGATAGTTGTGACTTTTGTCTCTCACATTTTGAATAAAAATCTGAAAATTTTTATTACTAATTCACTGTTAGTATAGATTTTTCCTAAGCTCTTAAGTCCATTAATAATATCAATAAATCTAGTAAACATGCTAGTAATAGATTCAGTGGGATCCATCTTAAACAATTTATATTGATGAACAAGCATATTAATCTTAGATTTTTTCACTTGTTTTGTCCCTTCATGCATTACCTCAAGGCTATCCCAAATTTTCTTTACAGATTTATATGTGAAATTTTGATTGAACTCATTTGCATCAAGGGCATAGTAGAGGACATTCATTACTTTGGCATTCAATTGAGCATTTTTCTTATCCATTTCATCCCAATCTTTTTTAGGCTTGGGTGAAGGAATGCCATTTATAATGATTGTCAGTGTATGTGGGCCATTAATAATCATATTTTACATATCATAGTCTAATACTTATATGAACTGCATGTGAGTTTTTCAATAGATATAATTCAATCCATTGAAGAGCAGTGGCCTATTAGTGGATTGCCTTACGGCAAATGATCCTCTTAGTTGGATTGTCATGAACTTTAGCTCTTGACGGTTAGGTCAACAAGTAATATTAGAGCATCCAGCTCTGATACCAATTGTTGTCCAAACAAACAATCCAAAATGGACGGGGAGTAAATTGGGTTGTTAAAACTTAAAATAAGTATGTGTTGAATTAA
This sequence comes from Elaeis guineensis, assembly GCF_000442705.2. Lineage (NCBI taxonomy): Eukaryota > Viridiplantae > Streptophyta > Magnoliopsida > Arecales > Arecaceae > Elaeis > Elaeis guineensis. The sequence continues at coordinate 29,024,446 of NC_025998.2, read as the reverse complement.
CTATTATGCCTTTAATTTAATTGTACAGTAGATATAGTGTATGAATGAAAGAATGAAGAAAGCAAGCACACACATAAGGATAAGAAGATTTTATAGTGGTTCAATCTACATCTAGCACCTACGTCTACTCTCCAAGCAAGATTCTTAGGGATTTCACTATAATCTTTCAAAATTACAGCTGGATAATTTTAATCGGGCTCACTATCCACAAATCCAATTGGTTTTTCTTTTGGTTTTCCACTGCAACCTTTACACGCATGCCTTAACCAAGGCTACACAATCCAATTTCATGGGTGGATTGAACATTTCCTTTAGTTTTAGCTCCTGTTGAAACTAATTAGAGTAAATAGTGAGAAATAGAAAAGTTACAACAAATACTGTTGGAAATTATATCTTAAAATCAATCATATGATGATTGAGTTCATCTTTGTATATGAATTATTGATAAATAAATAATAGTTATTCTAATATATTTCATCATAAAGTTACATCTTCTTTGAACTCTTATACTGTGATGAAGTTCTTAGAACTATATTAGTGTACGATAAAGAGAAGATTTATCGTATAGTTTTTAAATATGTTTGCGACCAAATGATACATCATTACAGGATAATGATGTTTATCGAGTGGAGGTCGTTGTGTGCCATATGGATTGGTTATTCTCTTAACCAAAGAGTGCGGTGATATTGGTATGACATACAGGTGAGATATAGGAGTATATCATCATTGAATAGGTGACTCACTTGCTGAGCATTCTACTATCAAGAGTTACTCACAAAGTATATGGATATAAGTATTCTTCAGACTTAAGATCATCATAGTAACTTGCAAGCAACTCACTGTACTTTGATGCCAGACTATCTGAATTTCTAATGCAGTGACAGAAGACTACTAGGTACAATCAAGTACTTATGAAGTCTATGTGTGGATCAAGATGGGATTGATCCCTTCAGATCAAGATGGGATTGATCCCTTCAGATTATTGAAGTTGATGTATCGTTGTATTTTAATTTAGTAAAGCCTTGGCCAGAATAATCCATGAGATGAATTTGAAATATGAAATACAATGTGAATGAAGCAATCTCAATTGACAGTTAACTTGAGACCATCCTAGAGCATTCAAAGTCAAAAGGATGAATTATACGGTAATCATGTGTATGGATTTTAAAATATTTCTTTACGATAATTTAATCTATTTGGATGTTGAAAACCATTGCTAGATGGTATCTTGATTAGTGCAGGAATCGATTCCTGTGCTACCAGCTTAGTGTTTGAACCTATGGAGTCATACACATAAGTCAGACACCATAGGAAAGTATTGGCTTATGTTTATATGTCTAATTTAGAAATACTTAACTTGATTGAACATATAAGCTAACTTAATTAAAAATTAAGTTATAGATCAAATAGAATTGAAGAGTTGACTATGTCTAGCTAGCACTACACATGAGATTCAGGTTCGATCTCGGAGATGAATAATTTCTGATCTATGATCCATGGAGCATATGAAAGATTAAATTTAAGTATTAATTAATTTTAAATTAAATTTAAATTAATTAAACTTAATTAGATCTAAAATTTAAGTTAGATTTGGTATAAAAGTCTTAAAGAATTTGGGATTGACAGCCTTTCAAAATTATTTCGAACCAGCTTTGAATCGGATCCATTTTAGATGAGATATAAGAAATCCTTCTTGCACTAAGATTTTTCTCTCATATGGGCCGACCAACATCTGAAATGGTGCTAGTTTGGGGCATCCTATGTGGGTAAGAGATTGGGTGCAAAGTGATTGTCATAAATGATGGCAATTCTATCTCATGTAGGAATCCTTCTTTCATGAGTATTGGATTGATTCAAATCAGATTTGCATTAGGAGTCCTATACTTATTAGGTTATGTGATTCATCTATAAATAGAGAGGATCTCTATCTATAGAAAAATAGCAAACGAATCAGATTGAGAGAAGAGAGAAAGAGAGAGAGGTGCGAGAAGAGAGAAGCCCTTCTTCTTCTCCTTGGCCTCTCCCCTTTGGTGCTGCCCCTCCTCCCTTGCCGTGGGCCCTTTTGTGGGCATCCTTTTTGCTGGTGTGAGATGTCACACCAGCACCTTTCCTTCCTCATTTGATTGGATTGTGAAGGTGATTTGATTAGAGTTCATCTCATTTTTCTGTGGCATCTGGCGTGTATGCTAAGTAGAAGGTCTATACATCTAGACCTCCACAAAGTATTGTTTCAGATTTTTAAAGATTTGATCTCTGATTCTGCTGCTAATCAAATAAGAATTTGATTCTTATTCATATAGATTTATAAAAAATTTTTAGATGCAACGTGGACTAACTGAAGAGAAATAGTTTTTCTTCCCTTCAATTAGTATCAGAGTCAGGTTGAAATACATGCATGCATATCTAAATTTTTTTAGATTAATTATATATTATATATAATTAAAATTTTATATTAAATATTAAATTTAATTTAAATCTATTTATATAAAATTTTTGATCTGATTTTGATTGGATTAGATGAGCCTAATCAATTGTTAATTAAAATTTTTATAAGTTTGTTATAACAGAATTTTGTTGTTACTAAAATTTTGATGGAATAATAACATGAATTAAAATCTATTTTAAATTTATTTTAATAAAATTTTAATATTATTATTTTTATTAATAAGTAAGATTTATTTTAGATGTGAATTAGATCTATTTCGATAGATATTTAGATCTGAATCCTATCAAAATTTAGCACTACATGAAAATAGATTTTATCAAAAATTTATTCCTTATGCATTCATGTTTGCATCTAATTAATTTTTTATATGATATCAAATCTAAAATTGATATTTTATAATCAGTATAAGATATATTTTAGATCTAATATGATGTATATGATGCATCGAATCTAATTAGATTAGATGAAGAATATGATTAATAAGATCATAGACATATTCATGACATAAAATTATTTTATCAATAATTACATGTTGATGTGATTACACATGAAATTAAATTTTAGATCTTAGTAGCCTAATATATGGATTGATGAGATCATCAGACTATTCGATTATAGGAGATTGAAGAGATTAATCTCTTTTTTGTCTATTCGATAGGTTCTCATATAACGTGTAGGGGTGTCATTGTGATCCGATTTCATGAAGAAGAAAAGCGAATAGATTCTTATGAATTATTTTGATCATAAATATATTTAGATTAGATCTAAAGTAATTTATAATTTATTACAATAAGATAAAATTTAGATATAAAATTATTTTAAATCTAAATAGCATGTTACATATGATGTAATTGGTATAGATTAAAAAGTTATTATGATGCATGAGATGTATGTATGAAGTTTAGATCATACCTATGCATGTTTAATTGTTAAACATACTATGAAAATTTATTTTTATGAATTGAAACATATGGTATGCTTCATCTGAAATCCTAGTAGAATAGTTCTACAGACTGAAATATATATTTTACATACTTAATTTTGAATTAAGTTTGAATGATCTAGATTTGAGAATTGAAGATCATTAAGACACCACATAAAATGATAGATAAAGGGTTAGCTTGAATCAGGTCCTTCTAATGGGTTAGACCTAGGATTAGAAATACATATGGATCAAGTAGAGAAATTGGTTAAATCTAATCAAGTGTTTAATTAGATTAGATCAGAATTTTTCTAGATCAATCTCAATAGTTAAAGTTTGATCAAGTCCATGTGTTTGACCCTAATAAATAGTCCATGATCATGGCTCTGTGGTTGAGCCCGAATCTTCTGGTGAACCAAATCAAAACTAATTAGCCAGTTGGTGTCTAAGGTAAGTTTGGCAGATTCGAACAAGTGATTTTTAATTGAGAGATATTCACCTAGATATGTCTACGGTAAGTTAAGGGCACATCCCTCCCACTGATCTCACTTACCTGACCAACATGGTAGATTATGTTTTGATTAGATCACTAGTTGATTCGTACAGACTCATGCCATTAAGGTGAATCAGTGTGACTAATTTAGGTGTCTTTAGACCAATTTGTGTTTAATCCTCTATATGACTTGGTGAAGTCAATGGAAGAATTTACAGCTTGCAGATCGACTTCTTCTCTTATTCTCAAATCAATAAAATCAAATTCTCTAAATTATTAGGTCTATAAAATGATAAAGTTATGAGATAACTTAGTCATAGCCTCCTATTAAGGTGCGTGATAATGAGTCCAATATTTCAAATAGGCATTGGAGGTGCCACACGCCTGGTGTCTATTATGTATTGAAATTATCATTCATCATATCACCATCATGATGTACCTTCAGATCAATGCTCAAGTTGGTCAAGCCACATTCGAGTCTGGACATCCATTTGTTGGATGCACTTGGTGTGTCATGTTAATGGTTGGACCTAACCAAAATTTTCAATGGAGGTGCCACACGCTTGCTGAAGGGATGCCTGGGATAAAATCTAATTACTAGAAGTTGTTTGAAAAAATAATTGGTTATGAACCTACCTATGGATGCACTAGAGTTGGCCGATCCACACTCAAGCCCGAATGTAATCCATGTAGATTCTAGTACCCGCTAAGGAACTAGTGTAATTCTTTGAGTTGGAGGTAGAGGCTACCAATTTGTTAAAATAGTAGGAGGATCTTTAGACTAAAGTCTATATCTTCATGATTAAAAATAATTTATATACTAATAGACTTATACTTTTTCTTTCAATTATGGCCAACACACTATCCCTCTGTACGCTATTGGACAACGACAAGCTCACCGGATCAAATTTCGATAGCTGGTATCGAAAGTTGAAGATTGCCTTGAAGCATGAGAGGATTTTATATGTCCTTACGAATGAGGCACCTGAAGAATCTGCAGCCAATGCTCCTCATGCTGTGAGAGACACTTACATAAAGTAGCTCAATGACCGTATGATTGTGTATTGTGTGATGAGAACGGCTATGAACGACGAACTTAGCTATAAGTTCAAAAATGCACAGCTCGAGGAGATCATTTAAATATTGAATGAGTCCTTCGGTACCTCTGAGGATGCAGAGAGATACAAAACCTCCTGCGCAGTGTTTATGAAGGGAAGCGTGGTAGTTTTGTGCATATATTTTTTAAATTTTACAGTAAAATATACATAGATTAAATAATTTAATCTACAATGCATACATAGATCAAATCTAAAACTACCATACAAGAACCATGACATGAACTAATATACATGTATGTAAATCTAAAATCTAAAATTCAGTAAGTATAGATCATATCTATATATAATTACATCATATCTAAATTATATTTAGATCATATCTAAATATAAATTTATTTTAAAACTTCATACCTGAGCATGGGTAGCAGATCACTGTATCTGAAATTTATAGTAGTTGGTTCTTCATGATGCTCGATAGCCGTACACGTATCCAACCTCTACAAATACCACACAAAGCCCATGTACTGATCGATGACCCCAGGAGTGTTAGCTCGTGAAGACACTATGCTTTGACTGATCTAATAAAAATATGAAGAGGATGAAGAATAAGGAGATCCTCTTCTTTTTCTTCCTGGATCTACGCATCAATTCTCTACAATAGAGATCAAGAGAAGAACCTTTCTCTCTTCCTTTTACATCTTTAAAATTTTTTTTTTTAATTTTTTATGATAAAAATAAAATCTAATCTAATTTTTCATATTAAAAATCACATAAAATTTTAAGCTCTAGAAGAACCCAAAAGAGAGATCCAAGAGAAAAACCATTCTTCTCTCTTCTTCTCCCTTTTTCTCCTTGATCTAGAACTCAAGAATCCCCAAACATCCAACCAAATTTTTTTGATATTTTTTCTCTAAATTTTTATATTAAAAATCAGATCTAATCTGATTTTAATCCTAAAAAAAATTAAAGAAAAAATCTGAGAGAAGAACTCCTTCTTCTCCAAGGCTGCACACTAGAAAGAAGATCCTTCTTCTTTCTTCTCTCTCTTATTGGGAAGAACTTTTCTTCTCTAATTTTCTACTGTAGAACTAGCAAGAGAAGTCATCTTTGATGCCTAAGAACCAGTAGCAAAAGCCTCACAAAATTCCTTCAAAAAATATTAGAAAAGAAGCCTAGATGCATGGGATATGGGGCGTCCAACTCTTGGAGCCCCTCTTTTTGGCGGCCAAAAGAGGAGGAGACGCCCCTTCTTTTTGACGGAAGAGAGGGGAGGATGTGGACGCCCACCCTTTATTTTTGGCGGCCAAAAGAGGAGGAGATGCCCCTTCTTTTTGACAAAAGAGAGGGGAGGACGTGGCTCCTTTGGTGGGGCATGGGATTTTACATAGTGAAGAGGTGTGGGGTGTGAGAGCTCTTAAATAGATAGGTGGAGGGAGTTGGTTCAGCCCTATTCCAAATAGGACTCATAAATTTTGATCAAACTCTAACTAATTCTTGGATCCAATCCTAACTAATTTAGAAATTAGTTATAACAAACTAACTAATTAGGTCCTAATCCAATTATGAAACCAATTAGGCCTCAATCCAATTAGAGAATTAGTTAGATGAAAGTCCCATTGATCCTGAGATTGATTCTTAATGGATATTAGGAAAGTTATTGATCAATAGGGCTTGATCCAATCAAGTTTATTATCCAATAGGATTTGATCCAATTAAAGCCTATATCAAACGAAATTGAATCTTATTCAACTCAAAATTTGATTTGCATCTCTAAGATCAATTGAAACAAGTCCTGTTATCCAATAGGACTGCATCCAATCAATTCAAAGCAAATCTAACTAAATCCAATTTAATTAAATCTGATCCAATCTTTATTGCTCAATCAAATTGAGCTAATAACAATCAAATTGTTAACTAATTATTTTTTTAATTTACCAACAATTAGTAAATAATTTATTACAATCTTTGCTTATGATTAATTATCAATCACATTGATAACTAAGCCCTTCAATGATTCATAATCATTGATCAGCCATTTGATCAGACAGTACTTCTATGTGTGTGATCCATAGGTTCGAACCTAAGTCGATAGCATAAGAATAATTCTTATACTAATCGATGTTACTATCTAGCAATGATTCTCAACATCCGAATAGGCCAGGCCAAATATATGCCCAGCAACAATCTAGAACCTATGTGGATATAGTTACCATATAATTCACCCCTTTGACACTCGATGCTCAAGAACGACTTTGGGTTAAACTGTCAACCCAAGATGAGTGGTCCACTTTGTGTCTCAATCTCAAAAATTCTGTGATAAAATTTTGTTAAATTGAAATACAGTGATACATCATCTTCAATTTTACTTGGAGTGATCAATCCCATCTTGACTCACACTCAGATTTCACAAGTACTTGACTGTACCCAAAAACTTTTCATCATCGAATTAAAAATTCAGATAGTCCAGCATCAAAGAATAGTAAGTTGCTTGCAAGTCACCGAGGCAGTCTCAGGTCAGAGAGATACATATATCCATATCCCATCAGAGCAACCCTTGACAGTAGAGTGCTTCAGAGGTGGTCACGCTCAGTAAAATATACTCCTACAAATCATCTATATGCCATACTCATGTCACCACACACCTTGGTTAAGAGGACAACCAACTAATATGGCACACAATAATTTACACTCGAAACAATTATCATCCTTATAATAATTGTATCATTTAGTCGTGAGCAGGATTTAAGAACCACACGATAAATTTTCCTTTATCATTTTGAAAATAGCTCTAAGGACTTCATCATAACATATGAGTTCTATTTAAAAAGATGTATTCCTTATGATGAATCTTGCCAGATAATATTTATCATTTTATAATTTATATATATATATGGAGCATAATCATCTACAACCTAGATGATTGGCTTTAGGGCATAATTTTCAATAACTCCCACTTGGACTAAAGCCAATCAAATTGGTATCGAATATCCATCTTCTATTTGTGATCATTGAACTCTTTAGATCTGATTGCTCTAGTCAATGGGTCGGTCCAGTTCTCCTTTCAGTCGATCTTCCTAGGGTCGACTTTATTTCGATCTTATCGAACAAGGTGATTGTCATACAAAAAATATTTGCTTCTCAGATGAAACATCAGTTCTTCAGCTTGAGCTATAGCTCCAGTACTGCTATCAATATAGAAGGACTGGACCATCAATGGAGGGTGTCTCTCCAAGCTCGCTAATGAACTTTCATAACCAAACAACTTCTTTATCAGCATTAAATGTCGCAAAGAACTCTGTATCGTAAATAAAACTGGCTACTGAATACTACATGAAATCTTTTCAGAATGTCGCTCCTCTTTTTAGGATAAAATTCTAATCTGGCATAACTTTGTCATTTCGATCTGACTAGATACTAAAATTAATATTCCACAGATTTTATATCAGATTCTCCATAAATGAGCCATTGATCCTTAGTATTTCATAAATACTTAAGGATGATTTTCATAATCTTCCAAACCTTTATGGAGAACAGAGATGACAATCAAGCTTTTATTTTCTGTAATATATAGATGTCATTTTCAATTAAGAGAATTTTATCCAAACAATACAAAAAATACTTTTACAGAACTATTAACCCATTTGTACGTACAGGATTCTACTTCATTCTTAATGAAGCCATATGTTCAAAACATATATTTCAACTTCAAAAAGTTTAATCCAATCTGAATGGACTTGAGGATTGTCACAAGAAAAACTTCTCGTCATAGTCAACATTATAACTTGGATGAAATCTTTTGGCAACCAGACAAAATTAATTGGTCTCCACCTTTCTATCTGCACCTCTTATCCATCTGAAAATCCACTCACATCCTATGGATTTTAACCCTTCAGGCGAATCAACGAATGTCCACACATCATCGATCTTCATGGACTTCGATTTAGATTTAATGACTCCAAGCCACTTCTCAAAGTTAGATCCCTGTATGGCATCTGTATGGGAGATCAAATCTCCATCCCGAATCTAGAAACCGATGTATCTACTCGGTGACATGGTACTCTATCGTATCTACATAGAGATGCCTTTACATCGGGCTCCAAAATTGATCTAATCAACTCTGATTTTGTTTGTTTATGTCAGAGTCGATTTCTCTACCTATCAAGCTTCACCAAGCTTGCTCTTAACCACATCAGTTCCTTCTCCAAGGAACTTCTTTTTCAAAAAAAATATCTTAAGATTCATAAACATCTCATGTCTATCAAGAAGGTAGAAAAAATATCCCTAAAATAATATTTATCAAACCAAAATCTAAGCTAGTTAGTTTGTGAATATTTTACATAAGTTCGACATCTCAAACCCTAAGATAAGAGAGTATCAAAATACCCAAGTCCATATCTCATATGAAGTTTTGATGATCGATTTGCTCAAAATATTCTCGAGCACATATCAAGTAGTCTCTAAACATAACTTCAGATAGACCAGCAAATCCACAATGAATCGAACCATGTCTAACAAAGTTTAATTCCTCCTTTCAAATATCTTTTTAAACAGTGGTGTCCCAGGAGAAGTCCATTGAGAGAGAATCCAATTCTCTTCAAAATATGTCAAAAATTTACTGTAAAGGTATTCACTTCATGGATCAAACTGATTAGTTCTAATACTCTTTGTAGTTTATTTTTCTATCTCATTATGGAATCATTTGAACATTTCAATCGATTCGAACTTATGCTTCATAAGCAAGATGCACCCATGCCAAGATAGGTCATCAAAGATTTTAGTGAAGTAGTAAGCCCTCTTTTGGTACTTATGTTCATGAGTGCAAATACATCAATATGTACCAAACTCAGAATATCTCTAGCTCATACATCCTTTTCAATAAAAGGTGACTAAGTCAACTATGCCAAAAATAGGCTTTAGTGATATTATCTAATCTAAGGTGCTAGTTAAATATGTACTTTATACTAACAGACTATGATACTGAGTTTATGTCATTATCAATTATCCACTCATTATTGCAGTATCATTCACAATGATATCACAATAATCATTCTTATTGATACCATCAACAAGATTAGATAATAGTGATAATCACTCAAAATGACACTTTTAGGATTGAAAATAAGCTTGATAATTCTTAATGTTAAGACTGAAACAGACTTTTATCTCTTATATTCAGAAGTCTCTTGCCATTTACAAACCTTCTACTATCCTAAAGTCTTTTGTAACTATTTGCAAATATAACTTGTACTGTCAGTATTCTATATCTATATAGTAGTTTTACCAATAGAGAAACTTCAAGGAGTTATATATAACTATCTTGACTAGCAACCATTTGCTAATTTCTCTTTTAAGCCTATTTGGATTAGCTTGAGATTTTTTGATCAATTCACTAAAAAATTATTTTCAACTTTTGGTACTAGCTATCAAAGTTAGGTCCAATAACGTTATCACTGTCTAACAGTGAATAGAACGATAATATTCTAGCCATTTCTGAAAAAAAAAAAAATTGACCTATTAATATACGAACTATTTTAAGCTTAAAAACTTGGACTTTAGTCTAAAGGTTCTCCCCCTATTTTATACGAATTAATAGCCTCTACCTCCGATCTGAGAAATTACTTTAATACTTTAGTAGGTACTAGAATCCACACAGATTGCATTCAGGCCCGAGTGTGACTTGGCCAATCCTAGTGCATCCATGGGTAGGTTCATAATCAATTATTTCTTTAAATAATTTCTAACAATTAGATTTTACCCCAGATATTCTTTCAGCAGGTGTGTGGTGCCTCCACTGAAAATTCTAGTTAGATCTAACCATTAACATGATAACATTAAATGCATCCAACAAACGAATGTCCAGGTTTAAGTATTACTCGGCCAATCTGAGCATTGATCTGAAGGTGCAACAAGATGGTCATATGATGGATGATAATTTCAATACATAAGAGACACCAGGCGTATGGTGCCTCCAATGTCTATTTGGAATATTGGACTCATTATCATGCACCTTAATGGGAGGCTATGATCTAATTATCTCTATAACTAGTTCATTTTATGGATCTAATACTTTAAAAGATTTGATTAATTTATTTAATAAGATATCAGTCGACCTACAAATCATAAATCCTCTCACTGACTTTACCAAGTCATGTAAAAAATTAATGACTAGCAGGTCCAATCAGCACATCATAAATTCTCTCACTGACTTCACCAAATCATGAGAAGGACTAGAGACAAGTCGGTCCAACCAATAGGTCGATTCAAGGCACCTAAATCAATCATACTGGTTAATCTTAACGATATGGGTCAACTTGAGTCACTTAGTGATCTAATCAGCCTAATTACTTGGGTTCAACCTTAGAGCCTCGATCAAGGTCTATTGGGTTTAATCAAAAATTTGGAGTCGACCAACTACAACTATTGTATTTAATCTAGAGTATCCTTGACCTAATCTAAATCAACTATTGGTTAGATTTGATTAACTACACTTTTAAGTCCATTAAGTCTTTGATTTTTAACCTTAGGTCTAGTCCAACTAAAAAGATCTGATTTGAGCTAACCCATACCCCATATTTTATGCAATGTCATTAGATCTTTAATCACAATTCTAGATCTAAAATATATTTTTTAATTCTTAATTAAGTATAGCATTAACATGGGTTAATATTATTAATTAAAATTATTTTAATTTTGTAAAATAATTTTACATCAATTTTATGTAAAATTTTTTATTCTGAAAACTAGAATAGCTCACCTCTGAACTGAGTTGGCTCACTTCAGTAGGTCGACTAAGTCTGATACTTGATCGACTAACTGATCATGAATAGTATGTAGAAAAAATTTAGTGTAGGGGTAAAATGGTAATTTTAAAATATTTTCAAAATTATGATTTTACAGTGAAAAGATATTAATTAATCTAATTAATTAACATAAATTTATCCTATAGTAGGATCTAAATATGATATATAGCATGCATTCATTTAAATTTGAAATTTAAATTCGAACAGTAAACACTTTACTGTAATGTGTTCAGAACACAATACCTTTGTACGGGTAGTAGATCGTCGCAATCTGATCACCGTCGGGAGAGTCTGATCATCGTGATGCAGCCACACAGCACGTCTGACCTCTGCAGATCGTCCACACGAAGCTCACGATCTGATCGACTCCTCACGAGTGCTAGCTCGTTGTAGAGCCCTTTTGATGATGGATGCTGATCGAACTCCTTCGATCGATGTCTATCGATTTTTTGGATACTGTGGATCATCAACAGACGTACTTGAGAGGATGTTGAAGATCTTTCTAAGATTTTGTGGGCTCACGACACTCGTAGCTCACTATCTCACTTCCCAAACCCCAGGCTAAAATTCTAGGGAACTTACCGAAAACCTTGCACCCACTTCTCTTTCTTTTCTTTCTTTTTCTCTTGGAAGGATATAGACTTCCTTCTCACGCACAAGATTTCTCATGCTCCAGAATTTTTCTTCAAAAAACTTCTTCTTACACGCCCCACTCTTCTCCTCCTTTTACAACAACGTCAAACGTCTTATCCAAAAGAAAGGATAAAGATGAGTAATTGCACATTTGAATTCAAATCAAATTTTAAATTCAAATGGACACCAACTCATCCCTTATCCACTAAAAGCATGAGGCGTGGCTTAAATTATGCATGGAGTGATTTCATGAGAAATTTTTTCTCATGTAATAAATAGGGCGTAGAAAAAGGGATAAGGTGCAAAGATTGATTGTCCATTCAAATTCAAACTTTATTTTGAATTTGAATGGCCAACCAATCATCCTTATCCATCCATTTGGCATATTAAAGTGGGGCATGGAGAGGGCTTGGTGTGAGGGAAAAATTCATGAGAAGTTCCTTCTCATGAATCCAAATGGGTGCAATGGAAGTGAGGTGGCGCATAAAGATTGGGTCAAGGTGGTTTAATTATTTAAACCAACCTAATTGAATCAAATAAGTTAGGTCCAATTAGATTAATTTAAATCTAACTTAATTAGGCTTAATTAAGCTCAATAAAATCTTAATCAAATCAAAAATTGACTAAGCCCAACCCCTGATCAAATCAGGGATCAAACCATCTCGACGATTAGGTCAACTCTTAACCTAATCGGGTCAAACCCAACTGAATCCAATTCAATTGGACTTGATCCAAAAATAATTACTCAATCAAATTGAGTTAATTAGTGATCAAATTACTAATTAAACCTCTCATAAATACTGAGTCCAAATCCGATGGGCAATCAGGCATCAGAATTCATCGATATGTAAACCTGATCGAAAAATCCCAACCAGTGGGACTCTTAACCCCGGTATCCATAATGTGTGGAACTCGTGATCAGAGAATTCTGATTCTTGATCACAGAGTCTCAAACATATAGGACTCATAGTCTACGAGCATTAGGACTCTTCATCAGCCATCAGATCAGATAGGAACCTCTAATGTGTGTGACCCCGCAGGTTCGAACCTAAACCGATAGCACAGGAACCAATTCCTGTACTAATCGAAGTGACCATCTAGCAATGGTATCCGACGATCGGATAGGTCAAATAGTCACAATCGCAACACTCAGAACCTACGTGAATATGGTTACTGTATAATTCATCCTTTTGACCTCTATGTTTAGGATGACTCAGGATTAAACTGTCAACCCTGATCAGATCATCCGAATCATACTCAACTCAAACAGTCCTGTGACTCTTCACAAGGACTATCCTGGCTATGGTTTTGCTAAATTGAAATACGACTATACACAGCTCCTAAACTGGAGTGGTCAATCTCATCTTGACACACGCACCGACAAGTCAAGTACTTGACTACACCCAGCAGCCTTCCGTCACTGAATTAAAAATGAGCACAACCGTCAACAGGCTGACGATTGGCTTTGGAACACTATTCCCAACAATCTCCCACTTGGCCTAAAGCCAATCGGTGCAGTATCTAATACCCATCTTCGACTTATAGTTATCGAACTCCTTCACCGCAATGGCTTTAGTAAATGGGTCGGCCAGGTTCTCCTTTCCATCGATCTTCTGAAGGTCGACGTCACCTCGATCTATAATTTTCTGGATGAGATGGTAGCGGCGTAGAATATGCTTCATCCGCTGGTGTGCCTTCGGTTCCTTCGCCTGAGCAATGGCTCCAGAGTTGTCACAGTAGAGCAGAACTGGACCAACAAGGGAGGATGCTACTCCGAGCTCGGTGATGAACTTCCTCAGCCACACCGCTTCTTTGGCAGCATCTGATGCAGCGACATACTCCGCCTCACAAACTGAATCAGCCACAGTGTGTTGCTTGGAACTCTTCCAGCATATAGTCCCATCATAAAGGATAAAAATAAATCCCGACACACTTTTGCTGTCATCGTGATCAGACTAGAAACTAGAGTCTGTAAACCCTATAAGTCTCAAGTCCGATTCACCATAAACAAGCCACTGGTCCTTAGTATTTCTTAAATACTTCAGGATGGTTTTAACAACCTTCCAGTGATTCTCTCTTGGATCAGATTGGTATCTCCTCACTACCCCTAGTGAGTATGCCACATCTGATCGTGTACATGTCATGGCGTACATGATAGATCCCACTGCCGAAGCATATAGAATCCTACCCATACACTCTCTCTCTTGAGGTGTTGTCGGACAATCCCTCTTCGAGAGAGAAATTTCATGGCCTATCGGTAGATAGCCTTTCTTGGAATTCTCCATGCTGAACCTCTTCAGCATAGTATCAATATACGTGGACTGAGATAAGCCAAGCAACCTTTTAGATCTATCCCTATAGATCCTCATCCCTAAGATGTAGGAAGTTTCTCCCAGATCCTTCATAGAGAATTATGACGACAGCCAAATCTTTATTCCCTGTAATACAGGGACATCATTTTCGATTAAAAAAATGTCATCCACATATAATACAAAAAATACTACTACTGGACCATTAGCCCACTTATAAATGCAGGGCTCTTCTCCGTTCTTAACGAAGCCATACGTCTTGATCATCCTATCAAAATGTATGTTCCAACTTCGGAATGCCTGCTTAAGTCCATAAATGGACCTCTATAGTCTGCACACCTTAGACTCATCTATGGATGTGAACCCTTCAGGTTGTATCATATACACCTCTTCGTCCAGCTCTCCGTTTAGGAAAGCTGTCTTCACATCCATCTGCCAGATTTTACAGTCCAGATAGGCAACTATTGCAAGCATAATCCGAATGGATTTGAGCATTGCCACAGGAGAAAATGTCTCGTCATAGTCTATACCATAATGTTGACGATATCCCTTGGCAACCAGACGGGCTTTATAGGTCTCCACCTTTCCGTCTGCACCTCTCTTCCTCTTGAAGACCCACTTACACCCTATGGGTTTTACTCCTTCGGATGGGTCAACCAATATCCACACATCGTTGACCTTCATGGACTCTATTTCGGATTTCATGGCCTCTAGCCATTTCTCAGAGTCAGGTCTCTGCATTGCATCCATGTAGGTGATCGGATCCTCATCATTTTCATCAAGTTCGACAAGATCGTCGTTCCGGACCAAGAAATCATAGTATCTATTCGGTTAACATGGTACTCTACTAGACCGCCTTAAGGGTGCAGGAACAATGGGCTCCAAATTTGATCTAATCAAATCTAGTTCAGGTTCAGCTACTTGTGTCGATTTTTCCACTTGCTGAACTTCCTCAAGTTCGACCTTAGAGGCAACAGTCCCTTCAACAAGGAACTCCTTTTTCAGAAAGATTGTCTTAAGACTGACAAACACCTTTTGCTCATCAGCTAGGTAGAAATAATACCCTTTGGTCTCTTTTGGGTACCCTATGAAATAACGCTTGTCAGACCTAGGTCCAAGCTTGTCCGTAATTAAACGTTTAACAAGCCGGACACCCCCAAACCCTAAGGTGTGAGAATACTGGCTTACGTCCTATCCATATCTCATATGGCATTTTGGTTACAGACTTACTCAAAACCCTATTTAGAAGGTAACAAGCCAATTCGAGCGCATATCCTCAGAGGGAGATCGGCAGACCAGCAAATCCCATCATGGATCGAACCATGTCCAACAAGGTCTGATTTCTCCTTTCAGATACACCATTATGTTGTGGTATTCTAGGAGAAGTCCACTAAGAGAGAATCCCATTCTCCCCAAGATATGTCAGAAAATTATTGGAAAGGTATTCACCTCCTCGATCAGATCGAAGAGTTTTAATACACTTTTCTGTTTGTTTTTCTACCTCATTTCGGAATAGTTTGAACATTTCAAACGACTCCGATTTATGCTTCATTAAATAGACATACCCATACCTCGATAGGTCGTCTGTGAAGGTTATGAAGTAGAAATATCCACCTCTTGCACTTGAGCTCATGGGTCTACATACATCAGAATGTACCAAACCCAAGAGTTCATTGGCTCGCACACCTTTTCCAGTAAAAGGTGATTTGGTCATTTTACCAAGAAGACAGGATTCACAGGTTGGAAGTGATTCACAATCACCTACTTCAAGAATTCCTTTTTGAGCCAACCTGTTTATCCTGTTCTTATTGATATGACCTAGCCTACAGTGCCAAAGGTAGACTTCTGACACATTATCTATTCTAGGACATTTACTGGAGGTTTGAACCATATTAACAGATTGTGATAGAAAGTAAATTCTATTATTAAGTTGTCCAACAAACATTGTAACATCATTCAAAATGATATTACAAACATTTTCTTTTATTAAAAATTGATAACCGTTCATGGCCAAAAGGCCTACAGAAATGATATTTAATAAAAAGCTTGGACAATAGTGACATTCACTCAGAATTACGTTTTGAGAATTGATTACAAGGTTCATGATTCCTAATGCTAGAACTGAAACTTTGCTTCCATCTCCAATGTTTAGGAATCTCTTGCCTTCATCAAATCTCCTACTGACTTGCAGACCCTGCATCGAATTGCAAATATGATAAGGGCTTCCGGTATCCAATACCCAGATAGTAGTATCACAATTGAAAAAATTTCAAGGTGTTATCATATAAGTACCTTGCTTCTTCTTTGGCCTGTTCAGGTCCAGGGAAGCAATGTATAGAGGACAGTTCCTCTTCCAGTGCCCCTGCTTCTTGCAAAAGAAGCACTCCGCCTGGCTCTGATCGGGCTTGCGCTTCTTGGTCTGACCCTCTGCAGACGTCCCAGCATGCAGCTGTACCTTCTTATTCTTCTTCTTCTTATTCTTCTTCTTCCCTTTCTTAAAGGGTCGACGACTAGAAGAAGACCCTTCCACAACATTCACCGACTCCTTATGGAGCTGGTGATCCTTCTCAAAGTTTTGTAGCAACCCCAACAAACCGTGGTAGTTCACTGCAGGCTTTGTCATCCAAAAATGAGTAAGGAAGGGGAGGAAGGACTTGGGCAATGAATTAAGGATCGCATCCTTACCGAGCTACTCGTGCAGGGGAAAGCCCAGTTTAGTTAGGCGCTCAATCATTTCGATCATGTGCAGTACATGATTAGTGACTGAGGCTCCATCCCTCATCTGAGCATTAAAAATGGCATAACTAGTTTTGTGCCTTCCAACATCGTCAGGCGTGCCAAAAGAGTCGTTCAACATTTGAAGCATCTCCTGTGGCTGGGTGTTCTCGAACCTATGGCTGAACTCATCATTCATTATCGCCAGTATAATGCACCGAACGGTGGTGCGGTCGTTGAGCCACTTCTGATAAGTATCTCAGACCGTCCCTCTTACGTTCGGGGCTAGCTCCTCAGGTGCCGGATCCGTTACTACATAAAGGATCCGCTCATGCTCAAGGATGATTTTTAATTTTCGATACCAGCTATCGAAATTAGGTCCTATGAGCTTGTCATTATCTAATAATGACCGGAGCGACAGGGTAGTGGCCATAGCTGCATAAAGGAAAATCATACCTATATTAGTACATAAATTATTAATACTAAAGATTTGGACTTTAGTCTAAAGTTTCTCTCAGTATTTTTACGAATTGGTAGCCTCAACCTCCAATTCGAGGAATTACTTTAATTCTTTAGTGGGTACTAGTATCCACACAGACTACACACGAGCCCAACTTTGGTTGGTCAACCCATGTGCATCTATGGGTAGGTTCATAACCAGTTGTTTCTCTAAATAACTTCTAGTAATTAATTTTGTCCCAGAATCTAATCAGTAGGCTTTGGCCTTCACTAAAAAGATCTGGTTAGGTCCAACCATTAACATGATTTGATTTAGTGAATCAGACCAATAAATGATCAGGCCCGACTTTGGCCGGCCAACCTGACCACCATCAGAAAGACTCAAACCAAATTATCATATTATGAATAATAATTCCATTAGTCAATAAGCACCAAGCCTTTAGGCCTCCAATGATTATTAAACTAATGGACTCATTATCACTCACTTAATGGGAGGCTATGACTTAGTTATCAATATAACTTAATCATTTTTAGGGACTTAATAATTTTTTAGAATTTTATTAAAAGATAGATGAGAAGAAATTATCTAGCCAATTTCAATCCTCCCACTGACTTCACCAAGTCAGATAAAAAAAAAGATTTAATTAAAGCTGGCATTAGGAGCACCTAAATCAGTCAAACTAATTTACCTAATGACATGGGTGAGCCCTAATCACCAAGTGATCTAATCAAAACCTAATTCATCAGGTTGGCCAGGTAAGTGAGATCAGTGGTGGGGATAAGCCATTAACTCATCAGAGATCGAATCACTGCGAGTAGCTCCCACTTAAAAACCACTGGTCAAAATGCCAAACTTACCTTAGACACCAACCGGTTCATTAGTTTTAATTTGATCAACTTATTAAATAGGGTTCCACCACGTAGCCATGAATTAAGTCCATCTTGGTCTAGTTAAAGACATGGACCCAATCAACTACAACTATTGGAGTTGAGTCTAGAGTATCCTTGACCTAATCTAATTCAACTTTTGATTAGATTTGACCAATTACTCTAATTTAGTCCATTTCTTTAAGCTAACCTTAGGTCTAACCCAATTATGGACCTAATCCATCTAACCCATTGATCCACAAGTTTATGCAATTATCTTAGGTCTTAATTAACAATTCTAGACCTACTAGACAACACTTAATTTTTTTAATTAAGTATTTAGGCTGATGGGTCAGGGTTTGGCATTTCGAAAATAATTTTCAAATTTGAAAGGTTTTATTTTTTGTTCACCAAATATGTTAACTCATTTCACAAATAGATCAGCACATTTTATAAATAGCAATCCTATTGCTAATTACATAATAGAAAATAACTCAATCAAAATAAATCATAAATATTCTGTTAGATCTAATCTAACACATTCATGATAAATTTCACAATTGAACCTTTACAATTAATTTCTTTCACTGCTTCATCTGCATGGGATATAATTGCAGCGGCACCCCTACCGCCATAGGAGACCCCATCGAATGGGAGGAGAGGGCCTTTAAACCCTACTTTTCTCCTATGACCGGACGGTCATGGCAACCAACCCAATTCGATTACTTGCTACTTGGTTCAAGTATATCTAAATATACCAATTTTAAAATTTAAATTTTGAATTTCAAATTTTAAATTTTGAATTTCAAATTTCAAACAAATTTCAAATTTTAAATTTTTGAATTTCAAATTTTGAATTTCAAATTTGAAATTTCACCCAAATTTTAAATTTTAAATTTTAAATTTTGAATTTTGAATTTCAAATTTTTGAATTTTAAATTTTGAATTTCAAATTTTAAAATTTAAAATTTAAATTTTAAATTTAAACTTTTAGATTACAACTTAATCTAGCATGCAAATATATATATCATATCTAAGAACCCATTCTGATACCATTTTTGTGAAAAATATTCAGTGCAGGGGTAAAATGATAATTTTAAAACTTTTTTCAAAATTATGATTTTACAGTAAAAAGATATTAATTAATCTAATTAATTAACATGAATTTACCCTACACTAGGATCTAAATATGATATATAGCATGCATTCATTTAAATTTAAAATTCAAATTCGAACAGTAAACACTTTACTGTAATGTGTTCAGAACACAATACCTTTGTGCCGGTAGTAGATCGTCGTAATCTGATCACCATCGAGAGAGTCTGATCGTCATGATACAGCCACACGACATGTCTGGCCTCTGTGGATCGTCCACACGAAGCTCCCAGTCTGATCGACTCCTCACAAGTGCTAGCTCGTTGTAGAGCCCTTTTGACGATGGATGCTGATCGAACTCCTTCGATCGATGTCTGTCGATTCTTTGGATGCTCTGAATCATCAACAGACATACTTGAGAGGATGTTGAAGATCTTTCTGAGATTTTGTGGGCTCACGACACTCGTAGCTCACTATCTCACTTCCTGAACCCCAGGCTAAAACTCTAGGGAACTCACCGGAAACCTTACACCCACTTTTCTTTTTTTTCTTTTTTTTTCTCTTGAAAGGATATAGACTTCCTTCTCATGCACAAGACTTCTCATGCCCCAAAATTTTTTTCCAAAAAACTTCTTCTTACATGCCCCACTCTTCTCCTCCTTTTATAACAACGTCAAACGTCTTATCCAAAAGAAAGGATAAAGATGAGTAATTGCACATTTGAATTCAAATCAAATTTTGAATTTAAATGGACACCAACTCATCCCTTATCCACTAAAGGTGTGAGGCATGGCTTAAATTGTGCATGGAGTGATTTCATGAGAAATCTTTTCTCATGTAATAAATAGGGCGTAAAAAAAGGGATAAGGTGCAAAGATTGATTGCCCATTCAAATTCAAACTTTATTTTGAATTTGAATGGCCAACCAATCATCCTTATCCATCCATTTGGCATATTAAAGTGGGGCGTGGAGAGGGCTTGGCGTGAGAGAAAAATTCATGAGAAGTTCCTTCTCATGAATCCAAATGGGTGCAATGGAAGTGAGGTGGCGCATGGAGATTGGGTCAAGGTGGTTTAATTATTTAAACCAACCTAATTGAACCAAATAAGTTAGGTCCAATTAGACTAATTTAAATCCAACTTAATTAGACTTAATTAGGCTCAATAAAATCCTAATCAAATCAAAAATTGACTAAGTCCAACTCCTGATCAAATCAGGGACCAAACCATCTCGACGATTAGGTCAACTCTTAACCTAATCGGGTCAAACCCAACTGAATCCAATTCAATTAGACTTGATCCAAAAATAATTATTCAATCAAATTAAGTTAATTAGCGATCAAATCACTAATTAAACCTCTCATAAATACTGAGTCCAAATTCGATGGGCAATCAGGCATCAGAATTCATCGATATGTAAACCTGATCGAAAAATCCCAACCAGTGGGACTCTTGACCCCGGTACCCATAATGTATGGAACTCATGATCAGAGAATATTGATTCTCGATCATAGAGTCTCAGACATGTAGGACTCATAGTCTACGAGCATTAAGACTCTTCATCAGCCATCAGATCAGATAGGAACCTCTAATGTGTGTGACCCTGCAGGTTCGAACCTAAGCCGGTAGCACAGGAACCAATTCCTGTACTAATCGAAATGACCATCTAGAAATAGTATCCGATGACCCGATAGATCGAATAGTCACAATTGCAACACTCAGAACCTACGTGAATATGGTTACTATATAATTCATCCTTTGACCTCTGTGTTTAGGACGACTCAAGGTTAAACTGTCAACCCTGATCAGATCATCCGAATCGTGCTCAACTCAAACAGTCCTGTGACTCCTCACAAGAACTATCCTGGCCAAGGTTTTGCTAAATTGAAACACGACTGTACACAGCTCCTAAACTGAAGTGGTCAATCCCATCTTGACACACGCACCGACAAGTCAAGTACTTGACTACACCCAGCAGCCTTCCGTCACTGAATTAAAAATTCAGGTAGTCCAGTGCCTAAGTGCAGTGAGTTGCTTGCAAGTCACTGTGGCGGTCTCAGGTCGGAGAGATATTTATATCCATATTCCATCGGAGCAAATCTTGACAGCAGAAATAGCTCCGGAGTCGGTCACGTTCAGTGCAGATGTACCCTTACATCTCACCTGTATGTCATACCAGTATCTCCACACTCATTGGTTAAGAGGACAACCAACCTATATGGCACACAACGATCTATGTTTGATAAATGTTGTCGTCCTTAGTAACAACGTATCATTTGGTCGCGAACAGATTTAAGGACTAAACGATAAATCCTCCTTTGTCGAGTCTAAATAGTCCTAAGGACTTCACCACAACATAGAAGTTCATTAGAAGATGAAATATTTTATGATAAAAAATATTAAAATAATTTTTATTAATTCATAATTCATGTACATATACAAAAATGAGCACAACCGTTAACAGGCAGACGATTGGCTTTGGGATACTATTCCCAATATAGTAATCATTACTATTCGATCTGTGATAACTGGATCGGATCAGTTAGCACTGAATCAATTAAATCAGAGGACGGTTGGACTCAGTTCAAAACTAGTCGGCTTAATTAGCGTACCAACAAATATCACATAGTTTTAGATCTAAAAATTCTCACATAAACTGAAATAAAATCAATCATAATAAACTTTAGATCATATTTAAATATTTTATAATTTTAAATTTTATTTTTTATAATTAAAATAATTTTAATCATATAGATTAGATGTACTACTTTTCATACAACTCAAATTTTGTATCACATACAATAAATCCTAGGATATCATCATCTAAAATTTTACAGAAATGTAAGTGCTTCCTTTTACTTTCTTCTTCATGGGATTAAATCACATGGTACCCCTATACACTATAAGAGCACCTTATCGAATAGGAAGAGAGAGTCTTTAAACCTTTTTGCTCCTATGACCGGATGGTTTGGTGATCAACCCAATCCAAATACTTGCTAATCGGATCATCTAATCTACTCACATATCATATATACAAAAATTTAGATCAAATCTAAATTATATCAGATCTGATTTTTACATTAGACCATAACTAAAATCAGATCATAATACATCTCATGCATTGCTAAATCTAGATTTTAACTCTACATGCATATATGCTCATGTCATAACAAACCTTCGCTCTGATATCAGTTGAAGGGAAGCATGGTGGTTTTGTGCATGCATTTCTAAAATTTTATAACAGAACATATATAGATTAAATAATTTAATCTACAATGCATGCATAGATCCAATCTAAAACTACCATACAGAAACTATGAAATGAACTAATATACATGTATGTAGATCTGAAATTTAAAATTCAGTAAGTATAGATCATATCTATATGCAATTAGATCATATCTAAATTATATTTGGATCATATCTAAATATGAATTAATTTTAAAACTTCACACCTGAGTGGAGTAGCAGATCACTACATCTAAAACTTATGATAGTTAGTTTTTCATGATGCTCGATAGCCGCACATGTGTCCGACCTCTACAGATATCCACACGAAGCCCATGTGCTGATCGATGACCCCAAGAGTGCTAGCTCACGAAAATATCATGCTTTGGCTGATCTTAAAAAAATATAAAGAGGATGAAGAATAAGGAGATGCTCTCTTTTTTCTTTCTGGATCCACATATTAATTCTCTACAATAGAGATCAAGAGAAGAATCCTTTCTTCTCAATTCTCTCACGCACAAGAGAGAATCTTTCTCTCTTTCTTTTACATCTTTAAGAAGAACTTTTCTTCTCTAATTTTTTATGATAAAAATTAGATCTAATCTAACTTCTCATGCTAAAAATCACATAAAATTTTAAGCTCTAGAAGAACCCAAAAGAGAGATCCAAGAGAAGAACCGTTCTTCTCTCTTCTTCTCCCTTTTTCTCCTTGATCTAGAATTCTAAGAAGCCCCAAACATTCAATCATATTTTTTTGATATTTCTTCTCTAAATTCTTATATTAAAAATCAAATTCAATCTAATTTTAATCCTAAAAAAAAATAAAAAAAAATTGGGAGAAGAACTCCTTTTTCTCCAAAGCTGCGCACTAGAAAGAAGACCCTTCTTCTTCCTTCTCTTTCTCTCATTGGAAAGAACTTTTCTTCTTCAATTTTTTGCTGTAGAACTAGCAAGAGAAGCTCTCTTTAATATCTAAGAACCAACAGCAAAAGTCTCATAAAATTTCTTCAAAAAAGATTGGGAAGGAAGCCTAGATGCATGGGATATGGGGCGTCCAACTCTTGTTGGACGCCCCTCCTTTCTTTTTGGCGACCAAAAGAGGAGGAGATGCCCCTTCTTTCTCACAAAAGAGAGGGGAGGATGTGGCTCCTTTGGTGGGGTGTGAGATTTTACATGGTGAAGAGGTGTGGGGCGTGAGAGATCTTAAATAGATAGGTGGAGGGAGTTGGTTCAGCCCTATTCCAAATAGGATTCATGAATCTTGGTCAAACTCTAACTAATTCTTAGACCTAATCCTAACTAATTTAGAAATTAGTTATAACAAACTAACTAACTAGGTTTTAACCCAATTATGAAACCAATTAGGCCCTAATCTAATTAGAAAATTAGTTAGATTAAAATCTCATTGATCCAGAGATTGATTCTTAATAGATATCAGGGAAGTTATTAATCAATAGGGCTTGATCTAATCAAACCTATTATCCAATAGGATTTGATCCAATTAAAGTTTATATCAAACTAAATTGAATGTTATTCAACTTAAAATTTGATTTGTATCCCTAAAATCAATTGGAACAAGTTCTGTTATCCAATAGGACTGCATCCAATCAAATCAAAGTAAATCTAATTGAATCCAATTCAATTAGATCTGATCCAATCCTCATTGCTCAATCAAATTGAGCTAATAATAATCAAATTATTAATTAATTATTTTTTTAATTTATCAATCATTAGTAAATAATTTATTATAACCTTTGCATAGGATTAATTATCAATCATATTGATAACTAAATCCTTCAACGATTCATAATCATTGATCAGTCATTTGATCAGACGGTACTTCTATGTGTGTGATCCCATAGGTTCAAACCTAAGCCAGTAGTATAATAATTTTTGTACTAAATGATGTTACCATCTAGCAATGATTTTCGATGTACGGATAGGCCGAATGTATATCCAGCAACAATCTAAAACCCATATAGATATAGTTATCGTATAATTCATCCTTTTGACACTCGATACTCAAGGACGATTTTAGATTAAACTGTCAATCAAGGATGACTGGTCCACATTGTGTCTCAACCTCAAAAATCTTGTGACTCTTCACTAGGACTACTTTGGCCAAAGTTTCACTAAATTGAAATATAATGATGCATCATCTCTAATTTTACTTGGAGTGGTCAATCCCATCTTGACTCGCACTCAAATTTCATAAGTACTTGACTGTATCCAAAAATCTTCTATCATCGAATTAAAAATTCGGATAGTCCAGCACCAAAGCACAGTGAGTTACTTGTAAGTCACCAAGATAGCCTCAGGTCCAAGAGATACATATACCCATATCTCATCAAAGTAATCTTTGACAGCAGAGTACTCCGAAGGTAGTCATGCTCAGTAAAATATACTACAAATCACCCATATGCCATACTTGTGTCACCATATACCTTGGTTAAGGGAACAACCAACTAATATGGCACACAACAACCTACACTCAATACAATTATCATTCTTATAATAATTGTATCATTTGATCGTGAGTAGGATTTAAGAACCACACGATAAATTTTCCTTTATCATTTTGAAAGTAGCTCTAAGAACTTCATCATAACATATAAGTTCTATTTAGAAAGATGTATTCTTTATGATGAATCTTGCTAGATAATATTTATCATTTTATAATTCATATACATATATGGAGCACAATCATCTACAACCTAGATGATTGATTTTAAGACATAATTTTCAATAGTTTAATGTCCATATGCAAGAGGAGGCTTCAATCACCAATCATGTATTATACATGATTGAGCAAATTGAACGTCTTAGCAAACTTGACTTTTCGTTGCATGAACAGTTAGGCAAGGATGCTATTCTCAATTCGCTACCGAAATCTTACCTACCATTTCTCAGTCATTATAGAATGACGAATCTTGCAATGAACTATCATGATTTGCTAGGGTTACTACAAACTTTTAAAAAAGATCATCAGCTCCAGAAGGAGCCAGTGAATTTAGTGGGAGATTCATCTGCAAAGCATCGATCTTCTAGGACAGAAAAGAAGAAAAAGGTACACAAATCCCGTGCCGCCGATCTTAAGTAAAGCAAATCATCAAAAGTTGATAAAAGCCAAGCAGAATACTTCTTTTGTAAGAAGCTGGATCATTAAAAAAGAAATTATCCTGCTTATATAGCCACCTTTGATCCAAATAGGCCTAAAAACAAGAGGAAGAAGCAAGCGGTTGCTTCACAAGATACTTATATAATAACTCCTTGTAATTTTTCTGTTTGTGATACTACTACTTGAATATTGGATACCTGAAGTTCGATTAATATATGCTATTTGTTGTAGAGACTACAAGTAAGTAGAAAATTTAGAGAGGGCGAGCGGTTCGTTAACATTGGAGATGAAAGCCTTGTTTCAGTTCTGATCTTAAAAATTTTGCAGCTTATCTTCGAGTCCGGTAGTGTCATGTTAGATGATTGTCATTATTGTCTCTCCTTTTTAATAAATATCATCTCTGTAGGCCTTTTGGCCAAACTTGATTTCAAGTTTATAATAAAGGATGATTTTTGTGATATCATTATGAATGATACTGTAATTATGCATGAATAATTAAAACATGACATATATATAATATCACATCCTGTTAGTGTAATGTACATAGCTGGCAAACATCCTATCAGTGAATCTTATCTTTGACATTGTAGGCTTGATCATGTGAACAAGAATAGAATTGACAGGTTGATCAAGGAACATGTCCCTAAGATAGCTGATTGTGAATCATTGCCTACCTGCGAATCCTGTCTACTTGGTAAGATGACTAAGCCACCTTTAAGAAAAAATGTGAAAGAGCCAGCGATGTCCTAGGTCTGATACATACTGATGTATGCGGACCTATGAATATAAATGCCAGAGGAAGATACTTCTACTTTATTATATTTACAAATGACCTATCGAGGTATGGGTATGTCTATCTTATGAAGCATAAGTCAGAATCATTTGAAATACTCAAACGATTCCATACTGAAGTAGAAAAATAGACTGAAAAGAGTATTAAGATCCTTCGATCAAATCAAGGTGGTGAATACCTTACCAATAAGTTTCTGACATATCTAAAAGAGAATATGATTCTCTCACAGTAGACCTCTCCTGGAACACAACAACATAACGGAGTGTCTAAAAGGAGGAATCGAACCTTGTTAGACATAGTTCGATCCATGATGGGCTTTGCAAGTCTATCGATCTCTTTTTTGAGATATACTCTTGAAACTGCCTGCTATATTTTGAATAAGATGCCAAGCAAGTCTGTCGATAAGACTCCATATGAGATATAGATTGGACGTAAATCGATGCTCTCACACCTTAGGATCTGGGGGTGTCCAGCTTATGTCAAGCATTTAAAGACAGATAAGCTTGGACTAAGTCTGATAAATGCTTGTTTGTAGGGCATCCAAAGAAAACTAAAGGATACTACTTTTATCTTACTGTAGAACAAAAGGTGTTTGTCAACAGTTGAACAGTTTTTTTAGAAAAAAAATTTCTTGATGAAGGAGCTAATGTCTGTAAAATTGAATTTGATGAAGTTCATGAGGTGGAAGGATCGACACACACAGAATTAAATTTGATTGGAGAATAAAATCTGGAGCCAATAGAGGCACCATTAAGGAGATCCGATAAAGTACTGCATCAGTCAGACAGATAATATGGTTTCTTGATTCAGGATGGTGATCCCATTGAACTTGATGAAAATGATGAGGATCTGATCACCTATATGGAGGCCATGCAAAGGCCTGACTTGCAGAAATAGCTTGTGGCCATAAGTCCGAGATGGAGTCCATGGAGATCAATGGTGTAGGGACACTAGTTGATCCACCCAAAGAGATAAAACTCATAGGATGTAAATAGATTTTCAAGAAAAAAAGAGGAGCAGACAGGAAGGTAGAGACCTATAAAGCCCGTATAGTTACCAAGGATTACCATCAATATTATGGTATTGACTATGACAAGACGTTCTCTCCTGTGACAATGCTCAAGTCCATCCGGATTATGCTTGCTATCACTGCACACTTAGATTATGAGATCTGGCATATGGATATCAAAACTACTTTTCTTAATGGGGAGCTGAAAGAAGAAGTGTATATGATACAACCTGAAGGGTTCACATCGATAGATAAGTGGAAAGTGTGCAAGCTGAAAAGGTCTATTTATGGACTTAAGTAGGCATCTAGGAGTTAGAACATGTATTTTGATAAGATAATCAAAATATATGACTTTGTTAAGAACAGAGAAGAGCTTTGTATCTACAAGTGAATTTTTGATTTTGTAGTCATCTTCTTTGTGCTGTATGTGGATGACATACTGTTATTAGAAAATGACATCCTGGCTTTGCAGAGTGTGAAGCTGTGGTAATCATCACAGTTCTCTATGAAAGATTTGAGAGAAGCATCCTACATCCTAGGGATGAAGATCTATAAGGATGATCTAGAAGGTTGCTTGGATTGTCCAAATCTATGTACATCGATACCTTGTTGAAGTGGTTCAGCATGAATAATTTTAAATAAAGCTATCTTCTGATAGACCATAGAATTACTCTTTCCAAGAAGAATTGTATGACAACTGAGGAGAGAGAACGTATGAATAGAATACCATATGCTTTGACAGTGGGATCTATTATGTACGCTATGATATGTATGAGGTCGGATGTGGCCTATTCACTAGGGATAGTAAGTAGGTACCAGTCTAATCCAAATGAGAAGCATTGAAAGATTATGAAAGTAATTCTTAAGTATTTGAGAAATACTAAAGACCAATGGCTTCTCTATGGAGATACTGACCTGAAACTTGTGGGATATACTGATTTCAGTTTTCAGTCAGATTGTGATGACAGCAGAAGCATATCGGGCTATATATTTATCTTGAATAGAGGAGCAATTTGCAAGAAGAGTTTCAAGCAACATACTGTGATCGATTCTGTATACGAAGTAAAATACAATACTATATCGGATGCTGCATCATATTCTATACCGCTATTACTTACTGCGAGAGATCGTGAACTAAGGTGATGTTGAGCTTCAGAAGATCAATGGAAAGAAGAACTTAGCCGACTCCTTCATTAAAACTCTCGAGATCAAAGAGCTCAATAACTTTAAATGGAAGATGGATATAAGATACTGTCCCAATTGGCTTTAGTCCAAGTGGGAGTTGTTAAAAATTATGTCCTAAAATTAATCGTATGACAATTGAGTTCATCTTTGTATATAAATTATTGATAAATGAATAATAATTATTCTGATATTTTTCATCATAAAGTTACATCTTCTTTGAACTCTTGTGCTGTGATGAAGTTCTTAGAACTATGTTACTATACAATAAAGAGAAGATTTATCGTATAGTTCTTAAACATGTTCACGACCAAATGATATGTCATTACAGTATGATGACGTTTATCGAGTGGAGGTCATTGTGTGCCATATGGGTTGGTTGTTCTCTTAACCAAAGAGTGTGATGACACTGGTATGGCATACAGGTGAGATGTAGGAGTATATCATCACTGAACAGGTGAGTCATCTACTGAGCATTCTGCTGTCAAGAGCTGCTCGCGAAGTACATGAGTATAAGTATCCTTCAGACCTGAGATCATCATAGTGACTTATAAGTAACTCACTGTGCTTTGATGTCGGACTATTTAAATTTTTAATGTAGCGACGAAAGGCTATTGGGTACAGTCAAGTACTTATGAAGTCTGTGTGTGGATCAAGATGGGATTGACCCCTTCGGATTATTGAAGTTGATGTATTACTATATTTTAATTTAGTAAAGCCTTGATCAGGATAATCCATGAGATAGATTTGAAAGGTTGAAATACAATGTGGATAAAGCAATCTTGATTGACAATTAATCTGAGACCATCTTAGAGCATTCAGGATCAAAAGGATGAATTATGCGGTAACCATATGTATGGGTTCTGAAATATTTTTTTATGATAATTCAATCTATCTGGATATCGAAAATTATTACTAGATGGTATCTTGATTAGTGCAGGAATCGGTTCCTGTGCTACCGGCTTAATATTTGAACCTATGAAGTCACACACACAAGTCAAACACCGTAAGAAAGTATTGACCTATGTTTATATGTCCAATTTGAAAATACTTGACTTGATTGAATATATAAGCTAACTTGATTGAGAATTAAGTTATAGGTCAAATGAGATTGAAGAGTTGACTATATCTAGCTAGCAGTACACATGAGATTCAGGTTCGATCTCGAAGATGAATAGTTTCTGATCTATGATCCATAGAGCATATAAAGATTCAATTTAAGTACTAATTAATTCAGATTAGATCTAAATTAATTAGGCTTAATTGGATCTAAAATCCAAGTTAGACTTGGTACAAAAGTCCTAAAGAGTTTAGGATTGATAGTCTTTCGAAATTATTTCAAACCAACTTCGAATTGAATTCGAATCGGATCCATTTTGGATGAGATATGAGAAATCATTCTTGCACTGAGATTTTTCTCTCATATGGGCTGACCAACATTTGGAATGGTGCTGGTTTGGGGCATCCCATGTAGGTGAGGGATTGGATGCAAAGTGGTTGTCATGAGTGATGGTAATTCTATCTCATATAGAAATCTTTCTTTCATGAGTATTGGACTGATTCAAATCAGATTTGAGTTAGAAATTCTATATTTATTGGGTTATGAGATTCATCTATAAATAGAAAGGGTTTCTACCTATAGAAAAATAGCTAATAAATTAGATTGAGAGAAGAAAGAAAGAGAGAGGCGTGAGAAGAGAGAAGCCCTTCTTCTTCTGCTTGGCCTCTCTCTTTTGGCGCCACCCCTCCTCCCTTGCTATGGGCCTTTTTGTGGGCATCCTCTTTGCTGGTGTGAGGTGTCACACCAGCACCTCTCCTCCCTCGTTTGACTGGGTTGCGAAGGTGATTTGATTGAGGTTCATCCCACCTTCCTATAATATCTGGCGTATATGCGAAGTAGTGGGTCTGCACATCCAGACCTCCGCGAAGAATTATTTCAGATTTTTAGAGATTTGATCTCTGGTTCCACTACTAATCAAGTAAAGATTTGATCCTTATTCATGTAAGTTAATAGAAAATTTTTAGATGCAACTTGGGTTAACCGAAGAGAAATAGTTTTCCTTCTCTTCAAATACAGCTCCTTAGTTAAGCAAATTTTGTTGTCAATGTAGCTCAGTTGTTATCTTCTTGAATGCTTAGAATTAATACTTTTCAATGGCTCTTTAATACTCTTAAAGAATCAATAAAAATTTAAATGGGAGTAGGTAAGCTTTCTTGAATGCTTGAAATTTAGAACATCCTTTATTTTTTAATGAAATAGTTCTATTTTAAATGCTCCTCTTTCTTCTCTTTATATCTTGAGCATTTCCATCAAGTTTGAAGTGAATAGAGCTTAAAACTAGCCGTTTCTGACTGTTGGAAGTGAAAAATAGCCGTTGAAAGCTTTAACAGACCGAAAAAATTGTATTTGAAAACTAGCTATTGAGGCTGTCAGGCACTTTCGAGTCGGCTCGAATTGACTTCGAGTCGGCTCGATCGGCAATTTTCAAGAATCAGACCTTCTGTTCGACTGAGAGAGCTAGCTCGGATTGATTTTCGAGCTGGCTCGATAGCATCCACCAGAGATCAATTTTTTATTTTTCTGACAGAGCCGGCTCGAATAGTCTTCGGGCTGGCTCGGCTCTCAGAATTAAAGAAACAGCCTTTCTATCATTCTGAGAGAGCCGGTTCGGATCCACCTTGAGTCGGCTCGGCTATATGTCAGGCCAAATTGTTGAATCCGTACCGTGTCAAAGTCGGCTCAATTGCTGACAGAGTCGACTCGACTTGTCCAAACCAATTTTTCTTGAGCCAAATCCCTCCAAACTTAGTTTCTTTCTTATTTTGATCAAAGAGCTCGCTTTCTTCCAATCTTTTCAACATTTAAAAAGAAAATATCAGTAATTGTGTGCTTCAATGTTAGGTCATCATTAAAATTACTTAGGGAGGGCAACACAAAGTTTGACCATGATTAATCCAAAGTGAAAAATAACTATTGATTTGGAACATATTAATGACACATAAGTGATAAGGCATATGAACTCATATATGATATTTATGATAGGTTTGTGATAATATATGATTTATGATATATGCTTATATAAGTGTTGAGTTATATGAGATGTCTAACATAAAATTTTATAGCTTATAATTTCTTTTTGATAATGCTCATTCATTATTATTTTGAATTGCATTATTGTATTGGTGTATGTGTGATAGGATTCTCACTAAACTATAAAGTTCACAACCCTAATTTTCTATTTTCTTTTAGAGTCATAGGACATATAACATTGAATGGGTTGATCATGGAGTTCGAGCGACAGAATCATCTTATAGACCTTGCATAGTCTCTAGGACTTTGTTTTAGGATTCATGTTGTCGTATCATGTGTCAACCTGGATGGCAAGTTCGGTGCATGACGTCTGATAGTATATAATATTAATATATTATTATTATTAGCATTAATATAAAAGTATTATTTAGTAGTTTTATAATTATTATAAATTAACATGATAGCAAAATTATTATATATCAACTGTTTAACTTTTTATGGTGTGTTTCTGACTGTTTCTTACTCATATAAATGAAAGTTTTGATATGAGATCCGACTCTGGACTCAATTCTTTCGCTGGTGTTGCGATGGCACTCTCAGTTGGTGATAAAATGGTTGCGTAAGTAAACCAGATAACAAAATGGATAACTACATGATCAAATTTTGAATCTGCCAGAAAATCCAGCGAAATCGGGTTGAGTATTTTGTAGATCAACCCAAAGATGTCAGCCGAAATCCCGAGGGAGAAGAAAAAGACCTTCATACTTTTTTTTTTATTTGTAGATCGATAGATCCATGGATGAAATTTAGGCTAAAATTAGAATGGATCTTTATAAAAATACGGGCTGAGCAGGCCGAAGGATTCGATTCCTCCAGGATGTTAATGTGGGAGTGCCGACACAAGATGCTAGCGTGGTGGGAAATGTGGGAGGTGCCCAAACAAGATCCTAGTGTGGATCCCACCATTACTAGCCGCCAGCTCCATGAGGGAAAAACACCATTTTCAATGGCATTTTTTCCCCTTCCACGTCACCTCTTTTTTTTCCACGATGACATGTTGAAAAAAAATATATATATCATTTAAAATAATATTTTTAAAAATGCCATTTTGAATGACGTTTTTAAAAACGCCATTCAAAATGACGTTTTTATTTTTCCCACCAAAAAAAGAAAAAAATCGAAAAAGAAAAAAATCGAAAAAGAATGAAAAAAAATAATTTTTAAAATTTTAAATTAATAAATAAATTAAAATTTTAATTTTGATTGAAATTTAAAATATAAAAATTTAAATTTATAATTCAAATAAAAAAAATAATTTTAGATGTTTTTTTATCGAATTATTTTTTTTTAAAAAAAAACCTAAAAAATTTTTTAAAAAATAAAAAGTGCCATTAAAAAATCAAAATTTTAAAAAAATCGAGAAAAATAAGAATTATAATTTGAAATTTAAAAAAGTAAATTTTTTAAAATTAATTAAAATAAAAATATCATTTCAAATTACTTTCTCAAATTAAAATTAATTTATTTAAAAAAGATTCGAAATAAATAAAAAAATGGTCTAAAAAAATTTCATAAAAATAGAAAGGAATGAAAAAAATAAAAAAATAATATAATTGTAAATTTGAATAAAGAAATTAAATTTTTAATTTGAAGTAAAATTTGATAAAAAAATAAAGGCATAAAAAAGTGAAAAAATGAGGAAAAAATGTGAAAAAAAGAAATTTGTAAATTAATTTTTTTTAAAAATAAAAATTTTAACTTTAATTCAAATAAAAAATATAATTTCAAATTACGTTGTCCATTTCAAAATATTTTTTAAAAAATTATCTCAAGAAAAGAAAAAAAATATTGTGAAAAAATAAAAAATACCCTAAAAAAGGAAAAAAAGGAAAAAATAGAATTGAAAAAAAATAGAAATTATAATTCTAATTGAAAAATAAAATTTTTAATTTTTAATTTTAAGAAATAAAAATTATAATTGTAATTGAAATAAAAAATAATATTTTAAATAACTAAATTAATTTAAATATAATTGATTAAAAAATATTTTAAATAAAGAAAAAAAATACGTAATAGAATGTCAAAAAGATAAAAATGAAAGAAAACTAAAATTATAATTTCAAATTATAAAAATTATAAATTAAATTTAAAAAAATGATATAAAAGAAGTAAATAAAAGAGAAAAAATGGTAATAAAATAGAAATTATAATTATAAAAAAAATTAACTTTAATTTAAATTAAAAATTATCATTCAAATTACTATCCTCATTAAAAAATTTAATAAATAAATTTTAATTAAATATATTTATTAAAAAATCATAAAAAAATAATTAAACAAATTATGAAAAAAATTTAAAAAATTTAAAAAAAAGAAAAAGAGAAAAAAAAATAAAACGCCGAAGGGAATGGCATTTTCTTCTTTTCCCCCCTTCTTCTCTCCTTCTCCCTCTTCTCCCTTCTCCCTTCTCCCTTCTCCCTCTTCTCCCTCTTCTATTTTATTATCATTTTTTTATTTATTCTTTTTATGATATTTCTTTTAAATTTATTTTAAAATTTTATCATTTGAAATTATAATTTCAGTTTTCTTTCATTTTTATCTTTTTAGCATTCTATTACGTATTCTTTTCTTTTACTTAAAATATTTTTTAAATAATTATATTTAAATTAATTTAGATATTTTAAATGATATTTTTTATTTCAATTATAATTATAATTTTTAATTTTTAAAAATTAAAAATTAAAAAATTTATTTTTCAATTAGAATTATAATTTCTATTTTTTTTAATTTAATTTTTTTCTTTTTTTCTTTTTAAGGGTATTTTTTATTTTTTTACAATATTTTTTTCTTTTCTTGAGATAATTTTTTTAAAAAATAATTTGAAATGGACAACGTAATTTGAAATGATATTTTTTATTTGAATTAAAGTTAAAATTTTTATTTTTTTTAAAGTTCAATTTTTATTTTTTATTTCTTTTAAATTTTAAATTATAATTCTTATTTATTTTCAATTTTTTAAAAAAATTTATTTTTTAATGGTACTTTTTATTTTTTAATTTTTTTTAAAAATTTTTTTGACAAGCATTTGAAATGATGTTTTTCAATTAAATTTAAAATTTTTATTTCTTTCATATTTCTTTCTCTTTTTTTTTTGTGATATTTTTAATTTTTTAATTTCTTAAGATTTTCTTAGACATTTTATAAAAAAAAAATTTGAAAAAAAAACATCTAAAATTATTTTTTTTTGAATTACAAATTCAAATTTTTATATTTTAAATTTCAATCAAAATTAAAATTTTAATTTATTTATTAATTTATAATTTTAAAAATTATTTTTTTCCATTCTTTTTCAATTTTTTCCCTTTTATTTTTGGTGGGAAAAATAAAAAACACCATTTTGAATGGCATTTTATTTTTTATTTTTTTTTTTGAGATGATGCCATCGTGGAAAAAAGGGGTGACGTGGCAGGGAGAAAACGTCATTCAAAATAAAATTTTTTTCTTTTGCATTATTTTGATAAAAAAAGTTAAATTTTGAATTATTTATATAATTAATTTTTTTTTTTGTATTATTCTGAAAAAGAGCTCCCATATGCTGTGCTTTGCCATCACCAAGTACTGTACGGTACTTTATATTTCTCAAAGAATGCAAAGCACCTCATGAGTGCAGTTCGCGTAAAGGCCACGAAATGAAGATAACCTTTAGCGCAAATCTCTTTTAGTTATGTGGTCTTCTTTCTTGATCATAGAAGAAAAACCATGGGACGCAAATTATCATGGTTACACATAGGAGAAGTTATAATGCAAAGAGATGATGTAATGTCTACAGGGAGCAAGGTTATGAAATATTGGCTCTTGGATGTTTAAAAATCATCCATTTTATTTCTAGTCTAATCCAAGCATACTCAACTACAGAGTTCTAATGTGATATACTGCTTTTTGTTTCATTCACGTAATATCTTTTGTCATGCCCCAGCCCAAGGCCCAAGCCAATCGTGACATATGTCTGCACATCCCTCGAGTTTAATCCCTCAAGATATGCAGGGCTTGTCTTTACATTCAATCTATCAAATTAATCCATACATAGGCAGTGGTATTGAAAACGAACTTTCAATTTTATTGATTCAAATAAAAATAGCTCGTTAAGATCCTAAGCTCTTCATTGCCCAATCCTAATCACCTTACATTTTTTAGATCTGAACAGAAAAAAAGAGTGAGCTTGGCAGGCTCAATAAGTTACCAATATTTCTAAGGGATCAAGTATGACTAAATTCTTTTCCAAACATAGCAATTGACAATAATAAATATATAAATAGATATATTTTTAATTTTCAAAATATGACATGCATAATAATAAAACTTGAAAATCTCTCTCAATCTTTGATGACTATAGCCACGATCAGCCCCGTGACAAAGTCCAAAAGTGACTAGTCCTTGAATACAGAACAAATGTTCTACCAGCATGTACCAGTGATGAGCCCCATTGGTTAGGCCTAGAAAAAAGCTGACTTTGATTCACAAGGACATAATTAGCCCCATGATAGGATAAATAGATTAGTCTTGAAAATTAATATGCGATATATTTGCGTGTGCCAATGATCAGCCTCGACTGACTAAGTCTAGAAGAACTAACTCTGCCATCAATCCGTCCCGACTGGTTAGGTCTAGTAGAAACTAGTTTCTAATATATGGCCAATCATCAGTTCCGTTAACTAGACCCAGACCATAGTCTAACTAGAGAGTTTTCTCATAAATTCATCATAACCAAATAACCATATTTATTTTCATAATAATATCAAATGAGTATTTTACATCTTATTTTCAAAAATAAGAAAATATTTTGTATTCAAAATTCATATAAGGATAAATATGAATAATCTTATTTCTAAAAATCATACAATATTAAAATAAATAAAACATCTCATTTCAAATTTGTAACCATGCTAAGGTGATACCTTGCTTGTTCCAATATTTTGAATTATTTTTCATGTATAAATACAAACTTTCAAATTTTTTAATTTTTAAATATTTTAATAAATTTTTATGTATAAAATCTAATTTTTAAAATATATAAATATGCACTAGAAATCGAGAGATAAAAAAAATTTACAGTCTTAGATTAATTGGATTAAAAAATCATAGCTTTCGACTCATGGTATGATCTTTAAATCCATGCTCCTCCTGATTTAGATTAAAATTCTGGATCATATTTATTTTATTAATTAAAAAAAATAGACTAATTAAGCTTGATCTAGTCCATCGAAAAAGATACAAAGAAAAGAGCAATCAAAATCTAATCTATTTGATATGACTCGACCAACGTGAAAAAGAGAGAGATGCTCGGTCTAGACCAGTTGGATTTCTTTTTGGATCAGATCCTACTTGATTTAGGGGTCTTGGTTCAGGCAGTCTGAGTTGGTCACTAAGAGATCAATTTGGATCTAATCGAATCAAATCTTGGTTAGGTTCTCTCTTTCTTCCTCTCTCTCTCTCTCTTTCTTTCTCTCTTTTCTTTCTTTATTTTTTTTTTCTTTCTTTCTTTCCTTCTTCCCTCCGCTGAACCAAGGATAGAGCTGCCATGGGATAGAGAATAGAGTGGAAAGGGAGGAGTGGGATAGATCGTAATGTGGCCAGAGTGGCTGACAGTGGTGGTGCGGTTGGAGTGCCATCGATGATGGTGGCTCGGTCATGCATATGGAGGTCGAAAAAAGAAAAAAAATAGGTACGCTGCCCCTTGCCACCATAGCGGTGGACCCCAAGCCAAAGGAAAAGAAAGAAAGGGAGGGAGGCTTACTAGTGATGGTGATTGCAATGGGTTGATGTTGGCAAAGCAGATTCTGATAAGTATCACATCCAAATGCTCCCGAAACAGAGAAAATAGAGAAAATTAGGGAGAATAGAGAATGTTTGGATGATGGTGGTTAGATTGCAGCAGTCCGATGGCTACCGGAGGTGAGGAAGAAGGGAGAGAGAGGTAGTAGGGCTTTGGTGATGGATCAATGAAGAGGAGGATTGGGGTTTAAATGGAGGAACTGGAAAGGGGATAAGGGTCGATTCAATAATTGATAAGTCCAACCACTTGCTGGCATAACCCTCCCAAATGGCCTTCGGCCATTCCCCACCAATGCACGACTCTTATCCGGCTGCTTGATGGCCTTATCTTCATCCATGGCCGACAATTGGATTGGGGATAAGATTCTCTTATTTCAATTTTTTTTTTGAAAAATTATAGTGAAGTGGGTAAGCCTTATCGGCTTCAATCCGATCTGGATCCAATTGGATTGGTTCTCACATTCTTCCCACCTTAAATGATCACACATTCTCCCCACCTTAAATGAAATTTTATCCTTAAAATTTGGAAAATCTAGGTCTTCTGAAGTTAAAGGTGGTTAATTCAAAACTTACATATACCAATCTATCTTGGCTTGGGTTTTTTGTCAAATTGTACACATGATTGCATTACTAAAATACTCGCAAGCAATCCAACTGCTCATATCAACCACAATATTCAAGCACATATCTATATCAAAGTAAAGACTCTTTCCAAGAATATTTCTCAATTTGACACCTCTGCATCAATTTTGAAATTTTGCCCCTATGAAATACATACAAAGATCTCATCTCTTCTTGACCAAAATCAGTGCAATTAAAAGCTCTCTATCATATTTAAGATTAAGATCAGCACTAATTATGTGACCAAGACTCTCAGATTAAGATCATCATCTTGATATAAATGCATATTCATTTAAGATTGAGTTGGGATCAATTGGATGCAAAAATTTGATAGCAAAATTAATTATTAAAATCAATTGCATTTGGAATAGAGCTTGGAATGAATTTGGTACAAATACTATGATGAAGTTTTGATTCCACAAAAGATAATGGTCCACCTTGATTAAAGCAAATCACTAAATGACTGTGAAAGTGATCATAATTATGTACTAATGACTTTAAACAAAAATGATGCATCATAATTATGAAAATAATTTCAAAATTGACTCATAAAAATTAAATCCAAGAAGGATAAGTATCAATATCATGATTTCTATATCAGAGTTGAGATCATAAGGTGATAACGAATCATATTGGATTTATTTAGATACTTGATAAATAGATCAAATTTAATTAACAATCAACAAACCTTAGATATATATAAGATTGTTAAAACTTTCCTTAGTATAATTAATATAGTCACAATCATGACTAGTTTAAAAATCCATAATACTCATCTTTTTTTATGAATAAAACTCCCTTTTATTGAAAAATTATATCTCCCATTGTAATACATTTCAAACCACAATCAATATTTTTAATCAAATTTAAATGACTCAAACTACTATATTTCAACTACACAATGCT
Organism: Elaeis guineensis; assembly: GCF_000442705.2. NCBI lineage: Eukaryota > Viridiplantae > Streptophyta > Magnoliopsida > Arecales > Arecaceae > Elaeis > Elaeis guineensis. Next base: position 28,984,930 of record NC_025998.2, on the reverse strand, counting down.
GATGAACATTCTCCAAATTGTTTTAATGATTCTAGATTAAAATTCTATAAAATCCAAACAAAGATTTTGTTATTTAAGTATATTGAATCATAATTATCCTTTGAGATAATTGTCATGTTTGCACCATTGTATGATCAAAATATTAACTTCTAAATTCGATTCGAATCAAGTCAACTACTCTGGATTACTTTGATAATTCAATTAGATAATTTAAAATCAATCTTTCTCTTTTGAAAATCAACTTTTAACTTATCCATCGTAATCTTATAAATTGCTAGAGCATCATAATTAGAGAGACGAATCAACTTTAAAAGATCCACTCAAAACATAAGGTAAAAGAAATTATTCATGATAAATATTAATAAAATGCCCTTTCATTACTTAGATCTTACCATGATCATATAAGTCTTCCTTATTGATAATGTCTTGAGTAATCATTCGATTTCCTTCTTTCTATTCTCTTTATCAATAAAATAACCATAGTCTTCTAATTTAAAATAATTTTCAATAATTTCAAGATTGCTATCATATTCTACAATCATATCAAGATTAAATTCCTAAAATAAATCAAATATTAACACAACATAACACAATCAATCTATATTACTCAAAATATACTTCTATATATCAATTGTTTAGTCACGATGATATTCTTCCTAGAACTAGATTTGGTGCATCTAACCAGAATTTTAACAATACAAATCTTCTACAAAGTACAAATCTTCTATAAAGTTCTAACAAACTCAATTTATATCCACCAAATAAAATCAGACATTATGAAACAATTCATTGGATTTCTAGTACTAGATTATTTCGAGATATTTAATGAAAATTCTAATTCTATCCCACTCTCACTAATCTAAATTCTTATGATCTTGAATTTAAGCTTTGATATCAATTAATCTAACACACCCTGGCTTGAGGCCCGAGCTAGTTGCAACAAACAGCCGCACATCCCTAGGATTTAATCTCTCAAGACCTGCAAGGCCTACCTTCACATTCAATATAATATATCAAATTAATCCATATACAGGCAATGGTATTGAAAACAAACTTTCAACTTTATTGATTCAAATAAAAATAGCTCACTAAGATCCTAAGCTCCTCATTGCTTGGTCCCAGCTCTGTTATGTCCTTCTGGATTTAAAAGGAAAAGAAAAAAAGGAGTGAGCTTTAAAGGCTTAGTAAGTTACCAATATATCTAAGAAATTAAGCATGATTAAATTATTTTTTAAACATAGTAATTGACAATAATAGATATATAAACCAACATAGTTTTAATTTTCAAAACATACAATGTATAACAATAAAACTTGAAAATCTCTCTCAGTCTTCGATGACTATGGCTATGATTATCCTCATGACGAGGCTCATAAGAGACTAGTTTCGAATATAGAACAAGCATTCAACCAGTGTATATCAGTGATCAGCCCCACTGGTTAAGCCTAGACGGAAACTAGTTCTGATTCACATGGTCACGATTAGTCTTATAATAGGGTAAAAAAATTAATCCTGAAAATAAACATGTGATGCATCAGTATATATCAGTAATTAACCCCAACTGGCTAGGTCTAAAAGAATCAAGTCTGCCAGCGATCAGCTCCGACTATCTAGATTCAGAAGAAACTAGTTTCTGATATGTAACCAACGATCAATCCCCTTGAGTAGACTTAGATCATAATCCAACTAGAGAGTTTTCTTATTTTTTTATCATAACCAAATAACCATATTTATTTTCAAAATAATATCAAATCAAGTATTTCACATCTCATTTTTAAAAAAAAAAAAATAATTTATTCAAAATTCATGCAAGGATAAACATAAATAATCTTATTTTTAAAAATCATGCAACAATAAAACATAGAAATCATCTCATTTCAAATTTGTAATCATGCTGAGGTGACACGATGCTTGATCCAATATTTTCAATTATTTTTCATGCATTAAAACATACTTTCAAACTTTTAAAATTTTTAAATATTTTAATAATTTTTATGTATAAAATCTAATTTTAAGATATATGAATATGCACTAAAAATCTAGAGATAAAAGAAAGCTGATAGACTTAGATCAATTAGACTCAAAAATCATAGCCTTTAACTCATAGTCTGATCTTTAGACCTGTACTTCTCCCAGCCTAGATGAAAATTCTGATCATATCTTTTTCATTAATAAAAAAATAGATTAATTAAGGTCGATCTATCAATCGAAAGAGGTACAAAGGAAAAAGTAATTAAGGTCTAATCATTTTGATCCAACTTGATCGATATAGAAAGGAGAGAGATGCTCGATCTGGACTAGTTGGATTTTTTTGGATCACATCCTACTTGATTTAGGTCCAATCAGGGACCTCGATCTAAGCGATCTGAGTTGGTAATGAAGAGATCAATTTAGACCAAATCGAATTGAATCTTGATCAAGTTCTCTTTCTCTTCCTCTCCCTTTCTTCCTCTATCTTTCTTCCTCTCTCTCTCTTTCTTTCTCTCTTGTTCTTTCTTTATTTTTTTCTTCCATTAGCTGAACTAGGGATAGAGCTGCCATAGGAGAGAGAGTAGAGTGGGAAAGGTAGAGTGGGATCGATCGTGATGTAGCTAGAGCGGCCGATGGTGGTGGTGCAGTCGGAGTGCTGGCTATGATGGTGGCTCGGTCATGCACAGGAAGGCCGAAAGAAAAGAAAAAATAGGGACGACGGCTTACCAGCAATAGTAGCAGTGATGGATTGTGGCCGGCAGAGCAGATTCCGACAAGCATCACGACCAAAACTCCCAAAATAGAGGAAATAGAGAAAATTAGGGAGATAAGAGAATTTTTGGATGATGGTGGCTAGATTGTGGTAGCTTGGCGGCTACCGAAGGTGAGGAAGAAGGGAAAGAGAGGTGGTAGGTTTTTGGTGATGGGTCCACAGGGAGGAGAGTTGGGGTTTAAATAGATGAATTGGAAAGGAGATAAGGGTCAATTCAACAGCAGATAAGTCCGGGCATTCACCAGCATAACCCTCCCAAACGGCCTTTGGCCATTTCCCACTGGATGCATGACTCTTATCCGGCCACTTGGCGGCCTTATCTTCGTTCCACGATTGATGATCAGGTAGGGGATAAGGTTTCTCTGCTCCGATCAATTTTTTTTTTGAAAAAATTACAGTGAAGTCGGCAAGCTTTGCCAATTTCACTTCGAACCAGATCCAATTGGACTGGTTCTCACATCTTTCCTAAACAGATACATGATAAAATTCAATGTCTAACAAAATGATATATCCAAGGTGTGAAACGTTAGAAGTTTTGTTGCTACTTATAGCCATCTGGTTGCCTGTGAGTACAAAATAAATGTTCTTTATCATTTGAACGGCAAAATTGTTGAACTCATGGTGTATGAGCTATGCAACCCTAAAGCTGATCTTTCCCTCAAGACTAGCTAACAAATCAGATTTGCAACGTCAAACATTGGAAGAGGTCAATTTGTCTAAGAGGAAAAGAGATCCACCCAACATGAAATACTTAAATCTATTTATTGTATAACACGTTGTTGAAGACTTGAACTCAGAATTTCCTTCTAATAGAGGGTCTGACCGGCGCACCGTTGAGAGTGAAGAATAGAATGCTGGCAAATATAATTTATGGATGGCCTTGTTCTAATTTCAAGGCACCTTGAAAGTTAAAATATTTATATGTCACTGCAGGACAAATATAATTTCTCCTAGTGCCTAAGGTATCTTTAATACAAGATTTTATATCCTATACCATATGCATTGTATGACTATGCACCACATCAATCACAATCGCTCATTTTCGTAGATTTCATTTATCAAGTGTCATCCCGATACATCATCATGGTAAGGACGGTTGTGGTTAGAGTGGTGCATCATGATGCATTTGATGTAAAATATAATTTCTTCTCTAATACATATGTTGGATGTGACAGCTGCTGTATATGGAGCAACTTCAGAATTTCATTCAAAATTGCATGTAGCTTTACTTTTGTATCTTATGTTCTACTTTTGGTTATTTTTTTAGAATGTTTGCGCATGTGTGCTACTGGGGCCTCCTCTCGGGTTCTCCACCGCAAGCTTGGACATCCTCACATGTTCCATACAGCCTCCGTCATGGGTTCCGCCTTCAGCTTGCTATTGGTTGACTTGGGAAACAGGAGGAAACCCCACTTAGATGCCAACCCGTGCTGCTTTGAGCAACAGCTACAGGGTCCCATGCACCCCCTTTGACTCTAAGAAATGGGTTGCGTAGAGTGGAAGGATGTGGATTGGGTGGGAAGTTGGTGCTTTGAGTATTCTTCCTGCAAGAGATTTTTTCTTTTTTTTTCTTCTTTTTGATAAGAATTGTTGTTGCGAGAGATCAAATGAGACAGGATTTCTTTTTTTCTTGCACGTCTCTTTGTACTTATTGGTTGTGATCTCCCAGCTGTCTTCATCACGAGAATTTTCTTTTTGTTGTTCATAGATCTTAGATCAAATAGAAAGATGAGGATCATCTAATCTAACATGTGTCTTTTGGTGTTTACAAAAGGTGTAATTTTTTTCTTTAAGCATATGACTCACATTGTAAGAGCCTGTTTAAGATTGGGCTTGGACCAAACGTTTGGGCAAGTCAGTGTGCGAACGGCATGTGAGACCGAGGGAGGAGGACTCCCGTTGGGAGTCCTTCCTCCCTGAATCTGACAAGGAGAGAGATTCTAGGGCCCGTTGGAGCTTTAGATCCCAACTATAAAAGGACATCTCCCTCTTTCCTCTAGGCACCCCTCTAATCCCCAATCAAACCACTAGGGAAATCCATAGGCGTTAATAGATTTTTCATTAAATAGTTCCAGTGAGCCACCATCGATTATCACCGAAGCTGAAGTATTAACTTCTAACTCTTTTTGTTCTTTTCTTTTATAACTCCAAGACCACCATTGATGGTCTAATTTGAGTTGTTGGTGGCTGAATTTCAAGATGATTAGGGCTTTCCCCTGTTTCTTTTCTCCTTCAATTTTTTTGTCAAGCTGGCCACCATTGCCGCTACCAACGGATTGCCGCTGGTCATGGTCGCTACCATGGGTGTTGCTAGTGCTAGATACTTCCTTTTCCCCCAATTTTTCATGAAAGAGAAGAAGAACAAAAGGAGAAAACAAGAGAGGAAAAAAAAGGAGAGGAAAAAAGGAAAAAAAAGAAAGAAAAAAAAGAAGAATAGGAGAGAGTTTGTCACTCTTCCCACTCTTCACTTGCTTCCCTTAGTTTTTCTCTCCATTTTCTCTCTCTACAACTTCTCTCTCTTCATAGATTTCTCTCTCTAAAAATTTTATTGATCAGTGAGGGTCAAGATGTTTAGATAAACCCAAATCAGTTGGTTGACCCTAGAAGGGTACTGGATCTATAGTATTCACATATTTTTCCGCCTTTAATCGTATATGATTTTTATATTTGAATCTGATTATATAGAGGTGCAACTGCCTGCACAAGAAGATATCAAGTAGAACATCTTGATCCCAAGTTTATAGATTAATAAGTTGATCACTTATTATGCTTGGTCTATGATCGATAGAGATAAGGATCCCTTTGCATGATCATTATATGTAAGTTTTCATACCATACATGATGATTTTTGATTTTATATTGGATATATGATTCTTTATTATATATGTGTTACATATTGACAATTTTGATTATTGGGAAGATGATGTCTAACATTTTAAATTGGATAAAAAAAATATAATATAAAAAATTGAATGGTTTATTGATTGTGTGAGAGGATTTGGTTTAGCCATGTGTGGATTGCCGATCACAAACTGAATGGTGATACTTTGGATTACTAGTGATTGATGAGTCGAATCATGATACTTTGGTCATTGTGGATCGAAGCGTAGATATTCTGGTTTGCCACCATGGATCGAAGCTAGGATATCTTAGTTTGCTACTGCTAGCAGAAGTGTAGATATTATAGATTGCCATCATAGGCCGAGGTGTGGTTTATGGTTTATTAGTCATAAACTGAAGCGTGATCATGATTAGTCCCAACTAAAAGACAACTATTAGTTTGGAAAATGTTAATGAAATGTGAATTGTGAGGTACATAAACTTATGGATGATAATTATAATGGATTTGTAATAATACATGACTTATAATATATGTTTATATAACTATTGAGTTATGCTGCATGTCTAACATGAGATTTTATGACTTATGATTTCTCTTTGATACTACTCATTTAGTGTATGTATGATGGGATTTTTATTGGGTTGAAAAGATCACAATCCCAATTCTTTCTTTCCTTTAAGAGTCACAGGACGAATAGCATCGATCAAATTGGTTGTGAAATTTGAATACCAGAGTTATTAGTTCATTAGTTCTATTTTTGATATCGATGGATATTTAAATAATTATAATTGAACAAGTTTATTTGACTATAATAAATTTATTCAGTTGGCATGTTGGGTCATTTAATATTTTAATTAAATTTTAGTTTTATTGGAGATTTTATTAGCCTTGCATGATCTTTAGGACAACGCTCTAGGGTTCATATAGTCGTGTCATGTGACTGAAGCAGATGATGGATATGGGACATGATAAAAATGGTATCAGAGCTTAGATTTAAGATCACTAGAGATTATGATATAAGTGATATCAAAACTTAAGGTTATCATGATCAACAGAGGTTGTGTCAAAGATGGTTCGTAAGGTTTGATTTTCGAAGAACAATCTATATCTCGGGTCATATTTTAAGAGGTTAACAATTTAGGATCCTATATTTGGTTTGAAAATTATTTAGCAAATCTTGAGAGATTTAATAAGTTTAGATTAGAGTGTATAGCAAAAGTGTGATGGTTTAAATCAAATATAAGATGCAGATATGTATCCTCAAAGTTTGAACTTCAAAGAATGTTAATTTCGAGGATAAAATTATTTTACAGGAGAGAGAATATAAGAGCCAATTTAAGATTGGGCTTGGACCAGATGTTTGAACCCCCCATCATGCAAATGGCATATGAGATCAGGGGAGGACTCCCGATGGGAGTCTGCTTCCTCCCTGAATCTAGCAACGAGAGGGATTCTAGCTAGGGCCCATAGATCCTGACTATAAAAGAACATCTCTCTTTCCTCTAAGCATCACTCCTAATCCCAAATCAAACCACTGGCGAAATTCATGGGCTTTAATGGATTTTTCATTGAGCATTTCTAGTGAGCCACTGTCGATTTATCATCGGAGTTGAGGTATTGACCTCTAACTCTTATTCTCTTCTTTTTTAGCCCCAAGACCACTATTGATGGACTAATTTGAGCTGTTAGCCGTAGGATTTCATGGTGAATAGGCCTTTCCTTTTTCTTTTCTCCTATATTTTTGCCAAACTGGCTATCGTCATCAGACGTGGCTATGCTTGGATTGCTAAGGGCTGTCACTATTGTTGTCGTCACCAAGAGGTCATTGCCGGTCATGGTCACCGCCATGGGTGTAGCCAGTGCTAGATATTTTCTTTTACCTTATTTTTTCATGAAGGAGAAGAACAAAACGAGAAAACAAAGAGAGGAAGAAAAAAAGGAGGAAATAAAGGAAAAGAAAGAAAAAAAAGCAAAGAAAAGGAGAAAGAGTTTCTCTCTCTTCCCTCTCTCCACTAGCTTTTTTTAGTTTCTCTCCACTTTCTCTCTCCATAAGTTTTTCTCTCTAGATTCTTTCTCTCTTTTCATAGATTTCTCTCTAGAAATCCTATGGACCAGTGAGAATCTAGATAATTAGGTAAATCTAGATCAATTGATTGACCCTAGAAGAAATCTTGGATCTATAATACTTTGATACTTTTTTATCTTTAATTGTGTATAATTTTTATGTTTGATCCTAATTATGTAGAGATACAACTATTTGCACAAGAAGATGTCAAGTAGAATATCTTGACTCCAGGTTCGTAGATCAAGGAGTTGATCAATTGTTATGCTTGAGTCTAAGACTGATGGACATAAGTCTCTCTTTTTTTCTTTGGTAAGAGGTTGTTTCAAACAATCTTTGTGTGAAGACAACCCAAAAGATCATAAACAAGGATGTCTCTGAAGGACAAAGGTAAAAGAGAAACATCAGTCCAAATTTCATAGGAGTAGTGAGCAACAAATGAGGCCATCCAGTCTACTGCACTGTTTGCCTTATGATAAATGTGGCGAATCATGTGAGAGTGGCAACCCTGAAGCAAGCTTTGGATATTGCATACCAGGAGATGAGAAATCACTGCATGATCCCGAGTACCCTGAAGCCAAGTCACCATAGTCCTCGAGTCTCCCTCCACCACTAGCTGGTCAACCCCAAGGACCATTCTCGTATAAACAATACCTTTTCAAGCCTCTCTCAGCTCTGTAGCAGGCACTATGGTCTTGATCGGTCAGACACCCCCAGCCATAATAAATCGAGAGTCAGAGCTTTGGATCACAAAACCAGTGCTACCTCTCCCATCAACGACATTGCCATGAAAGTTAACCTTCAGGAAGGTCGGGGGTGGGGGCTTCCAAAAGAAGAAGACCCTCCTCTGACTCGATAAGGAAGAAGGGAGTCTCAGGTGTCTCGAGTCCCTAAGGTCAAGTCAGATGATGAGTCCTCCATAACCTCCGCAGTTTGGGTGATGGCTCTCTCAAAAACTAACCTCGCCGATTGCCAGCTTGCCTCAAAGACCCCCGCATTATGGTTAAGCGAAATATGATACACAGTGTAAGCTACCCTAATACCAATAAAGGTGGTGGCCTCAAACTCCATGCTCTATCTTACAGCCTTCATAATGGACTAGACAAGCTACTCTCCTACATCAACTAGGAAAGGGGGGTGACCAAGTGCAACACCCGTCTGGCTCTGTGGCAAAGAAAGAGTATACTCCACCATCTCATCCTCCAAAGCGCAGCACGGATAGGAAGTTGGAATGCCCATTCCTTTGCTCGTAGCAAAACTTTGGTAGGTAGCCGAAACTATACCACCTTCTAGAGAAACAGACTGACCTTGAGATGGATCCGAAGCCTTCAGATCTAGACACCATCCATTATCCTCATCAGCTCACCCCTGTAGATCTCATAGAGCTCACTGATCACTACCCTAGAGATGCATGATGACTGTCAAACCCTAACATTCGATCCCTCCTAAATAGGGATTGCTAGAGACATCACTCTCCACCAGCTAATCACCGAAGAGCCTAACAACCAGCTCCGCATCCCAACTCCTCTCCTGTGCCTATAAAAGGTCACACATCCACACCCTATCGCCAATCTCCATACTAATGAAGGTCGGCCACTGACTCAGAGGGAGCTAGGACAACCATGGATCTTGTAGGAGGTCAATCGACTGTACCCATCCCCTAGCAGCCACATTATCTAGGCCAGAACATCTAGAGCACAACAACAAATCTCCTTCCATATACAAGAGCTGCTCCAACTGGCATGAATATCGTCCACGCAGGCCCAAGTGCCATGCTTGGCATGTATCATCGCACTCCAGGGACTATTGGGCTGAAGCAGAAATCTCGCAGCATGACAAACGATTAGAGCCTCACGTCGGACCAGCAGGGACTGAACCCCAGCCACCCTCGATAAGAATCTCTTTAAATGACCACCTATATATATATTTATGTACTATGTATGATGATTTTTTATTTTATGTTGGATATATAATGCTTTATTATATATGTATCACATGTTGACTATCTTAATTGAGGAAAATATGATGTCTAACATTTTAAATTAGATAAAAAATATAATATAAATTATTAAATAATTTATTGATTGTGTGGGAGGATTTGGAATAACCATGATGTGGACTACTGGTCATTAACTGAATCATGACATCTTGGATTGCTGGGCCGAATCATGACATCCTGTTTTGCCATCATAGGCCAAAGAGTGGATATTCTGATTTGCTACTGCGGGCCAAGGTATGGATATTATAGATTGGACCACAAACTAAAGTGAAATTTATGGTTTGTCAGTTATGAGCCGAGGTATGATCATAATTAGTCCAAACTGAAAGATAACTATTGATTTAAATATATTAATAAAATATAAATTGTAAGTTATATGAACCCATTGATGATAATTATGATAGATTTACGATAATATATCATTTGTGATATATGTTTATATAACCATTGAGTTATATTGCATGCTGACATGAGACTTTATAATATATGATTTCACCTTGATATTGCCCATTCATTAGTTTTCAATTGTATTATTATATTGGTGTGTGTATGATGAGAATCTTAGTGTGTTGTCAAGCTTACAACGCTAATTCTTTCTTTCCTTTCTAAGTTATAGGATGCATAGCATTGATCGAATTAGACATGAAGTTCGAACACTAGAATTATTAGTTCATTAGTTAGTTTAATTTCTAATATCAACAGATATTTGAATAATTGTAATTGAATAAGTTTATTTAACTATAATGAATCTATTTAGTTGGTATATTTAGTTATTTAATATTTTAATTAAATCCTGATTTTATGGAAAATTTTATAGGACTTGCATGATCTCTAGGATGATGTTCTAAGGTTCATGCAGCCATATTATATGATTGAATCAAGTGAGGGTTTTAGGCCATGTGACACATATATCATGAGTATTTTAGACAAGCTTAACTTTTTGACCAATCTTTTTCTCACAACAAATTTTTTACCCATCTTGCCCACATTTTTCCCGCCCATGCATCCTGTAGCTGGGCTAAATTTTTTCAGTCTGGCTAACCAGCCAGTCCAAGAAGAGAGGTCCTCTGTAGCTCAAGTCCTTGAGTCTCCTTGATGACATCGTCCTCCAGATCTTTTGCAAAGATGAACCCAAGTTATGTGCAGCACATCCGATTCTTTCTTGGATGTAGACTGTGGTCTCTATTGCGCTAGCTAGACAAATAGATCGTTAATCGAGCATTGAATTTAGGTTATTGCACAATTATTTAAGTCATTAAGGGCCATAAAACATAAAGCTGACTTATGACATTTGAAAAAGGCAAATCAGTTTGGTATGTTAGTCACAAAGTAAAGAAAAGGAATAAACAAAATGAAGCTATTTACATTTTTTTTTTTAGATGTGTCGATTACATTTCTTTTGATAAACGAGCAGATCTGATCCTCTCCCTTGACTTAGAGAACCAGTTTGCGGAAACCATATGTTAAGAGTTCATGGTTCTTTTACTGAAACCATGAGGCTAACCCCAATTATATTATGTTGTTGATGGGCCACATTCCTGGCCAAATCAAATAAAGGACCAGGCCAACCTTTTTGTTGACTCATGCAAGCCCATACCACAAGTCTAGCCAACTTTTTTGGCATGGTCGCAGTTCGGTACAGAATGGAAAAAAATATAGACAAATTAGTTAATTAATTAAAGACAAACTATTTCTATGAAAAAAAGGAAAAAAGAAAAGAAAAAAAAAAAAAAAAACAGGACACCTTATCATGTGAGAAGCCCATCCCAACGTTGCTCTTGTTTTGGAAAGTATCTTCCAGATATTTTTTTTAAAAAAATATTAAATTACTAGTTAGTAAATGAGTAGGAGTGGCAAAATATGATATAATCCGTCAATCCAATCCATATTCGACCAACTATAAATAAATTTGAGTTTGAGCAAAATAAATTCGGATCGTAAATAGATCGACCCATTTGACATGTTTAATAAATGGATCGGATTCAGATTTTCAGATGGCTGTCCAGTTTAATCCGTTTAACTCATTTAATTTTTGGATTGGACCAAATTTGCTGATGGATGGGCCATTCAAATAAATTGGACTAGTCAACACTTATTTCCATTCCAAATTTCAATTTCCCGCTGTACCCACCCCCCTCCCCTTCGTAACCTATATCAAATGACTCAAAAATCAAATCCAGCATGACTACTGGGGTTTTCTCGTCCCCTCCAAAGATTGCCGATGGAGGGCTTCGTGTGAAGCACAGCCGCATGAACACCAGGCCAGCATGAGGGCACCGACGGTAGCACAGAGGAAAGGGAGGCGAAGGAGGTGGAGAACCTGAGGGGGAGGTGGCGGTGGAGGAAGGACCAATCGAGGAGGGTGAGGGAGTGACGGAGACAACCAAAAAGGCGGAGCTATCACTTGCAGACGAGGGAGGCGGGGCTATGGAGGGGGTCTGGGAGAATACCGATGATGTGGAGGAGAAGCTCATCGGAGATGAGGGTAGTGAGGTCAAGGCCGGCCACCACCAGTAGCGCTGGGGGGATCTAGGGTTAGGGTTTCGACAACAGCATCGAGAGAGGGAGAAGGGATCTAGAGTTAGGGGGGTTTCAACAGCATTAAGGGTCAGCCCACAAGCAGAGCTGGAAAAGAGGGCTTCCATAAGGCCATGGGCGGAGCTAGATGCATTTAGGGTTCCAGTCAGGCCATGGGCAAAGCTGGAGGCAGTTAACAACATTGCGATCGGACAGAGCTGGAGGCGGTTAACAACACTGCGGTCGGACGGAGCTAGAGGCAGTCAACAGCGCGGTAGTCGGGTAGAGATGATGCAGTTGATAGTGCGATGATCGGATGGAGCGGGAGGAGGGCAGTTGGGTAGAGATTTGGTAGGGGAGAGCCCTATAAGGTTTTTATTTTTCTTTTAAACAGACCTGGTTGGTCGGATTGATTTTTTTTAATGGATTATTATAAACAGATAGTAAATAGATCGGGTCGAATAATCTATTTATTAAGTAGGTCGGATTTCGATTTTAAAATCTGACCGGTTTAAATAAACAGATCGCATCCGGATTCAAAATTTTTTGAGTCAACACATATATGATCCAACCCATTTATATCCGACCCGACCCGATTGCCACCCCTATGAATGAGTAAGCACCTACATAGATATCCGACTAGATTTTTTTTTCCTTTTTTTTCTTATTTAATTTAAAAAGAATCTTGTCACATATACTTAAGGGTTTATAACCAAAGCTTCAAGCAGTCCCAAAGCATGGATTAACTAAATTATTGTCCAACCTAAGGGGCCTAAATTTAGTCCAAATCCATTAGCAAAGAAGCTAGTTCCTTCACCTCAACTGGGGGAATCTACCTTGTAAAGAACTTAGGATGCATTTAATTTGCAATCTGAATTGAAATCGAAATTAAAATCAGAATGGATTAGCATGGGAATTAGAATGGCCATATTTTTCAATATGTTTGGTTCGCGACTGCAATCGAAATCAGAATGAAATTTGAATATATTGAAAAAGTCGGGATCGAGTTTTGAAGGATTGGGAATGAAATGGTTAAATAATTGAAAAATTAGATTATTCAGGAATACACATTGAATGCTGAGATTACGCATTGAATTTCTGATAGTAGATTCATAATAATTCCCATTTCTCCTATGAATTAGACTGAAAATAAAACTCCCTCCAACTGAATGACTGGAATGAATCATTCATTTCCATTCTGTTCCATAGCCCAACTCCACTCAATCAAACATACTCTAATTCGATCCACACCCTAGAAAAGTTAAAGCATCTCTCTCTAAACACTCCTATTGAAGCCAAAAAATTAGATCACAAAACTGCCCATGTTATTGACAAGAATCATAGAGTATCTCGTATATTATGCAATAATTCGTAAGATCATGCAACCAAGGATCATGGAGATCAAACCAAGTAAGAGATTCTTTCATATAGTGTAATAATTTAAAATATTTTCTTTATTGGAGAGAATCATGAAGGATTATATTGATTAAGAGAATCTTGCATATTGTGCAACAATTCAAATTCCTTCCTTATTGACAAGATCATGTAAATCAAGAATCATGGAGAATCAAGCCAACTAAGAGATTCTTTCATATAGTGCAATAATTCAAAATATTTTTCAATATAAATGTATACCATTTTTGTAAAGTATTTCTTTCAATAATGATTGCCTTATGTACTATAAATTTACAATCAATGAATGAATTATGCGTGGTATTTTTTTCTCAAATATCTTACCTCAAATTCTTTCTCAAAAATTTCTTTATGGTATTAGAGCCACACTAAGGTACAAAGATTTTTCACACAAAAGAAATACAACCATATCGTCTACCTCCTCAGACTCGAAGTTTCCATTCCCTTCAACCATCAATGTGACAAATTTTGTCATAGTGAAACTCAATGATAATAACTTTTTGCTCTGAGAGACATAAGTACTATCTCTAATTGAAAGTCAGGACTTGCTTGGCTTCCTCATGGGAGAGATAGCTACATCGTGAGTTCGTACCGACTGCCTCGTAAAATCAAAGATCATGGGCACACTCTTAGAAGAAGTCCTTGGACATGCCGTCAGACTTCGAATAGTAGTGGAGGTATGGAAAGTCCTAACATATCGTTTCAAGAAAAGCTTGGTCGCCCGAGAGTTCGATCTCTTTGCTCAGCTCCAACATATTAGGAAAAAGAATAACTTTTTAGCTATTTATCTTCACAAATTTAAATCTATTCCCACAGCTTCAAAATTGCGAGTTGCATAATAAGCAAAATCTAAGCACTATCCTAAACACCTTTATGGCCTTTGTCTCATAATGAAACAATGGTGGCAATAGAAACAATCATAAGGGTAAAGATGGAGCACCCACCTTTAACTCAAAAGGCTGCAGCATTGCTCAAGTGAACCTGAGAGGCAAATATTTTTTGCGCAACAACAATCCTACCCAATAGTTCGGTTTAGCCAGCTCCACACCGAACCCAAACACATGGGTTGAGCCTCTTATTTGTCAGATTTACAAGAAAAAAGGACATGATGCATTAAAATATAGGTATCGCTTTGACAACAGATATTAGAGTGGTGACATACCACGAGATCTTACAGCTCTACATATCTCAGATGCTCAGAATGACAAGTGGCACCCCGACACTAGTGCTAATGCTCACATCACTGATAAGCTAGGTAATCTTATGAATTTAGCTCCTTACCATGGCTCTGATCGTATAATGGTTGGAAATTGTACGTCATTATAAATTACTCATATTGGTATCAACCAAATTGATAATGATACTTGCCATTTTTCACTTCGCAATGTTGTGATTGTACCCAAAATGAAGAAAAATCTACTGTCCGTATCTCAATTAATAAGAGATTATCCATACTATTTTGAGTTTGATACCTCTAGTTTTTCTATCAAGGACTCCAGGAAACACTAGGTGCTGATGTTGGAAATTAATCATCAGGGACTATACACCAATAAAGTCCCATACTTTGCTGCATTCTTTCTTAGAGGAATAAAATAGTAGATGAACTCACTTGGCATCACCGACTGGGCCACTTGAACAGCCATATTTTGCAGTATCTATGAAACAACAATTTAATTTTAGTAAACAAGCTGACTGGCACCTTATGTACCATTGTTAGATTAGTAAAAGTTCAGAATTACCATTTTGTTTATGTGACTCTCAATGTTCTTACCCATTGAAGAAAATACATTATGACCTTTGGGGACCCACTCTGGTTTCTTCATTGCAAAAATCTCGTTACTGCATGATATTCATTGATGATTTTTTTGTTACTATTAGTTATACCTGTTGAAGCAAAAATCGATTTTTTTTTGAAATTTTTTTCTTATTTCAGAAATTGATTGAAAATCAGTTTGATCTTAAGATTAAAACTTTTCAATCTGATAGAGGGGGAGAATTTACTAGTAATAATTTTCTTGATGGAGGGGGAGAATTTACTAGTAATAATTTTTTTGCACGCCTTCGTGATTGTGGTATACAACATTAGCTTTCTTGTCCTGATACATTGGAATAAAATAGTATTACTGAAAAAATATCGACATATTGTCAAACTCAAACTTGCTGTACTTTTTAAAACTTCTATGCCTTTTTGCTATTGGGTAGAAGCATTTACAACTACAAACTATTTGATAAACCAACTCCCATCCATCATTTTAGGAAGCCAAAGTCCATATTCGATCTTGTTCAAGAATGATCCTGACTACTCTCTGCTTTGGATTTTTGAGTCTTATTATTACCCATATCTTCGGAACTATATAATGAACAAATTTGACAAGTACTCCCTACCATATGTACTTTTGGGATATAGTGAAAAACAAGAGGGCTATCACTGTCTTCATCGATCAACTGATCATACTTATATATCTCAACATGTTATTTTTGATGAGCATAATTTTTCATTTGCTCTCTTTTCAGATCACTACTACAACTAAGGGGGAGCTACTATGCTCGGCCACAACCTAGCCCAACCTGTGCTGTGCTCCAGCAGCTACTTTAAGCCCAGACTATAGTCCAGCATCCAATGAGCAGTGGGCCAAAGCCAATCCAGATCCACTCCTGGTCCAGCAACAAGACCTAGTATGTCATCCGCTAAGTTTGATTCTATGCGAGAATGTGCGCGCCTCTTCACCAAAAATGCATTAGTCATGGCTGAACCAGTGATTGCAATCTTTGACCAACTGACTCCACCATCGAGAGAGGGTGACACCCATGGCCATAGCCTCCCACAGTCCAAGGCTGTAACTTCTTCATCGCACCCTATGGTCACCCACTCTAAGATTGGCATCTCCAAGCCTCATTTGAGGTACACTAATATTTCATTATCATCTGTTCCTTTTGAACCTTGGACTGTCCATTCAGCCTTAAAACATCTCGAATGGACTTGCATGAGGAGTTTGATGCTCTCATAGCCAATCGAACCTGGGAGATTATTCTGCATCATCCTTTGATGAACATAGTTGATTGCAAATGGGTGTTCAAATCAAAGCTCCATAAAGATGGGTTCGATGCTCTCATAGCCAATCAAACCTGGGAGATTGTTCTGCATCATCCTTTGATGAACATAGTTGATTGCAAATGGGTGTTCAAATCAAAGCTCCATGCAGATGGGATGCTTGATCAACAAAAAGCCCATTTTGTGGCAAAAGACTTCCACCAAAAGGAGGGTATCGAATTTTTGGAAACTTTTAGTTCGGTAATTAAATCAGATAGCATTCACATTGCTCTAATGGTTGCCACAATTCGAAATTGGCCGATTCACCAACTAGACATCAAGAACGTCTTCTTACATGCGATCTTGATGTCCCTATCTCTATGCAGCAACCGCCTGCTTCTGTGATCCATCCTATCCTAATCATATTTGCTTATTCTGACATGCTTTATATGGGCTCAAATAAACCCCTCAGACATGGTTCGACAAGTTCAGTTACTTTCTTATCAGGTATGATTTCTTCTATAGGAGTGCTAATCCATCACTATTTGTTATCGCCATGATGGTCACAGTATCATCCTGTTACTCTATGTTGATGATATCATTCCACAAATGATTCTTCGAAACTTTTGGACCACCTTATTTATGCTCTCGATCAGGTGTTTTCTATGAAAGACCTTGGCTTGGTTCATTATTTCTTAGAAATTGAAGTCAGTCGCTCCTTTGATGGGCTTTTTCTTTCTTAGAGGAAATATGCTTTGGATCTTTTAGCTCAGACTTCGATAAAGCAGTGTAAATTGATTGCCACTTCCATAATTGCCAAACCGCCACCACTCAAACATTGTGATCAACCATATAATGATCTCTCAAACCATCGAAGTCTCATTGGAACTCTTCAGTATCTTACTTTCATATAATCAGACCTCTTACTTGTGGTTAACATCGTGTGTCAATACATGCACGCCCCAAGTGTAGCTCATTTTCAGATGGTTAAATGCATATGCTGATATATTCAAGATACTTCACACCTTGGGCTTCGTATTCTAGCCCACAGCTCATGAGACTTGTTTGCTTTTGCCGATGTAGATAGAGCTGGATGTAAAGTCATGCATCACTCCATCAAAGATATTGTACCTTCTTTGGCTTCAATTTTGCTTTTTGATACACCAAAAAAGCAGCCCATTATATCTTGATCCACCGCTGAAGTCGAATATCGAGCTCTTGCTTCAGCTGCTGTCGAACTCATATGGATTTCATTTATACTTTGTGTCATTGGGGTCCCACAACCTCAGGCCTCGCTACTTTTCTCCGACAACTTGTCTAAATTATATCTCTCGACCAATCTAATATTCCATGCTTGGACCAAGCACATCGCGATCGATGATCATTTTATTCGAGAAAAGATTACCCTAAGCTCTATTATCACTCGCTATGTTCCATCCTCTGCATAGCTTGCTGATATATTAATGAAGCCATTGACTCGGGACAACTTTATCGATCTATGGACTAAACGTGGCCTCTAGTCCTTACCATCGCCCAATTTGAAGAAAAGTATTGAAGCCAAAAAAATCATATCATAGAAACAGCCCATGCTATTGGCAAGAATCATAGAGTATCTCGTATATTATGCAATAATTCACAAGATCGTGCAACCAATTGGATCATGGAGATCAAACCAACTAAGAAATTCTTTCATATAGTGCAACAATTCAAAATATTTTTTTTATTGAAGAGAATCATGGAGGATTATATTGATTAAGAGAATCTCGCATATTGTGTAACAATTCAAAACCTTTCCTTGTTGGTAAGATCATGTAAATCAAGAATTATGAAACATCAAGCCAACTAAGAGATTCTTTCATACAGTGCAATAATTCAAAATACTTCCTTTCAGTACGAATGTATAGCATTTTTGGAAGGCATTTCCTTCAATAATGATTATCCTATATAATATAAATTTATAATCAATGAATAAATTATGTGTGGTATTTTTTCTTCAAATATCTTACCTCCAATTCTTCATCAAAAATTTCTTTAACTCCCTCCTTATGATATGGCTTTGTGCGAGTCCTTCCAATAACGTTTGTAGACACCATAACTGCTTTGTTTGTACAAATGTTGAAGAGAGGACAGCTAATACTCGGTTCCTTGGAACGACAGCAAGATCTTCGATTTTTTATTTTTGGGCCGGAGATAGATGCCTTCATTAGATGCTAACCACTATTCCACACCTCTTCTTTAACAGTTCTCATCTAAAGGCCAGCCCTTTATCACCAATTTACGTTATGAATCCGATAATTTTACTTACTTTTATTCATATCATAATTTGGAACGCAATGATGCAAGCCATGACTGACAGCGTTTTTTGATTATATGCCATACAAATCCTAATTTGCTTGTACAAGTAATAATAATATATATGTTGCTCATATTAGTGACATGCTCAACTAAGAGGCAATTATGCCTATAGAGAAGCCAAATTAATTAAGACACATTAATTTAAATCATCAAATGCAGTATATTTAAACTACTTCATGCATTATGGAAATAGAATTAATCTTACTCAATTTATTATTCTACCGGCAGAAGGCACGCTTTCATGCGACATATCCCAGAGTATACATGAGACTACACATGCAAGGAAGCCAGAAAGCGTTTTGTTTTCCTATCTTAATTGAATTTTGTGTTTCAATCCTAAATATTTGAGTTAACAGAAAAAAAAAAAAAAAGGGGAAACAATATCAAGCAGAGTAGATGACCTTTCCCTTGAGAAACTTAGTAGAGACATGTGCACACAATATTTGAAGGCAGGACACAACTCATAGGGGATTTTGTCAACAAAACTCTTAAGCTGTGACATGAAGGATCCAACAAAACCAACTAAGATATATGTAATGCCTTCAAGGATGAAAAGTGGACTAGACCTAACCTCACATGCAGCTTGATAGTTGCATGGAATCCTCCGAGTTTGTTTCTTTGGAGAGTAGTTTAATGGTTCTTGTTGATCATTAATAGCTCTCATGTTAGACTCTTCGCATAGTCTATACATTGATTTAGATTACACAGAAATTTACTAATGATATGTGATTGCACAGTTTTATTATGAAGTAATGGTCTCCCATGTGCTGTAACTTAGATAATAAGCTTCGTCAAGTATAATTCAATTTAAGCTGACCATACATTCCCAGAAGAACCTAGATTAATCCAAGAAATGTATCACAGCTCAACTGAGCTAGCCATAGTGGGCTTAGTAGAATAAGTTATCCAACTGGATTCATGCTTCATCTGTAGCTACGCAAACATGATAACTCATCCATGATAGTCTTTCAAGCAAAGGTAACATGCCACAGTCAAACATAGCGCTTCTTTTTGATGGGTAAGCTAGGCTTGATTCCACTGCATGCAACCAAGCTAATCAAAGAATTGATGACTTCAGATGCTATCTATAAGCATATCATTCCCCACGCAACGTGTGCCGGTCAATGTTATATACCTAATTCAAGTTTAATGCTGGTTTACTTAAAAAGAAAATAAGGAATTTAGGCATCCAATGCTTAGAAACAACGAAAATTATTGAAAAATCCACCAAGCAAGCACCTAACATTCTACCTGATCACCTCGTTCATTGAACTGCTGAACACGTTCAAACATGCTCTAAACTCCAAGACGACTGTTACCAATAGTTTATCCGTTAAGATCAAATGACTAATATATCGTAAACCATGACCCTTCTAATTAAATATCAAGTACAATGGCATGATAAATATATGCGGCTTAATTTAAGCAATTTGATTCATTTTTACGTTATGAAACCGGCTGAGCACATGAACTCATCTTTTTCATTCATGTTCAACTCTCTCATCCCCCCTTCCCCTCGCCACCTTTCCCGGTGCACGGATAAGTTGTGCTAAGTTGGCGTCTAATGTTTAGGTATTGGTGTACCCACACGGATACATGATGCCAAAGACGTTGGAGTGGTTGTGCTAAGCACAAGCCATCCATGTTACCAGATTCCTTCTAACATTGGTCAGTCAACGCACCCTTTTGCCCATATGTTTAAATTTTCTTCCTCACTGAACTTCTCTTATAAAATCATACCTCAACTATTGACACTAAAGACTCTTCAAAGCATTGCAGAATTAAGAAAAACAAATGCAATTGAGAAGAAGACAAGCATTTCAAGTACAAGTCTGTTGATCACCAGACATTATATAAGTGCTTCAAGTCCTACGGTTCAGCATCACAGAGTCCTATAACCTTCGCTCTTGAGATGGCCTCGAAAAGTTTTTCGATGTTCTTGCTCTCTTTGGCTCTTGTGCTCCTCTGCTTAGGCACAGCAGCAGCACAAGGCCTGCAGCTTGGGTTCTACAGCAAGACATGTCCTAATGTCGAACTTATTGTTCGCCAGGAGATGGCTCGGGTCATTTCAGTTGCTCCAAGTCTTGCTGGTCCTCTACTAAGGATGCATTTCCATGATTGTTTTGTAAGGGTAAGTTACCAAACTTGTTACAACAAACATTCTTGCACATCATTCAAGAGATGAAAGAGGAGGTGTTCTTAATATAAATGATTGGCATGCAGGGATGTGATGGCTCAGTTCTACTGAACTCTACTCAGAACAATGTAGCTGAGAAAGATGCACCTCCAAATCAAAGCCTTCGAGGTTTCGGGGTGATTGACCGTATTAAGGCTAGATTGGAGAAAGCTTGTCCCAATACAGTCTCCTGTGCCGACATCATTGCACTGGTTGCTAGGGATGCAGTGCTCTTGGTAAGAAATGCCATGCATATTTTGATGAAAGGAAATGCCATGTATTAATTCAATTCTACAGCTTATCTTACTGATAAGTTAGGGGCCTTTTTTTTAACCAAAAAATCTTCTGCTTCCAGACCAAAGGACCATTCTGGCCGGTCCCGACAGGCCGAAGAGATGGCAGCGTATCAATTGCCCAGGAGACCAGGCAACTTCCAACTGCCAATTCCACCATTTCTTCGCTGATATCATCTTTTGCATCCAAGGGTCTCAGTGTCAAAGACCTAGTAGTTCTATCAGGTACATATGATTTTATTTACTTTCTGGGAAAATAAAAGTTTGATTACCTAAAACTTTAATTTTTTTATCCTCAGTGTTTGCATAACTTATGTTTCCCAAGTTAAGCCAATTCATCAGATACCTATATCAAATAGAGCTTCGAAAATTACGCTTGATGTTGTCAATAATCAAAACTTGACTCCTTGATATACCAGAACTGGAGGAGTCATAAATCTACTCTTAACACTAGGAGTTGGAGAACATTGTGGATTAGATTTGAAGTTTTATATAAACAACTTATGATCATCAATATAACTGGGCTCCTTCCTAACCAGGTGGGCACACACTGGGGACCTCGCATTGCACAGCCTTTCAAAAGCGCATAAGCAACTACACTGGCAGGGGTGACACAGACCCCAATCTTGATAGCAACTACATACCAAAGTTGAGGGCCAAGTGCGCACCCAATGATAACACGACCCTTGTGGAGATGGATCCAGGGAGCTTCAGAACATTTGACACAAGCTACTACAGCCTTGTGTCCAAGAGGAGAGGGCTCTTCGAGTCGGATGCTGCTCTTCTTCAAAACAGCCAGACCAGAGCCTATGTTCTACGCCAAGCTGGTGGTGCCTTTGCATCAGAGTTCTTCAAAGACTTCGGAGACTCCATGATTAACATGGGTAACATCCAAGTTCTTACGGGCGCACAGGGTGAGATCAGGAAGACGTGTGCTTTTGTTAACTAGCTTGCCAGGCTTGATATTTGATCCTATGAAATATTATTAGGATATTGGGATTGCTGCGTCATGTTTGTTTAAGAGATCCAGTGATGTAACAATGAGAGTTTAAGGTGCATTTGTATTTCTTTGATTCTTAAGTGTGTGGGTAATAATGTGGACCTATGTCCTCTTCTTTTTTTTCTCTCTCTTTTTCTCTTTTTCTTTTTTCTTTCTTTCTTTTTTTTTTTTTTTTGGTGGGGTGGGGGAGGGAGTGGGGTGGATCTTTTTCTTGTTCATTCTTATAATTCAATAAGTTATTGTAATAAAAAATTTAGTGATGTAGTAATTTGAAATGCCACAGTTGTTCCATGATCCCAATAACAAAAATAACATGATGATAGATGCTGTTCACCTTAATTAAATGGATATTGTTTCTGTATTTCAAACACCTAACATCCAGATCATAAGGGAATAACTTTACCATCGCACCAAACCAAACCCTCGTGGGGCTCCTAGCTTGGGAACCAAGTAGCAATCACATATCTATATGAGGCTATAAATAATGTTTTCTTCAAAAACAAACTGTATAAAAGAGTGATAATATTTGTGGTATTTTCTCACAATACTCCTATTAAAAAGTAGGTGTCAGTGGAATAGTTGGCAAAGTTTTTAAAAGTTGCAGTACTTAGTTCAAATCCTACCCATCCTATAGCAAAAAGATGGGCTCTCCCCTTTTCAATTTAAAAAAGGAAAAAAAATTCTTGATGCAGTATATACGGGGATTACAAATATATAGATGGTTTTTGGATGAGACATGTAACTCGAGGATATATGATTATTGTAGTACAAATAAATAATCGGTAGAGCCGGGGTCATCACTTTCTATTAAAAAAAATAATAATAAATTTAAAATCAAATAGGCATTTCAAATCAAAGATTCAAATTATTAAATATAATTTATACTATAAAATATATATAGAAATCAAAATTCATAAATTTTGATGGTTTCTCACCTATGAGTCCAATCAGTAAAAATGTAAATGATATATACTAATATGGTAAAATATATAATAGGATATAAAAATCCAATGCACTTTAAGGATCATTATCTAGTAAATTTAAATTTCCTAGATTTGATAGGAGTTGGGTTTCTATGATAAGAGTTGGGCTAAGGCTGAGAAGATTATATTTGATTATGTTAATAAACATTTTCCTTGAAAAACGAAGACTGTGTTGAGAAGCACATACCTAACGTGCCATCATTAGCTAACCCTCTTCTTAGGATGCACTTCAATGATTGCTTTGTCTAAATGCATGCTGAACAATTATTCATTCCATTGTGTCCTTTCTGTTACATGTGCTAATATATTCTTTTTTATTAATTCTCCTTTGTTCCTGGTTTGTGATGCTTCTGTTGTGGTCGACTCCACTAGTAAGAATCAAGCAGAGAAATCAGCATTTACTAGTGCAAGCCTTCATGGTTTCAACCTCATTGATAAATTCAAGAGCTTAATAGAAGCAGAATGTCCTTTTGTTGTTTCATGCGCCGATATTCTTGCCTTGGCTGCAGGAGATTCATATCATTAGAAAAATCAATAGGCTTCATAATGCTTTTCTTTGGAATGGAGAGGAGAAGCAAAACACACTCAGGAATCTGATGATTTGGTCCAAGGTTTGCCGTCAAGAAATTGGGCGGCATGGGAATCATTGTGTCATTAAGATATATAATCAAATACTATTTTGCAGATGGTGGTGGAATTTGTATCAGCAAGATTGTATGGATAAACCTTGGAGTAACCTAATCCTAGCCGGATACTATAAGAGGGGCTCATTGGCTCTGCACCCTTTACCTCAAAACCAGATCTCTGACTTCTGGAAGGAAGTATTGCGAATAAAAGAAATGTTTCGCACTTTAGCTCATTTCAAGGTGGGAAATGGTCTGAATGTTTGATTCTGGTACGACCCCTGGCTATATTATCAACCATTGAAAGAAATATATCCAGGTTTGTTTACTGTTTCATCAGGAAAAGAAACAACAGTAGCAGAGGTATGTCATAGAATCCTGGACACCAGCTACTGGCCCTCATCCAGTCCACTAAATAATCATCCAAATATCCTCAAACTACAACAGGGCATTTGCTCTGTTCCCCTGTCAGCAGATAATGACACTATTGGTTGGAAATGGTTTCCAATCCACAAATTCTCGGTCAGACATTGCTATTTCTTCCTAATGAATGGAGGAGTCACACCACTCTTTAGTCAGGTTGTTTGGAAAATTAAAATACCAGAAAAGATCAAGTACTTCATCTACCTCAGTTATCACAACAGAATTTTAACAAAATCTAATCTTGCTAAGCGAGGGTGGAAAGGAAGGGATATCTGTTCTTTTTGTGGTTTACATCCAGAAACTGTGGATCTTTACTTCTGCAATGTTCTTTCTCAAGAATGG